>NC_091982.1:173890477-174263258 GCF_044704955.1 Pristiophorus japonicus
CCCCCACTCCCTCCCTCTCTTTCTCCCCTCCCCCCCCTCCCTCTCCTCTTCTTCTCCCCTCCCCCCCCCTCTCTTCTTCTTCTTCCCCTCCCCCCTCCCTCTCTTCTTCTTCTTCCCCTCCCCCTCTTCTTCTTCTTCCCCTCCCCCCCTCCCTCTCTTCTTCTTCTTCCCCTCCCCCCCTCTCTTCTTCTTCCCCTCCCCCCTCCCTCTCTTTCCCCCCCCTCTCTTCTTCCTTTCCCCCCCCTCTCTTCTTCCTTCCCCCCTCTATTCTTCCTTCTCCCCCCCCCCTCCCTCCCCTCCCACCCCCCCCTCCCCCACTCCCCCCCCTCTCTCTCTCTCCGTCTCTCTCTTCTCCCCCCCCTCTCTCCCTCTCTCTCTCCCTCCCCCCCCCTCTCTCCCTATCCCCCCCCCTCTCTCTCCCTATCCCCCCCCCCTCTCTCCCTATCCCCCCCCCCTCTCCCTATCCCCCCCTCCCTCTCTTTCTCCCCTCCCCCCCCACTCCCTCCCTCTCTTTCTCCCCTCCCCCCCCCTCTCTTCTTCCTTCTCCCCCCCCCTCTCTCCCCCCCCCCCTCTCTCCGTCTCTCTCTTCCCCCCCTCTCTCTCTCTCTCTCTCTCTCTCTCCCCTCCCCCCCTCCCTCTCTCCCCCCTCCCCCCCTCCCTCTCTCCCCCCCCCACCCTCTCTCTCTCTCCCCCCCACCCTCTCTCTCTCTCCCCCCCCCCCCCCGTCTCTCTCTCTCTCTCCCCCCCCTCTCTCTCTCCCCCCCCCCCCACTCTCTCTCTCTCTCCCTCCCCCTCTCTTCCCCCCCCCTCGCTCTCTCTCCCCCCCCCACTCTCCCTCCCCCCACCCTCCCTCTCCCCCCACCCTCCCTCTCCCCCCACCCTCCCTCTCTCTCTCTCTCTCTCTCTCTCTCTCTCCCCTTTTCCCCCCCTCTTTTCCCCCCCTCTCTACCCCCCCCTCTCTCTCTCTACCCCCCCCTCTCTCTCCCCCCCCTCCCCCTCTCTCTCCCCCCCCCCCTCCCCCTCTCTCTCCCTCCCCCCCTCCCGACGGCAAACCGCTTCCTAAAGGCCTGCCTGAAGAACTTTCACACAGGTAGGAACATGGTTTATTTAATCTTTTCTTTGCTTATAAATGTTTATTCAGGTTGGATTTATTTGTATAATGTTTGTATAAGTATAACGAAGGATTTATTGTAGAATTTAATGACTTCCCTTCCCCCCCCACCTCGTTCCCTACGCCTAATTTGTAACCTGCGCCTGATTTTTTAATGTGTAGAACAGGTTTTTTCAGTTCTACAAAAATCTTCACTTGCTCCATTCTAAGTTAGTTTGGAGTACGTTTTCACTGTGGAAACTTTGAAATCAGGCGTCAGTGGCCGGACACGCCCTCTTTTGAAGAAAACATTTTGTTCCAAAGTAGAACTGTTCTACCTGACTAGAACTGCAGAAAAAAAAATGTGGAGAATTGCGATTTCTAAGATAGTCCGTTCTCCACCAGTTGCTCCTAAAAATCAGGTGCAAATCATGTGGAAACTTGGGCCCAAAGTGAGGTGAGCTCATTTGAATATTTTTCAGGTGCTCCTGGAATATCACTCATGACATGCTGGGAGTATTTATCTGTGAACCCATCTTGTCTAACCACAAACAACAAGAAGTAAATTGCATCTTGGCAGACCTAAGCCAGGAACATTCATTGTATAGATATTGCTACTCAATGCAACGTACTCACAAATCCAGAACTGGAGAACAATGAACACACACACACACACACACACACACACTGTACTGGAGCCTGGAATCATTTCTGTCGGCCTGAATAAATCTGAGACATCATTCTGATCAATGAAAGTTGACTTCTCTCACAAACACCCATTTCTGTGTTTAAAAAAAAGCTCTACATCATAGTCTCAGTGTGCACACTTAATTGTTGTCTTACCACAGATGTGTCAATCTGAGCTAAAATTTTAGGATTATTCTGTTCCACGGCCTCCAAACACTGGAACATAGCAGTCACATGGGGATCACTCAACAGAAAAGCAGTGTCTGTAAGACAGAAACAGTCCAATGATTTTCAGAAAGTTGTGGTAAACTCAAGCCAAAAATAGGAATGTTCCACACAAAGAATCTGTTCCAATAACTGTTGTACATCTAGTGACAATTGGTTCAGAGTCTTGCAATATGTGTGATTTATCCTTTAATAGGACAAACTGCCAAAATGTCAATTATTTTTTCAATTCCTGAATATTCTTCTTAAAAACTTCATTAAAAAGTAGTTAGATATTTGCCATTTGTAAATTATAGAGTTATTGTGGATGCTCATTTTGAAATCTATAATGAAAATTAACGACTGCAATCACAGTGCATTTTAGAGATTTCTTGAATTTTACAAAGTCGTTGTGAAGAAGTCATCTCAAATTATAAAAGTGATGCAAAGTCAATTCCCGGTCTCTCTAAGCAGTGACAGCACTCTGCTATTTGATACGGGTAATTATTCTTATTTGTACACAAGTCAGTTTACTGCTGAAGTACCCATTGCCCTTCCTTTGTACTCTCTCCCCTCAACCTCCTTCTGTCACATCACGTTTCTCAAATACTTAAGTATGCTCCTCTATCAAGCAATGCTTCGCCCAGTTTTCTCTTCCAGTACATGGCACTCCATTATTGTACAGTACTCATCCAGTGACCTCGATCAGCAATGGCTGCCTTTCCGAGGACTACATATTAGGGCCGATTCCAATTGAATGCTTCTGTTGTAGAATGGTACTTGTATGGAGTGCTAGTCAGGAAATCACATGCTTGACTTTCCATCCAAGTAAATCAAGACTGAAAAAAAGTCAGCCCTTGCAAACTTCCTATTTCCCAACCAACACTTCCTGCGATTGCTGCCCTTCATTGGAGCGCCTAATTGCAGAATCAGGATTATTGTCTTTAGCCTTGTCGGATTCTTAATATTTATTTCCTAGCTGTAGGTAATTATACCTACAGGTCCAGTTTATGGGTTGAGAATCTTAAGCCTATAGAATAAAAACTCAATGTTCAGCTATGCATGTTCAGGATCTTGTGCATTATTATGGAAAAAAAATGCTAAGTTCTAATCCTACACAATTTAATCTAGAGCTCATTCAGTCCAGTTGTACCTTTGTAGAATTTCCTAGTGTATTCATAGTTACTGAGCAATGGCCTTAGCTGTGATGACAGACAGTGGAACTGAAGGCTGTGGTGGAGCCAGTATTGTGCTTTCTGAGGATTACTCTTTGGGACAGACTGTTCATCACTGTCCATAAACTAAGGGGAGAAAAAAAAATCAGTTACTGGCAACTTATAAAATAATTTGCTTCTGTTCAATGTCCCCCTTAAACTAAACAACTTTACACTGGTTGGGAAAATAGAAAAAACAATTCAGCATATATAGATCTCCTTACCTTCCTTCCTCCTATAATTTACAAGGCTTTAAAAGCCCAAGTTCAGTATCATCTAACTAATACTTCTGGATTTATTTTGCATTCTCTATTCTTTTCTAATTTGGTAGTGTGGCAAAGTAAAACACACTCCGATCGCTTTCTGGTGATTTCTTTTTTAAAACACTTTTTTTTCCCCTCTTTGCTGGTTTGTCACCTGTCCCCAAACTCTCTTGGCTTTACTCCAATCTGCCTATTCTAATAGCCCTGCCATTCTCCAGATTTTGGCTCTACTTCTTCCAATACCAGAAAAGGATTTGAACGATTCACCACTTACAGGTAAAATTCATTTGAACAGTCAAACAGTAAATTCTGTTGTAGGTTTACCACAGCCTACCGCTTGAACTTTAACAAAAGGAAATTCAACCCAAAAGATCATTTTTTTAAATCTCCTTTTAAAACAGACTGGTCACTGAGCCAAGGAAGTGTAATAAGACTGAGATTAAGGAAAGAAACAAGTACTGGAAATGGACATTAAATACATCCATTAAACATATAAGCTGGTCAGTTAGTTTGTTTTCCCCTCCAGACTGAGTAGGCTGTTTTTAAAACCAGCTTCCTACAGATTTTCCTGTGATGAATGATGTCCGCTCACTGCTTTGTTACTTGGCTTATTTTTTTTTTTAAATGGTTATTCACTCATGAACATGCAATGCTACAGAAAAGAACTCCCACACACTGTGCCACCACATTGGCATGGTTTCTCCTGTTAAATGCAAGTCTAGTGAGCTTAATTTCCTCTACACTATTCTTACTTTAAATGAGTTAAATAGTGCACTTAACTTCCTGTGCACTACAGTGAGCTTAATTTCCTTTGTACACTATTTTTATTTTAAATGGGTTAACTACCGGGTTAAAATAGCACTGTTTGTTAATCAGTGTTCTAAAATAGCACATCATCAAAATAAGCCCTGCAGTAGTTTCACTTCTCAGACAACTCAAGACTAAAGAAATATTGAAAAATAATGTTTGAATGACAACTAGGGCTTTATTGATCGGTTTCAATCTGGACTAACGATCACTTTGATTTAGTCCCAGAAATAATCTTAATCATGTCCATTTTAACTGTTAGTTACAGTCATTATACTAAAACAAATTAGACCCAACATATTTGTTAGTTAAAACACAACTTGATCATTATTTCTGTCAACAAAATAATGCACCCAGTAACATGCCACAGACTGGAGTTCAAAACCAGATTGTGAATGATTTCGGCACTCTGGCTCCCAAATTTAAGTTGCAATGGGGAATGAATTTATAAGTTTACAAATCTGAGTGCCGATATTCTCAACAAAACCTCTGGAAACTTAAGTTGTCACGCCAACAATCAGTCAGAAAGTACTTCCTGTGGCATTATATTCCATCCATTCAGAAAACTACCATGTCATGTCCCACTAAAATTATGCTGATCATAAACCATCACTGACAGCAATGTTGTGCATGTGGAAAAAATGAGTGGCTTGGAACACACTGTACTTTCAGCTGAAGGTTGTGCCATCATAACAGATGCCACAGTGAAGCACATCTTAAACACTGCTATTTAGTTCAAAATTATGATATTTGGGGGAATAATTAAGAATGGTAATAGGAGGATCAAGTGCACATAAGTCATCCAATGTCTTATTTATAGTTTTGGGGGACATGACACCTCAGTTAGCTCGGAGCATTTGTGGGAGCCATGTCAGGTAATGGAAGACAAGAGAATAATGGTGCTGGTTTGCCAGCAGAAAAACAAACCAATTTCTCATTGATATGAATTTGAAGAACCACTACAAAGTTTCAAAAGTTGAAGGATTAGAACAATTATATTTGTTGAAAACAGGGACATTGGTATACTTTACTATAAAACTGTCTGCAAGTGGGAAATGCTCCAACTTAGTCATATTTGTCAATACATTGGCCCTGAATTCATGGCCCCTACTCTATAGGTGCCCCACACATTCCGGGTTTAGGCATGTGAAGCGCATGTACCTAAATCCAGAACTTGAAATCTGTCAAGAATCCTCTAGGGCCTGCTTTTATCAGCGCAAGACTTTTAAAAGAAAATAAAAAAACATTTTTTTCAATAATTTAAACATTTAAAATCCTTTAAGGTAAGTTTATTTTTAGACCCTTTTAAATATGTAAATTTATTTTTCAAAGAATTACAGTTTTGTTTTAAATCATTAATTAAATTCCATTTTGATTCATTTTAAATGTGTGACTTTAAAAAAAAAATTATTTTAAGTCTGTGTGTTTTTGGGGTATTCCCATTTATACTTATGATAAGTCCATATATACGGAACTCACCACAAGTATGAATGGGAATTCCCTTACTCTGATTGATTGGTTGGGCCAGCCCACGTGATCCCAGGTACGCGTACAAAGCGCCAAATTTCCTGGGAAACGTGGGCCTCTGCCCGCGGGTACCTGGTGAGGCCCAGGTCCGCAAGTCTCCGAACCTCCTGGACCACCAAGTAGATTCGAACAAATTTTTCAGGTCAGAGGCATCCGCTTGCGGGAAGCCTCCAACCGCAATTTCTGGGCCATTGTTTAAAGAACAGGGTGTAGGAAAACTTACAACAACACATTTCAGGAATGTCTAAGTGCTAATTTGCTTCAGCAGCTTTCAAAACACAAGAAACCATTGCAATAAAAAAGACAAATGAAACAGGAAACATGAGAAAGTGAAAGCTTATTTTCCTGCAAAACAATCCCACTGCAGTAGTCAAAAGATTTAAGCACAATGATCAAGTGCAAAAACAGTAAATATTTTGTAGTAGCAGTAATGGCATGCACCTCTCCGGCTTACCTGCTCAATATGGTGAGCAAGGTGAGGGCTGACCCAGCGGACGTCTTTTACAAACGGCCAGTAATCTTTATACAGTGAATATACCTGTTTAATTGGAAACAATGTAAAATTATAATTAAATATTTACATACTTAACTCAAGCATTAATACTCTTCGCACATTTAATTCTTCTTTGATCCAGCCTCAATTACTCACACGGACACCCTTACTCAAACAGCAAATCTTAAAAGTAGTTCGGTACTTTAAACACTTTCTCTCATCAGTGCATAATGCAGGTTAACAAGTGACCTATCAAGAACTGCCTTGCAACTTGCACAAATTATAAACTACAAATATATAGATATACCCTACAGTATGCAAAGCACACAACCAAATGCATTCCACAAAAGATTTTTATTTATGTCTATTTTTGTCCACTGTTTCATATTTTATTACACGAGCCCATAGTCAAATACATTTAAGGTAGTGAATATCCTGGTAAAATACTTGCTGTTTTCTTTTGGCACAATAACTGCAGTGACTCCAGAGGAATGCGAAACCAAAAGATTCCATACCTTCTTAAAAATAGCTGCCTTATATAGCAGGATATCACAGCATATGGATGTGTGTCAATCACACATTTCTGAGTTCCTGATCTGAGCTGTGCAGCTGTGGCGAGACTGCAAACTTAATTCCGGGAAGAAGGAAAAATAGCTAGTTCGAACAGAATGTGGCAAGGAGATATTTGACATGCTGTTAATTTAACAGTGAACAGAAACCCCCACATCTGCAGTATGAGTCACAGTACAACAGTGCTGCAGTAGCAGTCACGTGATATAGCCATGAGAGCCAGTTATCTGAATTTCAAATAGAATGGCATAAAATTAAGTGGCTCAGGACATCACCTAAACCCCTTAATTGTATCATAGTCTTGTACCAGTGTACCCAAGTGAATTACTTACTTTCAACATGTTACCACTAAAAGTAGGGAACAAACTTCTATTCTCACTGACACAGGTTGTGAATTCTATGTATCAAAGAGCATTTAGAAACTGACAACACAAATTGACAGCAGTGTTTCTTTTGGATCCTCAAAAATCCATTTGACAGGGAAGAGCAAACTCACAGGATCAACTCAACCCAAAATAAAACAGTTTATACTGAATTATACATCAAAAATGTGATTTTAAGCTCATTGACATGAAAACATCTCTCTCTCCTTTTTTCCCCCGAAGAATAATGAATGAACATGGTGCTTTAACCACTGAGATCCTAGTTAAAATCTATCCCAATTGATGGCAGGAAAGTTACCTTCAGATAAACAAAGTAAGCTTAAACATTCTTAACCCAATTCAGTCCTGTTACCATCTACGACTAGAATTTTTGACAAAAGGTGCAAGTCTTTAAATTTGCACCTTAACATTCTACAGTATTTTAAACACTTGCTGGTATATTGTACAAATCAAACAAACTTCAGTAAAACCATTGTGCTATAATCATGGGAAGCACTCAGTAGTAACACTATTCAGTTGATGCAAACTTAGTCAAGCAGCAAAAAATAATGGCCCTGAATTTGCAGTTGAAAGCTTCCCGCAGGGAAATGCCTCCGATCTACAAAGAAGGTCCGCGCCTACCTTCTGCCTCGGGATCCAGTGACTTGCGCTCCTGAGCCTCTCCGGGTATGCGTGGGTAGAGGCCCACATATTCCAGGGGCGCATGCGGTACGGGGTACAGAATCCCCATAATCATGAATGGGAATACCCAAAAAAAACATATACACATCAAATAAATGTAATAAAAATACATCTTAAAATTAATTAAAATGGCATTTAATTAAACAAAGAAGAAAAAGAAGCTTTAGCGTACGTATATAGTCCAAAGCAAAAACTAATACTAATCATTGGTTTCATACAGGATTCAATTGAGCCAGTTCAGTGTGCAGTAAACAATCTTTTAAGTCACTCATGTAAAATTGTTCTGTGGAGTTTTGCAGGTGCCCAACACAAGCACACTCCATCAGATGTTAGAAGCTACATACGAGAGTACTCAATTCAGCAAGGCCCAGTTATATGGTGCTACAAGATGCAAGTTACAATCTGATTGCAAAAGTTTGAGCCACTAAATGCAATGTTACCATGGTAACAGCATATATTACTCAGAGTTCAGAAAATTATCACAAAGTGCCATTAATTACAATGTCCTACCAAAAAAGAACATTACTTAATCTGCTGCAGTCTCCCTTGCATCTACAGAAAAAGCAAAAACCCTTTCTTATTTCTGAATTATTTTTCTCCCATGGCTCAAACAAACTGAATTAATTTGCAAAAATTAGTAACCAAGACTCCTTCACCAATCTGGTAAGTTCAATTGAATGTTTATTCATCTCCTTCAGAATGACAGGCTCATTATCTTGTCGAAGTGAAATCTCCACATCTTCAAAACTATTTATTAAAAAAAATGTGCAAATATCTCTGATGCCAAGCCACTGCACCTCAATGCTATGTACAAGTTATTAATTTCACTGGAGAAAGGTTTTCCAGATAAACTGACTGCAGTGAAGAAATTACATGGTGGAATGCCCTCCCACAATTCTTCAGTGATCCCAAATGTAACCCCTACTCTGTGATGAGTTAGCCAATCTCAGTCAGGGCTATGATGGGATGCTACAATTGGTCTCAGCATCTGTGGATTAGAGGAGGTGTGGGGGAGGTAGGGGGAAAGAGCGTGCGAGCGAGATAGTGCGAGCTGAACAAGAGGGGCCAGAGCGAGAGCCCAGAGGAGAGAGCGAGAGCCCAGAGGCGAGAGCATCTGCCAGCACTTCTCCTCTTCCTCACTACTATCCAAAAATCTCTGCTGGAAGTGCATGTCATCTTTGTACAATCAGGCAAAAGCAGATCAAACTGTGACAAGACAGCCACTGAAACTCACCGATGAAGAATGGCCACGTGCATGTCTGTGGAAATGCACCTAAGCAATAATTGTGACGTTCTGCACGGGGTGGATTAAGGGGGAAAAAAACAATGTATTGGTCCATCTGGCAATAAATCTGAACTTGGCTAAATTGCTTCGAAACAATAATCAATACTGTAAATTTTACTTTTTTTTTAATGGTTGGTTGCCCATTGAATAATGAGGCTGTTGTGGATCAGGGCATAATTATCTGTTGTATGAAGATACAACTACGGTGCATAGTTTAACACTAATAAATTATTTTTTCAAAATCATGCTCACGTCTGTCATAAAACATGCTAGAAATTAGGAAATTTAAAAATCACACATTTGAAAGCTCAGGCCTGCTGAATTTCTATCTGCTGCAATCCCTAATCAAATTCTGACAAGTGAGTCCAGGCAATAAATTAACATCACAAACTGGAGAGTGAAGTTTGAGTACCTTATGTCAGGTTTTCAAACAAGATAAGATTTGTTGCCTGGAAATCACTGCGTATTACTACTGTAATAGTAGTAAGAGTTTCTTTTAAATCAAACATTGAGGGCAGCAGACAACATTCTCGAATGTGCCATGGAGTCGATGATTGACAAGACTCTAACTGAAGGATCAGCTATTGTGACAATCTGTACAAAGTTAACTAAATTATAATCTACATTTGAAAATCAGAGTGATTCCTGCCAACGAACCTGATGCTACCGGAAGCTGTGCAGAAGCATTCTGCACATAACAGTCAGCTCCCAAATTTAAAAATAATGTTCACAACAGACGGCGGTCTGTGTAAATTCTCCACTCGTTGGAAATAATTTTATCATAAAGAAATGCAAATAAAATTTAAAACATGCATCACGTTCCCAATAGCTATTTGATTTATAAACACGCAACTAGCAGGATAATGTTCACGGCCCTTTCTGCCCGACTGCCTTTTTGAATTAGAGAAGGTTCCACATTGAAAATAGTCAAGATTCCTCAGCCAAAAGTTCCAGGCTCAACTTTATCTAAAGTTGTTTGGCTCTGAAATTGCGGCCTCTTTGGCTGTATACGATGTATGCACACGCCCGAAGAGGCCCCGCAAGTTCTGGGTTTTGGCGCACAAAGCGCATGCACCAAAATCCAGCACTTGTGAACTGTCAACATTTATTTTGACAGATCCAACGCATCCCCCGGAGAAGGGCTTTCGCGGGCGGAGATTTGGGCTATTTGCCCAACAAATGTCCTTAAAACTCTTACACCTGGTAAAAGCACCAGCATAAGAGTTTTAATAGATAGAAAAATTTAACTTTATCACTCATTTTTGATATTAAAAACCATGTCCATTAAAATAAATTTATTTTTAACCCAATTAAAACACTTAAAACATTTTCAAAAAATAAATGTTTTTCTAAAATATTTAATTTAATTTCAATTAATTTTAAATATGTGAGGTATTTTTTTTTTTATTTCTTGTGTTGTGTTTGTGCTTTTGGAGGTATTCTCATTGATAGTAATGGGAGCTCGTACAAACGGAATTCACGATTATCATCAATGCGAATACTCAGTGTTCACTGGTGATCCATGACCACATGATTCCAGGTTGTACTTGCATTCCTGGGACGCATGGGTCTCTGCACTGGGCTCCGCAGCTAGGCCTCGGACCAGAAGTCACCAGGTACTTTCGTTACAAAAATTCCGGTCAGAGGCATCTGCCCATGGGAAGCCTCCGACCTCAATTTTTGGCCCATACGTGTTTCTCTTTTTTTTTAAAATATATATCTTTCCTATTCTCTAAGTGGGGTGCATGCTCAACCGCCATTAAACCTGCAAAGTCTTCCCCTCCAAATATTTACATCGAATCGTGGTCATTAGCATTTTACGTCACCAAGATCCAGGTCGGTGATTGGAGCGTGGGCACATACAGCAGGAGCAGCGAGGTCGGGGCGAAGGAGCGGCGAGAGACTGTGGAGGGACATGATCGGGGCCCAGGGGAGGCGCGAGTTCGGGGCCAGGGGCCATGGGGCAGCACGGACCAGCCCACACTGCGTGTGTGTGCACTAGGTCCATGCAGCAGAGCTGGTCTCCAGTTGTCTTGGGTAATCCTTGCCACTGGACCAAGGCCTAACTCTGTCAAGCCCATGTGGTGGCTGGTGTGCAACAGCCACCCCACGTTAAAAAAATTCACGCACAGGCATCTTCCACCCTTCAGGATGTAGTTCGGGTCCTGCATTGAAACACCTGTGAACTAGTCCTTTTTTTGGCGTGGAAGCAAGTCATCCTCATTTCGAGGGACTGCCTATGATTGATGACATGCATTAGGATTTTATGAACAGTTACTGTCCTTTCCTAAACCTTTGGGGACTGTGGCCACATTTGAGTAGTAGGGCAGTGAATTGTCTAGTGACCTGCAAAACGAACAGAATTTCCATTCTATCAAAATGGCTGCTGATTACAAAGACCAGTAAGAACAACCAAGAGACCATCTGAATTGCATATGTGCAACGACTTTATGTCATGGCAGCAGTCGCGTCCTTTGAAAATCTATATTGATTCATAGATTTTAGTTGTAATATTAATACCAGCATAATCTAACTAGACTCGTCCAGCTGAGTGAGACTGCACTCGTCTGGTGCCATTCTTATCTATCTAATCGTAGCCAGAGAATCACCTGCAATGGCTGCTCTTCCCACTCCCGCATCGTTACCTCTGGTGTCCCCCATCGATCTATCCTTAACCCCTCTCCTATTTCTCATCTATATGCTGCCCCTTGACGACATCATCCAAAAACATGGCATCAGTTTCCACATGTACGCTTATGACACCCAACTTTACCTCACTACCACTTCTCTAAATTGTCAGACCGCTTGTCCGACTTCCAGTACTGGAGGAGCAGAAATTTTCTCCGATTAAATATTGGGAAAAACAAAGCCATTGTCTTTGGTCCCAACCACAAATTGCGTTCCCTAGCCACCTACTCCATATCTCTCCTTAGCATCTGTCTGGGGCTGAATCAGACTGTTCGCAACCTAGGTGTCATATTTGACCCTGAAATCAGCTTCCGGACCACATATCCGCGACATAACTAAAATCATCTATTTCCAATTCCATAACATTGCCCGTCCCCGCCCCTGCCTCAGCTCATCCGCTGTTGAAACCCTCATCTATGCCTTTGTTACCTCTAGACCTGACTACTCCAACACACTCCTGGCTGGCTACACACATTCTACCCTACATAAACTTGAGATCTTCCAAAACTCGGCAGCCTGTCTCCTAACTCGCACCAAGTCCCGATCACCATCACCCCTGTGCTCGCTGACCTACATTGGCTTCCAGTTAAGCAATGCCTTGATTTCAAAATTCTCATCCTTGTTTACAAATCCCTCCATGGCCTCACCCCTCTCTATCTCTGTAATCTTCTTCAGCCTCACCCCCCACACCCCCAAGACTGCGATCCGCAAATTCTGCCCTCTTGCGCATCCCTGATTATAACTGTGCAACCATCGGTGGCCATGCCTTCAGCTGACTAGGCCCTAAGCTCTGGAACTCCCTCCCTAAACCTCTTTTTCCTCCTTTAAGAAGTTCTTTAAAACCTACCTCTTTGACCAAGCTTTTGGTCATCTGCTGTAATTTCTTCTTATCTGGCTCGGTGTCAAATTAATTTTTTTTGTCTTACAACACTCCTGTGAAGTGTCTGGGGATATTTTACTATGTTAAAGGCGCTATATAAATACAAGCTGTTGTTGTTGGACTGCAGTACTCACTGACAGCTGTTCACAATTGCATATACCTAATCTGTAGCACAGATATGCTTTCAAAAGTTGCTCATTTGCAATTTTGCCTTCCTATCTAAACACAGAATATGACAGCAGAAGCAAGTCACTGCCAGCCTTGGCACATAACAGTCCTGTAACACCTTTCTCGCTGCTCCACCTTTCTCTCCTTTCCTGAAGGTAATGTATCATGTTGGGCTATAGATCAACCAGAATGGGAAAAGTGCAACATAGGCACTTCAATTGTGATACAGGAGAGTAGTCAGACTGACAGTGGGCTTTCTGTGGCCTGCTTTTTCACCTCTTCTTTAAAAACCGGCAGTTTTACAAGCAAGAGGGCAAAATTGCTAACATATAGACCTCCTTTTCAAAGCTGCTCTGCACTCCAAGAGCATGATAATTTAGGTTCTTTGGAATTGTGAATTACAATGGCTAAATAATTAATTGACTCAAGTTCTGTTTGATAATGTAAATAAGATAATCATCAAGCTTTAATTATAGCAAGCTGCCCACCCTACTGTGAGAAGAAAATACAATAACCAAGACCTTGTCCTCCAGGAGTCCATGGCACATAATGTTGTTCATCTCCTTACAGAGTCGCTCCAATCCTCCATACTTGGACCAGACATTGGGGTTGTTGGTTGACAACAGTCCCTCCACAGTAGTCTTCAGGCCTCCCAGGAGCTTCCAATGTTCTTGTCTGTGGTAGATTGAAAAAAATGAAGACAAGTGAGGAACTTCTGACTTGCTTCAAAATTCAGTTGTTATTGACCCCAATTCCAGGATTACTTTCCATTATGACAAATGATGACGTACTTCTTTGTGCAAAATGAAAAGTCAATTATATTCTATGGTTAATAGTTGCTCATCAGCTCCTCTGATGACCTTGTGTGCAAAGGCTCCACCAGCTTAATAGCACAAATAGCCAGACATATGTATGGTGTGGAGAAGGATTTGGAGCTTTTAAAAAAAAGTCAATTACATCATTCTTGAAAATGGGACCATGAAAGAGAAGGCAGTAGAGAATGAACAGTTTCATTCCTTTAACTGAGGATAATTCCCTTAAATGGACTTCATTCATCGAGATTGGCTGCCGGTACAGCCCCTTTATATTGCTCAGACAACCTGCTTAGAGGTCGGGAGCTGCCCAGGAGGACTCTGCCTACAGATTCGGGGAGAAACCTGCTCCAGGCAGCAATCGAGAACTCACCCAGTGGGATAACAGGGGGTAAAATTGCCATCTACTCCATTTTTATTTTAGGTATGGGAGCCCAATAACCAGCAGCCCAGTGAACTTAACATTTTCTAAGAAAACTGAAGAGTTCATTTCGAACATTTGCACAACATAAATGAGCTGAATGAGATTATCAGTCAGTGACCGAGGACAATATCCTTGGGCAACGACCACGTATTGCAGCTAAATCCGTGAGACCTTTAGCGAGATTTTAGTGACACAATACACATTTATAGTAGCAGAAGTTGCATTCCCTCAATAAAATCAACGTGCACCTTAGAAATCACACAAAAAAAAATGTTTTAAAAAAACTAAAGAATCAAACAGGGGTGGTAACCAAATCAACACAGAACCAATTGATGGGGAAAGTACCTGCACAGGAACCAAATCAGAGATTGAGGGGGGGGGGGGGGGGGAAACGGACACATGCACGACCAAACACACACAGGAACCAAACTAATGGGGAGGGGGGAGGGGACCTGAACCTGGATTGGGACTGAATGGACAATGGGGGAAGGGAAGATGTACAAAGTTAAAGCACATGGGATTGGGGGTAGTGTGCTGACGTGGACTGAGAACTGGTTGGTAGACAGGAAGCAAAGAGTAAGAGTAAATGGGTACTTTTCAGAATGGCAGGCAGTGACTAGTGGGGTACCGCAAGGTTCTGTGCTGGGACCCTAGCTGTTTACATTGTACATTAATGATTTAGACGAGGGGATTAAATGTAGTATCTCCAAATTTGCGGATGACACCAAGTTGGGTGGCAGTGTGAGCTGCGAGGAGGATGATTTGAGGCTGCAGAGTGACTTGGATAGGTTAGGTGAGTGGGCAAATGCATGGCAGATGAAGTATAATGTGGATAAATGTGAGGTTATCCACTTTGGTGGTAAAAACAGAGAGACAGACTATTATCTGAATGGTGACAGATTAGGAAAAGGGGTGGTGCAATGAGACCTGGGTGTCATGGTACATCAGTCATTGAAGGTTGGCATGCAGGTACAGCAGGCGGTTAAGAAAGCAAATGGCATGTTGGCCTTCAAACGAGGGGATTTGAGTACAGGGGCAGGGAGGTGTTACTACAGTTGTACAGGGCCTTGGTGAGGCCACACCTGGAGTATTGTGTACAGTTTTGGTCTCCTAACTTGCGGAAGGACATTCTTGCTATTGAGGGAGTTCACCAGACTGATTCCCGGGATGGCGGGACTGACATATCAAGAAAGACTGGATCAATTGGGCTTGTATTCACTGGAGTTCAGAAGAATGAGAGGGGATCTCAGAAACGTTTAAAATTCTGACGGGTTGAGACAGGTTAGATGCAGGAAGAATGTTCCCAATGTTGGGGAAGTCCAGAACCAGGGGTCACAGTCTAAGAATAAGGGGTAAACCATTTAGGACCGAGATGAGGAGAAACTTCTTCACGCAGAGAGTGGTGAACCTGTGGAATTCGCTACCTCAAAGTTGTTGAGGCCAATTCACTAAATATATTCAAAAAGGAGTTAGATGTAGTCCTTACTACTAGGGGGATCAAGGGGTATGGCGAGAAAGCAGGAATGGGGTACTGAAGTTGCATGTTCAGCCATGAACTCATTGAATGGCGGTGCAGGCTCGAAGGGCCGAATGGCCTACTCCTGCACCTATTTTCTATGTTTCTATGTTTCTACAGAGATCACATTGACAATTGACTCGGGTCAACTTTGATTTGAATATTTTAAATAAAGTTAGTACTTTTGAAATTCTAAAAGATTTGTTTCATGGTGGTTCGGGGCCCGCTCACATCCCTGGAAGTGAGCCCTGATCGCCAACCCAATCGACTGGGAGCCAAGGACAGGAAGATCGGAAAGAGGGAAGGCAGGAGAGATGCAGAAAAAGTGTAGCTTTTTAGAATTTGCCTATTGCCCTCCAGGTGTTAGAATGCATGTAAATATCCAGGGGCCCAGGAGAGGCGAGATTTCGGGGTCCAGAAGAGGCGAGATTTCAGAGGCAGCACGGGCCAGCCCACACTGCGATATGTGTGCGCACTAGGTCCATGCAGCAGAGCTGGTCTCCAGTCGTCTTGGTTAATCCTTGCCACTGGACCAAGACCTAACTTTGTCAAGCCCGTGTGGTGGCTGGTGTGCAACGGCCACCACACGTGAAAAAAAAATCCACACACAGGCATCTTCCACCTTTCAAGATGTAGTTCGGAATCCGGAATATTAGGTCCTTCATTGAAACACCTGTGAACTCATCCCTTTTCGGCATGGAAGCATGTCATCCTCGTTTCGATGGACTGCCTATGATGGTGATTTATTTATATTGCTGCACATAGCAAACCAGCTAGCAAAGCAAACCCAGCAGAGGGATTGTGTGTATAAATACATAAATCCCGATAAGACCTCGATTTACAACAACTTGAATTTATATACTGTTCCTCACATTGAATTGATGTCTCAGAACACCTGCCAGTGCAGAGAATAAAAAGACAGAGTGGCCGGGAAGAATGGAATTAGAGGACAAAACAAAAGATTGGGTGCTGAGAATTGTGAAGGCATTTGAAAGCAGAGAGGTAGGGAGTAGGGCAGAGGGATTTTAGAAGTGAATCCCAAAAAACAGCATGGTGGCTGAAAGAATGGCTGCCAATGGTGGACTGAAGACGACAGGGAATAAGTACACCAGTGACGGAGGAGAGAAGTGTGACAGAGGAGAGAAGTGTGCAAGCAATAGCATAGAGCTGAAGGAGGTTACTGAAATATGGAGGAGCGAAGCTATGGAGGGTTTTGAAGATAAGGACAAGGATTTTCAAATTAAATTGAAAGAGCACAGGGAGGCAGGGAAGTATGATACATATTGGAATTATAGAAGTGTAAGGCTTTGAGCAAGGAAGGATGCAGGTTTCGGCCTTTTGAATTAATTGCAATTTGTGGAGTGTGGAATCAGGGAGCCCTGCTAGGAGGGCATAAGAGAAGTCGAGTTTCAAGTGATAAATATATCAATAAATTCAGCAGCAGTGGAGAAGTAGTAAGGGCAGAGGTGGATGTTGTTTCAAAAGTGAAGACAACAGTTTAGACAAGGGAATGGATGTTGCAAAGAAAACTTGATTCTGGATCTATCAACATGTCATATTTTGCACCACTGGACTCAGCCCCCAGATGGTAGTCGGAGAAGCTGATCTATTTCAAAGGAGAAACATGTAAAAGGCAACATCAGCCAAAAAGGATGGCTTCAGTTTTGTCTCCATTAAACCAGAAGAAATTGTGATTCATCCAAAACCTAATGTTAGACAGGCAATTGGAGAAGTAATAACCTTGAAATCAAGAGAAGGTGGAAAGGCAAAGCTATCTGTGATCAGCATACATATAAACCTGATCCCTGCTTCTGGTCTATGTCACTAAGGGGCAGTAAATAAATGATGAAGAGGACAAGGCCAAGGAGGAGTCCTAGAACACACTGGTGGTTACCAGAAAACCAATGGAGAAGACACCATTGGAGGATATGTAGAGTCTTCAATATTTTTAAAAAAGATCTTTATCATTCAAATATCGAATACTTATCAATAACGTACCCTATGATAAAGGAAGTACGTCCAGTCACGTGAGAAATGAATGAACCAGCACAAGTAACAGCAGAAAAAGCTGCAGATTGTACAGGAAAGGGATGAAAGGTGCTGAGTTACCCTGATCCCACAATAATGCCAACCTCAGAACAAAGCAGCACAAGAGAAAATTAATCTATGTCGAGGAGTCAGCCAATATAGACATGACATAGCAATGTGCACTATATAATCTAGCTGTATAAACTCTCTAGCAGAAGACTAGATTATCGAGAAACATGCTTCGGCTGGGCAAATAACTGCAGTAAATATATTGGCACATAAAATGTAATCTGGATAAAATGGGTATTCAACAAAGAATTTGGTAACATAAACTATGTAAGCCACTTGATCATATTTTGTGGTAGTTCCAGATTCCCTGCCCCACCCATTTTTTTTTTAATTCTTCTATCTCATCAAAAGACGATCACAGGACAAGAGCAATGGGCAATTATCTGATCTGACAATAATATTCTGTGATTAGCTGGTAGGAGCTGTGCAGATGTGACAGGACTTGAATTTAATGGAACAGAACAGCTGTACCAGTTGTGCCAAATAAACTGATATACAACAAGAAAAACACAACTAGAAAATATCACGTGGCAGTGCAGCAGCACAAAGTGCTAGGATGTGGGATCCTCTCCGTGATCCCCAACGATATCCAGTTGTCAAGGTATGAACAGGGAAAATCAAGTTGGTACCAGGACTCTGGCATCAGTTGTCAAACAACATTAGAAATGGCCCAGGTGTAAATTATCTATGTTCTCAGTCACAGTTGATGCGTGACTCAAAGAGACCTGAAACAGCGGAGAAAGAGTAACATTTTGAAAGGAAAAAAATTGGGCAAGGTGCTGCAGTGGGTAGACACCTACTTTTCTCCTCTAGATCTTAGGCTAGATTTTCGGTTTTCAGCAAAAATGATAGTTTTACGCCAAAATTGCCATTTTTGCTGCACTATTATTTTTAGGCCTAACTTTTGGCCTTTACATATGTGCCAACAGTAAAGTTGGCGTTGCACGAGGAATCGCAGCGCAAGCCATGAGTTTCAGCAACTTTAGTCCAGGGCCCGTAGCACTTCAAGAGGAACCTTGGGGGGGGGGAAAAGAGAAAAAAATTGCAAAAAAATTTTCAAAAAACCCTTACTGAAAAATAATTTAAAAATAAAAACTTTAACTTAGCTTTTTGCAGGTCTTCATAGCTACCGCTGCTGGCAGGGCTGCACCTATTGCTTTGATCCTGGTATTCTGGGCGTGGCGTAAGAGCCGGGAGAGGGTCGAAAGTACGACGGTAACACAATCCGCAGCGTTGCACGTCATTTCACGTCAGCGCGCGTCTCCCCGGCGGTACGTGGAAGCGCCGCCACAAAGAGGTGCCCGAGGATCCTGTCAATCAGGTTTTCGTCTCGGAGGGTCAAATCGCAGCGAAAACCCAGTCGCAAAGTCAGCGAAAATCCAGCCCAATAGGTTCAAATTGAGCCCAGACTAATGGGATAAAAGTTTTCTTTGCTAGTAGTAAAAGTCTTGTATGAAATAAATTTGGGCAGTCTCGTTGCAGTTTCTAGACAGCAAAGACCTACAACACAAAACCATTCCTAATTCGGCACTGCAATTTGTTCCACTTAATTCAAAATTTGTTTAATTTAAATTGTTAATTGAATTAGCGCAGAAAGCCTCATTTAATTAAAATTGTTTAATTCATACTTTAATTCATAAATGGATTATTCAATTTTTTTCAAGCCAAAACCTTGAATTAACAAGAGCATATTATTGGCAATCTCACTTAAAGGCAACAGGATACCTGGTGCAGCAAATGGAAAAAAAATGTCACAAATGGTGCTCTTCTGAGGTTGGTATGGAGCACATGAATGGAGCAAGGTAGAAGGAGCACTGCTGAAATTGAAAGAATTCCATTCTCCAGCACTAACATCTCTTTTCTTGGAGGTTACCACAGATCACAATATATACAACAGAATATCTCCAAAAGGTATATGACCAGTGACATCATGAATGTGAATGGTGACTTGTGGGAATCTCCCAGGCCCATTCATGACATCAGTAGACAGAATGAAAGGCACATCCAGTCCTCAGGCTACCTCTTAAAGCAGTTTAAGCAGCAAAGGGTCAAATTTGCAGTGGAGGCATCTGTCATTACAGCAGTCTCCACCCGCTCACTATTTCTGTCCACCTAAATCAATCATAACCTGCAGACTGAGTAATGTATAAGGTTTGTATGTGAATGAGGAGGGGAATCTCCCGGACACACAATAATACAGTCCATGGCATCAAGTCAGGAGTTGGCCGTTCACAGGCCACACACATCACAGGGCGCGAGCACACACACACACACGGTTCAAGCCTCGGGCCGGTACCTGCACTCTTCCGCCTCCGCGCTCTCCATGTCGTGCTGCCAGCTACTCTCTCTCCATGTCGACAACATATCCCCGCCTGCCTCGGCCTCTCCCCGGGCATTCCTGGAGATGCCAGGTCTCTGTCCCCGGCTTCTCCGCGACTGTCAGTACCGTGTCTCGAGCCCCTTTACGCTGCCTCACAGCGCTATGTCCCTCTCCCCAAGTCTGCCAGGCCAAACCCGTCTCCCTGCGGCTGCGGCCGCTGCCCAGTTAGCAGCCTCTCTCTCCTCTCTCTCTCTCGGGCCCGTCTCCGCCTTCCCTCAAACCACGTGATGTCACGCACTGCTCCGCCCTGACAACCGTCCCCTGATACCGGCCCTGCCCCCGGGCTTCCGAGTACCGGCCGGGCCCCCTGATACCGGCCCTGCCCCCGGGCTTCCGAGTACCGGCCGGGCCCCCGGATACCGGCCCTGCCCCCGGGCTTCCGAGTACCGGCCGGGCCCCCTGATACCGGCCCTGCCCCCGGGCTTCCGAGTACCGGCCGGGCCCCCGGATACCGGCCCTGCACCCGGGCTTCCGAGTACTGGCCCTGCTCCCGGATACCGGCCCTGCACCCGGGCTTCCGAGTACCGGCCGGGCCCCCTGATACCGGCCCTGCACCCGGGCTTCCGAGTACCGGCCGGGCCCCCGGATACCGGCCCTGCACCCGGGCTTCCGAGTACTGGCCCTGCTCCCGGATACCGGCCCTGCACCCGGGCTTCCGGATACCGGCCCTGCACCCGGGCTTCCGGATACCGGCCCTGCACCCGGGCTTCCGACTACCGGCCGGGCCCCCTGATACCTGCCCTGCCCCCGGGCCCTCTCCCAGCCACCAGGCTCTGCTCCCTGGCTACCGGCTCTGCCCTCAAGCACGGTGTGGATGGGGCACTCCGATCTGACAGGGCTAAAGTGGGCGCCATTGCTCAACAAATACACGGCTTTATTGATTCCTTGGACAGCAGGTGATTAGCGGCACTTCACTATAACCGTATAGCTGCACCATTGATAGATCTAACCCTGAACCAGGTGCCCTGGTTGGCAAGCTGTGAGGAACAGGAGTCGGCCATTCAGCCCCTCGAGCCTGCTACACCATTCAATTAGATCACGGCTGATCTGTACCTCAACTAAATTTGCCGGGCCTCAGCTATATACCCCTTTATAACCTAACCGAACAAAAATCTGTCCATCTCAGTCTTAAAAGCTCCAATTGTCGAGCATTCACAACCTTTTGAGGGGATAAATTCCAGATTTCTACTACTGTTTGTGTGAAAAAAAACACAATAGCCAAAGCAAGTAGTTATTTGAATGTCAAATCCGAGCCTGCCCAGCTCTAATTTAATAGGACTCATACAATAGTAGACATGATTAATTTGTTCATTTTGGATATTTGAACCACGGAAGTTAGGAGACAATGTAAATCAATATCTCACCCGACGTGAAACTCATCTAAACATTGGCGATCTTCTGGGGAAAGAACGTAGGAAGCAGCAATAGGTCATACGGCCCCTCGAGCTTGCTCTGCCATTCAATAAGTTCATGGCTGATCAACGACCTGAACTCCACTTTCCCACCCGATTTCCATAACCCTTGATTCCCCTAGAGTCCAAAAATCTATCTCAGCCATGAATGTACTCAAAGACACAACACCCACAGCCCTCTGAGGCAGCAAATTCCAAAAATTCACAACTCTCTGAGTGAAGAAATTCATCCTCATCTCGGTCTTAAATGGCCTGCCCCTTATCCTGAGACTATGCCCCCTAGTTCTAGACACACCAGCCAGGGAGAACAACCTATTAGCATCTACTCTGTCAATCCCCTTCAGAATCTTGCATGTTTCAATGAGATCACCTCTCATTCTTATAAACAACAACTTGTTCATTAGAGATATTGGCTCTAATGAACAAAATGTTGAATCATTGTGGATGGAGATTAGAGATAGTAAGGGGAAAAAGTCACTGGTGGGCGTAGTTTATAGGCCCCCAAATAATAACTTCACGGTGGGGTGGGCAATAATCAAGGGAATAATGGAGGCATGTGAAAAAGGAACGGCAGTAGTCATGGGGGATTTTAACCTACATATCGATTGGTCAACTCAAATCGCACGGGGTAGCCTGGAGGAGGAATTCATAGAATGCATACGGGATTGTTTCTTAGAACAGTATGTAACAGAACCTACAAGGGAACAAGCTATCTTAGATCTGGTCCTGTGTAATGAGACAGGAAAAATAAAGGATCTCCTAGTAAAAGATCCTCTCGGAATGAGTGATCACAGTATGGTTGAATTTGTAATCCAGATTGAGGGTGACGAAGTTGTGTCAGAAACGAGCGTACTATGCTTAAACAAAGGGGACTACAGTGGGATGAGGGCAGAGTTGGCTAAAGTAGACTGCAAACACAGACTAAACGGTGGCACAATTGAGGAACAGTGGAGGACTTTTAAGGAGCTCTTTCATAGTGCGCAACAAAAATATATTCCAGTGAAAAAGAAGGGCGGTAAGAGAAGGGATAACCAGCCGTGGATAACCAAGGAAATAAAGGAGAGTATCAAATCAAAGACCAATGCGTATAAGGTGGCCAAGGTTAGTGGGAAACTAGAGGATTGGGAAAATTTTAAACAGCAAAGAATGACTAAAAATGCATTAAAGAAAGGAAAGATAGATTTCGAAGGTAAACTTGCGCAAAACATAAAAACAGATAGTAAAAGCTTTTACAGATATATAAAACAGAAAAGAGTGACTAAAGTAAATGTTGGTCCCTTAGAAGATGAGAAGGGGGATTTAATAATGGGAAATGTGGAAATGGCTTAAACAATTATTTTGCTTCGGTCTTCACAGTGGAAGACACAAAAACCATGCCAAAAATTGCTGGTCACGGGAATGTGGGAAGGGAGGACCTTGAGACAATCACTATCACTAGAGGGGTAGTGCTGGACAGGCTAATGGGACTCAAGGTAGACAAGTCCCCTGGTCCTGTTGAAATGCATCCCAGGGTATTAAAAGAGATGGCGGAAGTTATAGCAGATGCATTCGTTATAATCTACCAAAATTCTCTGGACTCTGGGGAGGTACCAGCGGATTGGAAAGCAGCTAATGTAACGCCTCTGTTTAAAAAAGGGGGCAGACAAAAGGCAGGTAACTATAGACCGGTTAGTTTAACATCTGTAGTGGGGAAAATGCTTGAAGCTATCATTAAGGAAGAAATAGCGGGACATCTAGATAGGAATAGTGCAATCAAGCAGACGCAACATGGATTCATGAAGGGGAAATCATGTTTAACTAATTTACTGGAATTCTTTGAGGATATAACGAGCATGGTGGATAGAGGTGTACCGATGGATGTGGTGTATTTAGATTTCCAAAAGGCATTCGATAAGGTGCCACACAAAAGGTTACTGCAGAAGATAAAGGTACGCGGAGTCAGAGGAAATGTATTAGCATGGATAGAGAATTGGCTGGCGAACAGAAAGCAGAGAGTCGGGATAAATGGGTCCTTTTCGGGTTGGAAATCGGTGGTTAGTGGTGTGCCACAGGAATCGGTGCTGGGACCACAACTGTTTACAATATACATAGATGACCTGGAAGAGGGGACAGAGTGTAGTGTAACAAAATTTGCAGATGACACTAAGATTTCTGGGAAAGCGGGTTGTGTAGAGGACACAGAGAGGCTGCAAAGAGATTTGGATAGGTTAAGCGAATGGGCGAAGGTTTGGCAGATGGAATACAATGTCGGAAAGTGTGAGGTCATCCACCTTGGGGAAAAAAACAGTAAAAGGGAATATTATTTGAATGGGGAGAAATTACAACATGCTGAGATGCAGAGGGACCTGGGGGTCCTTGTGCATGAAACTCTAATCTCAAAAAGTTAGTTTGCAGGTGCAGCAGGTAATCAGGAAGGCGAATGGAATGTTGGCCTTCATTGCGAGAGGGATGGAGTACAAAAGCAGGGAGGTCTTGCTGCAACTGTATAGCGTATTGGTAAGGCCGCACCTGGAGTACTGCGTGCAGTTTTGGTCACCTTACTTAAAGAAGGATATACTAGCTTTGGAGGGGTTACAGAGACGATTCACTAGGCTGGTTCCGGAGATGAGGGGGTTACCTTATGATGATAGATTGAGTAGACTGGGTCTTTACTCGTTGGAGTTGAGAAGGATGAGGGGTGATCTTATAGAAACATTTAAAATCATGAAAGGGATAGACAAGATAGAGGCAGAAAGGTTGTTTCCACTGGTAGGGGAGACTAGAACTAGGGGGCACAGCCTCAAAATACAGGGGAGCCAATTTAAAACCGAGTTGAGAAGGAATTTCTTCTCCCAGAGGGTTGTGAATCTGTGGAATTCTCTGCCCAGGGAAGCAGTTGAGGGTGGCTCATTGAATGTATTCAAGTCACAGATAGATAGATTTTTAACCGATAAGGGAATTAAGGGTTACGGGGAGAGGGCGGGTAAGTGGAGCTGAGTCCACGGCCAGATCAGCCATGATCTTATTGAATGGCGGAGCAGGCTCGAAGGGCTAGATGGCCTACTCCTGTTCCTAATTCTTATGTTCTTATGTTCTTATAACAACAACTTGTATTTATATAGTGCCTTTAATATAGTAAAACATCACAAGATGTTTGACATTGAGCCACATAAGAAGAAATTACAGCAAAGAGGTAGGTTTTAAGGGGTGTCTTAAAGGAGTAAAGAGAGTCGGAGAGATTTAGGGAGGGAGTTCCAGAGCTTAGGGCCCAGGCAGCTGAAGGCACGGCCACTGATGGTTGAGCAATTAAGATTAGGGATGCTCAAGAGGGAAGACATCTTGAAGGGTTGTGAGGCTGAAAGAGGTTAGAAATGAGGAGCGAGGCCATTTGTAAACAAGGATGAGAATTTTGAAACTGAGGCGTTGCTTGAGGGGAGCCAGTGTGGGTCAGCGAGCACAGGGGTGATGGGTGATTGGGACTTTGTGCGAGTTAGGACACAGGCTACTGAGTTTTGGATGACCTCAAGTTTACGTAGGGTAGAATGTGCGAGGCCAGCCAGGAGTGCGTTGGAGTAGTCAAGTCTAGAGGTAACAAAGGCATGGATGAGGGTAAACTCATAAACTCCAGAGAGTGTAGGCCCATTCTACACAATCTCATTATAGGACAACCCTCTCATCCCAGGAATCAATCTAGTGAACATTTGTTGCACTACCTCCAAGGCAAGTACATCCTTCCTTAGATAAGGAGACCAAAACTGTGCACAGTACTCCAGGTGTGGTATCACCAAGGCCCTATACAATTGTAGCAAGACTTCCTTACTGTTATACTCCAACCCTTTTGCAATAAAGGCCAACATGCCATTTGCCTTCCTTATTGCTTGCTATACCTGCATACCTGTATACCTTTCTGTGTTTCTTGCACGAGGACACCTAAATCTCTGAATACCAACATTTAAAAGTTTCTCATCATTTAAAAAATATTCTGTTTTTCTATTCTTCCGACCAAAGTGAATAATCTCACATTTCCCTACATTATACTCCATCTGCCACCTTACTGCCCACTCACTTAGTCTAGCTAGGTGGGGCAGTAAGCTGTGATCTCCTTAGAGCTTACTGCCCCACCTAGCTTTGTATCGTCAGCAAACTTAGATACATTACACTCGGTTCCTTCATCTAGGTCATTAATATAGATTGTAAATAGTTGAGGCCCCAGCACTGATCCTGTGGCACCCCACTAGTTACAGCCTGCCAACCTGAAAAAGACCCGTTTATCCCTACTCTCTGATTCTGTCCATTAACCAATCCTCTATCCAAGCTATTATATTACCGCCTATCCCATGAGCCCTTATATTGTGTAATAACCTTTTATTTGGCACCTTATCGAATGCCTTTTGGAAATCCAAATATACTACATTCACTGGTTCGCCTTTATCTACCCTGCTAGTTACATCCTCAAAAAACTCTAATAAATTTGTCAAACTCGATTTCCCTTTCATAAAATCATGTTGACTCTACCAAATCATGTGATGATTTTCTAGATGCCCTGATACCACTTAACAATGGATTCCAGCATTTTCCCAATGACTGATATCAGGCTAACTGGCCTGTTTTCTCACTCCCTCCTTTCTTAAATAGCGGTGTTACATTTGATAGAGAATTCAAGCTCTGCAGCCCGGCTGCAGTTTTGAAAAAACACAGACCACATTGCATTAAGTCATCAATCAACTTGACATTTTAGGACCTTGGGTAGCGAGCCAATTAAAGGTTGAAAGACTATCAATTGAGCCAATAAGGTCAAAGAAGGCGAGTTCTTTTCTGTAAACTGATCAGGTATATAAACAGCCATTTTGGCCATGTGGTCTCAGAAGGACAAAGGCCTGGCTTAAAGCCAGAAGCTTATTGCTGCTGCCAGAATAAAGTTACACTAAAACTACAATCGGAGTTCGTATTTCATTGGAAATTAAGAGATCTAACAATTTTGGCGTCACAAACACGATCGCTGAGGGAAGAAACTGAATTTTGGACATCGGACCTACATACTGAGGTAAAGACTCCTCTTTATAAAAGTCCTCAGTCAAAAGTCTAAATTCGCCTCTTCTTCTACGCGATTCCGAAAGCCTCCGGTTTGCGAACCCTCCGGTTGGTAGTCGGCTCGAGGTCCCATAGACGTCTAACTTCGGCAGTGTGTCAGTTAATTAATCACGACCTACTGATCGGCTGGAAAGCCTACGACTCGAGACCCCAGTAAAGAAATCAGTATTATGGCAGCAGGAGATAAGAGCAAAGAATTGCCTACAACTGTTAAAGGTGGGCGGGCACCACCTGAGGTTTCGATAGATGAAATCCTCCAACAGTTGAAAGAATACATAGAGCAACAATTCAACTTACTAAAACCTGTATTAAGATCGAACAAAAATACGGTACCTCCAAAGGACAATGGTCCTTGGACAAGATTGAAAGGGCCTGGGGAAAAATAAAGAGTGAACTAGATGGTCCCTAGCCGTTATGGGACAGATCCGAAAGCAGAATTAAATTATAATGCTTTCCCAACATGATCGAGAACTGACCAGTACAAAGGACCAATTGCAAGCTGTTTGTGAACAACTGCGACAGACAAGACTTGAACTTGAAAAATCGGAAGCGGAAGTTAAAGATCTTAAAGGTGAAATTAAAGAATGGAAAAAATCATTAGGTCAAGAGACAGTAATAGGAAAAAGAAAATGTATTGGTCAATTCCCAGGACACCCATGTTTGGATAAATTAAAAGCGCCAACCCGAAGACACGACCGAGGAATAGATACGGATTCTGAGTCCTCCGACGATACAGGGTCACAGGATGAAGAACTAGGGATGCGCTTTGCCCCATTTGAAAAAAGACGAGTTGTAGTCAAATCAGAAGAGACTGCGGATGAGGGCGGAACCAAAAAAACGAGGAAAAGGGTGTATGCAGAATACTTAGTTCATGATCCAGCAGACCCAGAGAAAATTGATAAATGGTCAAAGGAATTGCCCAATCCAAAGAAAGGGGGAGTAAAAACGTGGGACCAATTGGACCGCTTCAGAAATATATATCAACTTCATCTCTGGGACGGAGTGCAAATTTTGACCATAATGGTGCCAAAAACACAAGGAAGAAAATTGCACGAGAAGGTAGAAGAAGCTTTGGGGCACGATGAGCAAGAATTAAATGCAGGATGGGAGGCGATTAAACACTGCAAGCCTTCAGTCCAGCTAAGACAGACTGGGGAAAAATTGCAGCCTGCCAACAGAAAGGAACAGAGGAAGTCCTGGAGTATGACGAGCGGTTTCGATGCACATAGCTAGAACATTCGGGTATGAATAATACGGATGAGGAAATGGATGAACAAGTGTTTGGACCCCTAAAGCCAGAACTGTCCAAAATGCTTAAGGTAGTGTTACCGGACTGGGAAGGTAGAGGAACTACCTTTGCTGCATTGGTGGATCGATGTAACCAATTAGATCGGGATATGGGAGCTAAAGTCCGAGCTGTACAGGCTATGGGATGGAAATCCCAGGATTCCGATAAACAGTTATTAGGAAAATTACCCGGAAAATATCATTATTGTGGGAAAGAAGGTCATTCGGCCAAGACGTGCAGGGCAAAACAGCAAGGTCACGGCCGGGGAAGAGGATGCAGCCAGGGATACAATTCAGCCAACAAACCAGGTTTGTCACAAGATAACGACCTCATAGAAGTATTTAAGCGACTGACAATACAACAACAGAAGGAGTTACTTCGGATAGCAAAAAACAATTAGAGCCCACCCTGGCCCCCCTCCTCGCACTAATATAACAAAGGGAAGATGGGCTATATATAACTGTGAGGGTGAGCGATCAGGATGTGGACTGTCTTTTAGACACAGGGGCGGAATTAACATGCTTACCCCTACAATATGGAGACTTTTTGCCGTTGGATGGTCGGGCACGTACAGCCGATGGAGTTGCGGGCCATAAAATGGAAATTAAAAGGACAACACCGGTACTTATAGGGCTGGGTCCACATGAACTAACCACGCCGGTCTGGATAGGCCCAGTAGATCAACCCCTTTTGGGAATGGACGTTCTAACCCAAATAGATTCATCTTTGCATTTTGAGAATGGTCGGGTGACATGGTCAATTAGAACTTTGAAGAAAGAAGAATTGAAGGAACACCCGATATGTGCTAAAGATAAGAACGATTGTGGCCTATTCCAGATGGAGCCTATGTCATTTACCGGGACCAAGCCTCCATGCACTAAACAGTATCCCATCAGTCCAACTGCCATTGCGGGAATCTTACCGGTTATTCAGCAATTGGAGAAACAAGGGGTGCTTATTAAAACGCATAGCTCCTCCAATAGCCCCATGTGGCCAGCACAGAAATCTAATGAGATTTGCCGTTTGACTGTCGATTATAGGAAAGCTAACCAGTGTATTGATCAAAAAGCTCCTTTGGTCGCAGATCCCTCCACCATTTTTAATGCCCTCAAACCAGAACATAAATATTTCTCGGTTATAGATATGGCCAACGGAATTTGGTCGGTGCCTCTGGCACCAGAGATTCGACAGTGGTTTGCTTTCACTGTCCAAGGACAACAGTATACTTGGACCCGGTTACCGCAGGGTTTCCACAACAGCCCTATGGTATTCCACATGGCTTTACAAAGCCATTTGCGAGAATTACCTCCCCTGTCATCCACAGTCATCCAATATGTAGACGATATCCTGCTAGCTTCAAACACGGAAGAACAGCATGAAGAAGATTAACGAGCTTTGCTGGACCACCTTTGGCTGAAAGGACATAAAGCCAGCATCGACAAAGCACAAATATCCCAAGAAGAGGTTGTATACCTGGGACAAAAGATTTCACAAGGAAAGAGAGAACTTACCCAGGATAGCACTGCAGCCATTCGGACTGCTAAAAAACCCACCACTATTCAGGAACTAAGGTCTTTTTTGGGATTGTGTAACTTTAACAGAAATTGGATTGACTCCTTCACACAGCTTGCTCAGCCATTGAATGATATTTTAAAGGGGAAACGTGCCTCTAAAGAAGCCATCACCCTCACTAAGTAACAGCAAGAGGCCTTCCTGAGTTTGAAAAAGGCTTTGTGTTCGGCACCGGCTCTGGGAATCCCCGACAGTGGTAAGCCATTTATCCTGTTTGTCCATGAGAAAGAAGGATATATGACAGCTATACTGACACAAGAACATGGGGATCGGCAAAGAACTATTGGCTATTATTCGGCAAAACTGGATGCGGTAGGCCTCAGATGGGAAAGTTGCCTAAGGGCCATGGAAGCTACATATCGAGCGGTAATGATCACTACAGGTCTAGTCCTCGACCAAAAGCTGATTGTCAAGTGTCCCCACACCGTACATGCTTTGCTGTCTATGAATAGAATGTCTCAGGTGACGGCATCTAGATGGACCCACTGGACAGCAGTTTTGGGAGCTCCTAATCTCCATATCGTCCGGGCCAGCCCGGTTAATCCCACAATTATGCTCCCGATGTCAGAATCGAGGGAGCAAGAGGGGGGAGAATGTGAAGAGCATGACTGCGTGGAGATTTTAAAAGAAACAGAAGAAGCAGCCTTAGCAGCAGAGGAGCCTCTGCACAACCCAGACCTCATCCTGTTTACAGATGGTTCCTCCTTTGTTGACAATGGTACCAGAAAAGCAGGATGGGCAGTTACAACCTTATATGAGGTAGTGGCAAAAGGATGTTTACCCTCAGGAACGTCAGCACAACAGGCCGAGTTACGGGCCCTGTCAGAAGCATGTTGAATAGCAGAAGGACAGACAGCTAATGTCTACACAGATTCGCATTATGCTTTTGGAGTCGCTCACGACTTTGGTCTGTTGTGGTGGAAAAGAGGATTCCTCACTGCTGCTGGTACACCTATCCGAAATGGAAAAGAAGTCCGAGACTTACTGGAGGCCATACAATTACCTCAGGAAGTGTCCATCCTGAAGTGTAAGGCCCATACCAAGGAAAATACCACAGAAGCACAGGGAAATGCCCTAGCCGACTAGGCAGCTAAAGATGCCGCCTCACAGGGTGTTCCCCCAGAAGAACCAACACAGATGTGCAGATTGAAAGCACTCAGGACTCTGACACGAGACCTTCAAACAATGCAAGGCGAGTGCTCCCGAGAGCAAAAATGGACATGGATTGAGGCAGGAATTAAGCTATGCGAAGATGGTGTCTGGAGACAAAGAGTTACCGACAAGCCAGTCGTGCCACAAGCACTTATGCCTTTTTTAGCCCAACAGATCCACTCGTGGGGACACTTGGCCTCACAACAGATGACGGCACGGTTCCAGAAAAGCTGGTGGGGTCGGGGATTTAAAAAACATGCCCAGCTGGTAACAGACCGCTGTGTGGTCTGCCAAAAAAATAATTCTGGACCCATCACGGTAATGCCCCAACTGAGGCTCCCTGCCCCTGTCGGACCATTCCAGCATCTGCAGGTTGATTATATATCTCTTCCTTCATGCCAAGGATACACTAACATTCTTGTCATGGTCGACAGATTCTCTAGATGGGTAGAAGCTGTCCCAACTAAAAGAGCCACAGCCAATCACACTGCAAAGGTCTTGTGTAAGGATTACATTCCCCGATGGGGAGTCCCGAGTAGCATTGATTCAGATCAGGGAACACACTTCACAGGTGCTGTCTGCCAAGAAGTCTGTAGGTTACTGAACATTACGTGGGATTTACACTGTCCTTATCATCCACAATCATCAGGACAAGTAGAGCGAATGAATCGAACTCTGAAACAACAGCTTGCCAAATATCACCCAAGAAGGAACATCATGGCCCCCAGGCACTACCAATAGTGCTATGTAGCATTAGGGCAACCCCGAACAGAACTACAGGTCTAAGCCCATTTGAAATTATAACAGGAAGACCCATGTCGCTGCCAGGAACTATTGATTTAAGGAAAGCTGATGTTCACTTAATGAGTGACACTTTGTTATCATACTGTCAGAACCTAACCAATGCTATTAGTTCTGTTTCCCAACAAGTATCGGCAGCTTGGGGTAATCCACCCGAAGGAGGACACGACATCATCCCGGGAGTCTGGGTGTATGTGAAAAAGTTGCATAAAGAACCTTTAGGTGCCAAGTAGGAGGGACCTTACCAAGTGTTATTGACCACCCAGGCAGCTGTTAAAGTCCAAGGAAAGAAAGCCTGGATCCACGCTTCACACGTTAAACAAGCACCCGTAACTGAAGCTGAAATCTAATAAGGACAATTACTTTTTGCCAAAATGTATAAATTTACTGTATTACTGACTGTAGGTATTCTAGGCATTTGCCTACTTCTTACTAGCCGGCCCTCTGCACCAAAGGGAAATAGTAGGGTAGCAAGGGAATTACATGTAAATACCTTTTTATATATGTCATAGATTTATGCCAAACAAGGTAACATTTCCAGTTGTTGGGTGTGTGCGCATATTAATATCAATGCAGAAATGGTCGCAATCCACACAGTAGCCCTACAGAATAGAATGGCCCTTGATTACATCCTGGCTGAAAAGGGAGGTACTTGCGCCCTACTCGGAACTGAGTGTTGCACATATATCCCAGATAGCTCCGAAGAAATTACCCACTTAGCGGAGCATATCCAAAAGGAGATAGAAAAACTTAAGCAACCCCCATCATTCACTTTGTGGAGCAAAGCCACTGAATGGCTAGGTTCAATAGGAACTTCATTGGTGGAAGGTTTAATTCTATTCATTGTAATTATTTTACTTTTATATTGTTTGTTTATGTTGATTAAATGTTGTTGCAACCAGGCGGCTGCAGCTGCTGTCCCGCATGTGAGACACCTTGCAGGTCCCAGCAGACTGTCTGTACGTGGCACAGGGGTATGTTATGCTGAAGGGAAGGTTGGTTACTGGTTGAATTAAGATATTGATTTGGATTAAATTGGAATAAGGTTAATTAACCTACTAAAACCAGACTTCCATTGTGGCCACGATGGAACTCAGGTTGGTGTAAATTTGTGTGGAAGCTACTCGTTCGGACATGTGGCGAAACACATCAACAAATTTTGGAAGGAAACTCTATTAACATGTATGAAATTATTTTGTAGAATGTTTAACCTGATGTTTTATGATTCAGTTTGTGAAAGAATCAAAGGGGGGATTGATAGAGAATTCAAGCTCTGCAGCCCGGCTGCAGTTTTGAAAAAGCACAGACCACATTGCATTAAGTCATCAATCAACTTGACATTTTAGGACCTTGGGTAGCGAGCCAATTAAAGGTTAAAAGACTATCAATTGAGCCAATAAGGTCAAAGAAGGCGAGTTCTTTTCTGTAAACTGATCAGGTATATAAACAGCCATTTTGGCCATGTGATCTCAGAAGGACAAAGGCCTGGCTTAAAGCCAGAAGCTTGTTGCTGCTGCCAGAATAAAGTTACATTAAAACTACAATCGGAGTTCGTATTTCATTGGAAATTAAGAGACCTAACACATTTGATATCTTCCAATCCACTGGGACCGTTCTAGAATCTAGAATCTAGGGACTTTTGAAAGATCAAAACCAATGCATCTCCTATCTCTGCAGCCAATTCTATTCGAACCCTAGGATGCGGACCTTTAGTCCCAATAGTTTCTCTCATACTTTTTCTCTACTTATATTAATTATGTTAAGTTCCCCACTGTTGTAGGCATTAAGCACCTGCTGAATATATCTAAACTCATATAAGTTTAAAGTGGCCATAAGTTTAAATGGCTGCCCAGGCATGATGGGAAATCAGGTAGTCAAGCTGTGAACTATTGACTGAGGCTGACCGAGCAATAACCCTGTGAGGCCCACTGCCAGGAATGCCTTGGATACAAGATAACTATAACAAACCATTATAACTCCACACAGCAGAGCCACGAGAAATAGAGATAAGAGGGGCCTACATCACATAACGAGGGCATGAATCAGCCCGAGCTGACAAGAACCGAATCTAATAAGGAGGCTACTCAATGCCAGCATCCAAGGACAGTAAGATAAGAGAGGCCCAGGCCATGTTACAAGACACATGAGTCATCCCTAGCAACACACCCCTTAGCAACACATCTCTTGGCAACACATGAGCCACTTTACGTTTAGAGACTAACGCTATTGGTCTAATGTAACTGTAGTAAACTGTTGTATGTAACTGTAGTAAACTGTTGTAAAACATATAAAGATCCATGAAACCCTTTGTTCAGCGGAGAGAAGCCTGGATACAGTCCTGAGACTTCCTCCCCGCTGAGCGTTAATAAAGGCCGCATTGGCGTTGGAACCGACTCTGAGTGTTGAGTGATTCTTCTGAGAAAACATTCACACTAACAATGGCGTAGTCGGCAGGATTCCCCGGAGTTGCTGGACGCCCTTGGAAAAAAAACCCGGGTGAGTATAAAAAAACGATATTTAAGTATAAAGGGTGCGGAAGGTGGAAGCTGGTTGATCGACACGAGGAGATGGTCTAATATCTCAAACGCCTAGCCTGAGCCTGAATTAAGAGGACTTTTGTCCCACGTGACGGCCAGGAACCAAGTAGGCGTAGGGAACACACTTAGACCGTGGGATCGTGATACCGAGAGACATCTTCCGGACCCAGTAGTGTAATTTGAATTACCCCGGGGTAGAACCAATCGGTGTACAGCGGCTAACGGAATCCAAACCTGTGAACAGGGTCGGACCAACGGGCCGAGCGGTGGTAGGTAGTCGTTAAGGAGGCGTAGAGCACTGCGGGAAATTGCTTAAACGCGTTTTAAGAATTGTATAAGTTTGTGTAACAGCAGAACTTGTGACCTGACAGTAGCTAGGAGACGGTCTACTCCAAGTTGCGCTGGGAAGGAAGCGGACCCATGAGAGTAGATTCCTAACGGTACTAGTCCTACCCAGGAATGGCCATGAAAACAAGTAACCTCGAGTGGGGACCAGAAGGGTCACTTACCCGCCACCTGGCGGAAAAGCAAGAGAAACTAATCGAGAAAATGATTAGAGCAGGGTGGGACCTGCCAGCAGCCCAACGGGAATGGTGGGTGAAGGAACGAAAAAAAAAACAATACCGGTAGTCCTCTATAAAAGTTATGTGAGGAATTATTTAGATAAAACTACGAATTCCCTGAAAGTTTCAATGGATCCAAAAATTAATAGGAAAGAAGAGAGACTGTTGTAAATGTCTGGTCGTTGAGTGAGAGTCCCTGTGTGATTTTGTGACTGCGGAATGAATTTTTCTGAAAGCCTGGTTGGAAGAGGAATGCAAGTGTCTGTTTATTTTAGCTAACCCTTTGTAGTGTTGTCCTGTATGTGGGAAGTTTTAAGACATTTTAAGTTAGAAACGCAGGTGTGGATTTATTCGGATGATAAGTTACGGAGCTAGGAAATGTACAAAGGATAGGTTTGTTGAGTAAAACATAATAAATACATGGTCCCGGTGGTTAAAAAAAAAGAATTTACTTGTCGAAAGAAAACGTGCAATGATTGATTACATTGGATTGAAAGACATAAATTTAGTCTCGGAATGAGATAAAGAATGCGTTTTAAGAAAGCTTCTAGCTCAAAACAAAAAAAAAGGTTTTAAATAAAGATTGAAATTACAAAATTTGAATTGGGATTTTGAGATATTCAGAGAAGGCACAGAAAATACTGAGGTGGATTCAAAAAAAAAAAAATTATTAAATTAAATCTGATCAGGTCAAACTCCTGGGCGAGTGGCGAGCTATCTGCGAAGGTGTAAAAGGGACTTTTGGAAAATGTTAAAAACAGCAAGCTTTAGTAACGACTTTGAAACTGGAGCATTTTGAGATAACGAAAAGCAGCCCTCAAACCCCCAAAGCTGGACTCCATTCCAGTTATGGAGAAAAGAAAAAGATAAAGACGCCACTTTGAAAGTAAACAAATGATTTTAAATTAGCAACTTTATGGAGTTACGGGCCCTCCGTGTACAATACAAAACCTAATTTGAAGAAAGAAAAAAAAAAGATGTAACGGACTAAATAAGTGCTGAAAAAAAAATGTGTTTGTGATGGAAAAAGACATAATTTACTAAATACTAGTTGATGTTTGCTGTGAAAAATTTGGAAGAGGTAAAAAAACACTCAACATTGATAATGATTTTAAATTATGAGAAAGTTTCAATGCAGTTTGAAAAGATTTCCAAAATGGACAGTGTTTATCAAGAAAAGTCCCGAACAGTCTAAACAAGCAGGAGGGTTTTGAAGATAACGAGGAGAAAGAGAGAATTTTTTTTTTAAATTGAATTTCAGCAAACAAAATTACTATTGTATGTGTGGTCTCGTTTTAAATCAATTTTAAAAAAAGATTTCTTTGGCAAGTACTTGAATTAGAAGTTAAGAAAACATTGGAGTTTACTCTAATAATTTATGCTGTTTAACGGATTCCTAATTTCTAAGCCAGTTTTGAAGGCACAAAGACTTTTTTTTTTCAGATGATTACGTGAAGTCACGTAATGACATCAGGTCTTCTTACAAACCTGGAAAGGAGTTAACCCTTTCTATTGACAGCCGTTTTATACTGAACATTATTAATTTGGATTTCTTAATAGAAAAAAAGACTCACCTAACAGAGGAAACAAAAATAAAAACAGAACTAGCTTATGTAATAATACTTGCCTGATACAATAAAGAAATAGATACTCAAGCAAAACAAATTGAAGAGTTAAAAGCTAAGATAAACAGGCTGGAAGAGATAACGGGACTAGACGGATAGTGCAGTGCGCAGCCATAGCACCATCACCTATGGCAATAGAGCCAATGTACCCCACGGTGGGTAGGTGTAGTCCACAAACCCAACCTAACGGTAAAGCAGACAATGATGTTCGGAGGAATAGCTTTGGCCTTGGTCATAATAGGAGTTTGGGTAATATTTAAGTGGGTAAAGACACGGGCGCACGCCCCACAGATTCAACTCGAAATGGTTCGATTATAACCTTGTGCTTCTGATTTCGCAGGGTGACAGGGATACTCGTAGAGCAAAACCTAACCCCTGGTGACGACCAGGCCGTCTGTTTAAAATTACAGATAATACCTACCAGAATGGAAATACGAACGGCGCTACTCGTAATATGGATAGCCCTGCGACATGCACGTAGCCTGGACAACACCGACGGACAGCAGAGCACGCTGGAAATAAACAATCACATGAACTACGGAGTTTTATTCAATTTGACAGATGGAGTATGTGTCCCAGAGACTAAAGATTGGAGCAAGGACAGGACTTATTTTAATGCATGGTTACAAGTGAATCCTAATAAGAATCCTAATAAGAATAAGAGTATGTGTACAGTGCTCCACGGGTATAAGGAGCAGCTGCATTAAAAGGAGGGATGTCAAAGGGCCTGATGAATGTACTTTCGGCATAATTTGCGCGCCTCCGGGACAATCTCAGCAATCAGTCATCTGCAAAAAGGGAGTGGGGCTGTGTGGGTACTACGAGGAGGTGGGGGCAGCTGCAATATCATTGTATGTATGCTTCTCACCCCCTCCGACACCGCGCCCCATAAGAACCACTACATTGCCCGAGGAACTGCCTTGTCCCATAACTACTAAGGGACCAGAAAATGGGATTGTAATGTACAACGAAGGGGAATTATTGTCTGATTGTGCCTGTCCTGATCAATATTTCAAGCATCCAGATGCCGGAATACTGTACAGAACAATCAAGGAAAATGTACAATGTATTAAGTAAAGTTGTAATGCAGCAGGCTGCCGATGCAATGGGTGCCAGTAGATTCCGAGGACAGGGGTCAGCCGACAGGATAAAGAGGGAAATAGACATACAAGGGTTAAATGAGAGGGTGGAACAGCTTACAGGGGTGATGAAGGGGTTAAATGAGAGGGTGGAGCAAAACCAGGAAGACCAAGCCAACCTAGGAAAGGAGGGTGCAGAAATCCAGTTGGATGGCATCTCAGTCCTGGAAGCTCACGCCAGAACCATAAATCACCTCATTGATAGAGAAAAAGAAGATACAGGAAAGCAAAGACAGGGGCAACTCTGTCACGCTTATGGTCTGTGGATGGTGGGACAGATCCGCCACAATCTCGACCAGATCCAACGCGGGGAAGTACCCGATTGGATAGACAGTTCACATCTGGCTCAGTTGGCTAACCAGAGGGGGACACTGGATACTTGTACACTGAAGGGACTGACCCGAGTATACACAGCAATTCCAGATTGCCAGATGGGTAGGAATACTGGGATAGGGATAGTCCTGATGATCCCTATAGCCACGCCGGACTCAGGGTCGTTCCCCCTGTACCAACTAGAGAATATCGGAGTAATACGGGAAAATGTCTCCATACGTTACTACCTGACCACCACCTCCGCCATTCGTCGAAACAACATACTTACCGGGATTTCCCTAATAGACTGCAAGCAAAGGGGGGAAATCACAGTATGCCCTCACCCGGTAGGCCGAGGTGAGCTAGACGAGTGCGGGTTTAACCAAACCGACGGGTGTGTACTAAAAATAGTGCCCGCACACATGCACTTCGCAAGGGCAGGCTACGGAGGGAAGGGAAGATACTGCGTCTCTACCACAGAGCGTTCATAATGACCTGCAGTGCCCTATACCACAGCCAAACTTTTGCTTTACGCCACTACGACCTGTCACGATCGGGCAAGCGCATATCACCCAGGTTATTACGAGAGTTGAGGCTCAGAGTGGGTCAATCCATAAAGCTCTACCACCAACTGCAAACTAAAATCAAAGTTCTGGAAGAAGATATCGATGTAGACTTACAAAGTCAGAGTTGGTGGAGAAAGGTCTGGGATTAGGGAATAAATGTGAACATCCATCCTTGGATTCGAATAATTTCACACATACTGGTCGGGATACAATTGATCTTAGCAATAACATGGGGCATAATGGCCTGCCAGGCATGCAGGCACCACGCACAATGAAGAGGGACCCATGACCGTTCCCCGGATACTAAACAAGCCTGTCTAATAAAGGGGCAGGAGGATTTGGCCTTTATCAATTTGATTTAAGCAACCGGGACTCCTGAAACCGCGTGACTGGCCAGCACGTTGAGGCAGGGAGTACCGGGCCGTGCACAAAATCTAATAAAGATAGGGCGGTCAGTTAAAAGGGGACTAGGACTAGTCCCTTTACCGAAAGGAGGGAATTGTTGTAGGCATTAGGCACCTGCTGAATATATCTAAATTCATATAAGTTTAAAGTGGCCACACATAAAATGGCTGCCCAGGCATGATGGGAAATCAGGTAGTCAAGCTGTGACCTATTGACTGAGGCTGACCGAGCAATAACCCTGTGAGGCCCACTGCCAGGAATGCCTTGGATACAAGATAACTATAACAAACCATTATAACTCCACACAGCAGAGCCCCGAGAAATAGAGATAAGAGGGGCCTACATCACATAACGAGGGCATGAATCAGCCCAAGCTGACAAGAACCGAATCTAATAAGGAGGCTACCCAATGCCAGCATCCAAGGACAGTAAGATAAGAGAGGCCCAGGCCATGTTACAAGACACATGAGTCATCCCTAGCAACACACCCCTTAGCAACACATCTCTTGGCAACACATGAGCCACTTTACGTTTAGAGACTAACGCTATTGGTCTAATGTAACTGTAGTAAACTGTTGTATGTAACTGTAGTAAACTGTTGTAAAACATATAAAGATCCATGAAACCCTTTGTTCAGCGGAGAGAAGCCTGGATACAGTCCTGAGACTTCCTCCCCGCTGAGCGTTAATAAAGGCCGCATTGGCATTGGAACCGACTCTGAGTGTTGAGTGATTCTTCTGAGAAAACATTCACGCTAACACCCACCCTCATTAGACTCTTGGTTATACCATTTTTGGTATGCATTTTGTGTCTTCTACTGTGAAGACAGATACAAAATATTTGTTTAACATTTCTGCCATTTCCTTATTGTCATGTATGTATGCTTGGATTTACTAGCCACCAGATGGTGCCACTGTCAGAGGTCATTGGGCTGTGCGCACATATAAAAGGGCCAGCCATCTTGTAATGTAATCACTTTGGGCCCTAATAAAGTCGAGCCAGGTTTGTACCTGTTCGGAGTTTACAGTATTCAATCTATTGAGTTATTGCATTCACAACATTTGGCGACAAGGTAACAAGAACCTTCACATGCAAAAATGAGCACAGTTGGAATTCTGGAGTGATTCATGGAGGGAGAAGATTGGGCAGACTTGGTAGCCCGTTTGAACCAGTACTTCGTGGCCAACAAAATGGAGAAAGAGACAGACGCAGTTCGGCACCGGGCGGTCCTCCTCACGGTTTATGGTCCGAAAATCTATGGATTCATAAAGAATCTTCTCTCGCCCTTAAGTCCAACGGATAAAGACTATGAAACATTGTGCGTTCTGGTACGTGACCATCTCAAACCAGATGAAGGCATCTCAAGATATCGATTCTATACGCACGTTCGTTCTGAGGGCCAGGATGTATTGGAATTCGTTGCCGACCTAAGATGTCTAGCTGGACCGTGTAACTGAGTTGGCAGACATGCTGCGGGACTTCTTTGTAATTGGCATCAATCAGGAGGTGATCCTGCATAAGCTACTGGCGGCGGAGACGCTGGATTTGAGCAAGGCCATCACAATTGCCCAATCATGCATGACGACGGACAAAAGCTTAAAGCAGATATCATTGAAAAATCGGAACTCAGCAAGTACTGAAAACAAGATTGTATCGTCGTTTGGCAGAGCTGCATAAAGCAGAGCCTATCCGACTGCGTACCCGAAACCTGTGGCTGCTCAAAGTCCGCTAATGTCATGAATCCGATATCACCGTGTTGGCATTGTGGGGGAAATCATCGGCATCATCAGTGTCGGTTTAAACAGTATATTTGTAAAGGTTGTTCGAGAGTGGGGCATCTCCAGCGCATGTATCCGCAACTGAGCAAGCGTGCTGCGACACACCACATGGAGGATGATGACCAGTCTAGAGCGGATCCGGATATGCAATCCGAGATACCAGAGGAGGAAGTGTATGGACTGTATTCGTTCCTAAAAAAGAGCCAACCGATAATGATTAATGTAAAACTTAATGGTGTGCCGGTATCGATGGAATTGGACACGGGTGCGAGTCAATCAATAATGAGCCAGATAACATTCGACAGACTGTGGGATACTAAGCTGAGTCCAGTCAATGCCAAGTTGGGTACGTACAATAAAGAACTCATAACGATGATTGGCAGTGCAGTAATCAAGGTGTCATATGATGGTGCAGTTCACGATTTACCGTTATGGATCGTTCCAGGCAATGGTCCAACGCTGTTCAGCAGGAACTGGTTCGAAAAAATCAAATGGAATTGGAACGAGAGCAAAGCGTTATCGTCGGAGGAGGAGGATACTCCATGTGCTCAAGTGCTGAGCAAGTTCCCCTCGCTGTTTGAACCAGGCATCGGCAATGTCATGGGAGCCAAGGTGCAGATCCACGTGGACTCAGATGCAAGACCCGTTCATCATAAAGCTCGGGCAGTTCCGTACATGATGAGGGAGAAGGTCGAAATTGAATTGGACAGACTCCAGCGTGAAGGGGTCATATCACCGGTCGAATGTAATGAATGGACCAGCCCCATTGTTCCCGTATTGAAAAGTGATGGCACTGTCAGGATTTGTGGAGACTACAAGGTTATGATCAACCAAGTTTCGAAACAGGATTAATACCCGTTACCGAAAGCTGATGATCTGTTTGCAATGCTAGCCGGGGGGAAGTCGTTCACAAAACTGAATCTGACATCAGCCTACATGACACAGGAGCTGGTCAACACGTCGAAGAAACTTACGTGCATCAAATACTCATAAAGGACTGTTTATCTACAACAGGTGCCCTTTTGGAATTTGCTCGGCTGCAGCCATATTTCAGAGGAACATGGAGAGTCTACTGAAGTCCGTCCCCAGAACCGTCGTGTTCCAAGATGACATACTGGTCACAGGTCATGACCCCGCAGAACATCTGAACATCTGGAAGAGGTTCTATATTATCTGGGCAAAGTGGGACTCAGACTGAAACGTACGAAGTGCGTCTTCATGGCACTAGAAGTCGAATTCCTGGGAGGAAAATTGCTGCTGACGGTATCAGGCCTACGGACTCGAAAACCAAGGCCATCAAAAATGCACCCAGGACTCAGAATGTGACAGAGCTGTGTTCGTTCCTTGGTCTACTCAACTACTTTATAATTTCTTACCTAGATTGAACACCTTATTAGAGCCGCTGCACATGCTGCTAAGAAAAGGCAACAACTGGGTCTGGGGTGAGTCTCAAGATAGAGCTTTTGAGAAAGCTACTAATCTGCTTTGCTCTAACAAACTGCTGGTACATTATGATCCGTGTAAGCGTCTAGTATTGGCCTGTGATGCTTCGTCATATGGAGTTGGTTGTGTGCTCCAAAAAGCTAATGAGTCGGGTAAACTACAACCTGTTGCATATGCTTCAAAAAGTTTGTCAAAGGCGGAAAGAGCCTGCAGCATGGTAGAGAAAGAAGCATTAGCCTGTGTGTATGGGGTTAAAAAGATGCATCAGTACCTGTTTGGTCTTCGGTTTGAATTGGAAACAGATCACAAGCCACTCATTTCATTGTTTTCAGAAAACAAAGGAATCAATACCAATGCATCATCCCACATCCAGAGGTGGGCGCTGACATTATCTGCCTATGATTATGTCATTTGCCATAGACCTGGCACTGAGAATTGTGCCGATGCATTGAGCCGTCTGCCGTTGCCCACACCAGAGGTGGAAATGCCACAACCGGCAGACCTACTGTTAGTCATGGATGCTTTTGAAAGTGAAGGAACTCCTGTCACGGCCCAACAAGTTAAGACCTGGACCAGCCAGGACCCGATATTATCAGTTGTGAAACGTTGCATCCTTAGTGGTGATTGGTCTGCCATACCCAAGCAAATGTGTGAGAAGACCAAACCTTACATCCATCGCAAAGACGAACTATCCATTCAATCAGTTTGTATACTGTGGGGTAATCGTGTTGTTATGCCCAAGAAAGGAAAAGAGAAATTTGTGCATGATCTACATAGCACGCATCCTGGTAATGTCATGATGAAAGCCATTGCCAGGTCTCATGTATAGTGGTCTAGAATTGAATCTGATCTGGAATCATGTGTTCATCAGTGCAATACCTGCATGCAGCTTAGCAAAGCACCAGCGGAATCGCCGCTCAGTCTGTGGTCGTGGCCATTATGTATGAAACCCTTGGCAACCTGTATCATACCACCACCAGAGGGCCTACCTGTTGGAGTCCCAAGGGATCCCAGCATCCCTTGGGAGCACTGTATATAAGCAGGCCTCCCATGCTGTACGAATACTCTGGTGTTTAATTAAAGGAGCTAAGGTCACACTTACTCATTGCATACAGTACTTAGTTGTATCACTTTATTATGAGCGTAATAGTGGCCATCTAAACCATGGTCCAGGATCCACATCAACTTTGCAGGTCCCTTCCTGAGAAAGATGTTCTTAGTTGTGATGGATGCTTATTCCAAGTGGATTGAGTGTACAATCATGTCATCCAGCACATCCATAGCTACCATTGAGAGCCTTCGTGTCATGTTTGCTACACATGGTCTGCCTGACATTGTTGTAAGCGACAACGGATCTTGTTTCACCAGTATGGAGTTTCAATAGTTCATGAAACTCAATGGTATCAAACATGTGAGGTCAGTACCATTCAAACCCGCATCCAATGGACAAGCAAAGCATGCAGTCCAAACCATCAAGCAGAGTATGAAACATGTAACTCAAGGTTCATTGCAAACTCGCTTGTCACACATATTGCTTAGTTACAGGACAAGACTCCATACGGAATCTCCCTGCTGAACTATTGATGAAGAGAGGTCTCAAGACCAGGCTCTCTCTTGTCTGCCCTGACTTGAATAATCATGTCGAATACAGACATCAAAGTCAGCAAGGGTATCACGACCGCGCTTCTGTGTCACACGACATTTCTATCAATGATCCTGTGTATGTACTGAATTATGGTCAAGGTCCCAAATGGATCGCCGGTACTGTTACGGCCAAGGCGGATAACAGAGTGTTTATCGTTAAGCTCAAGAATGGGTAGACATGCAGGAAACATGTCGATCAGATAAAGCTGTGGCACATGGATGAACCGAAACAGCAAAATCAGTGACCAACCAATCTACCCTCAGTCATCAGAGGACTCCGCTGTGATTAATGAATCTGGACTTTCAATTACTGACATGGTCAATGAATCTGGACTTTCAATCCCTGACATGGCCATTGCCACTCCCATCAGATCGGCTACCCAGCCCCCAGTCATAACAGACTCAGAACGCTCTCCCAAGGCTGGAGTTGAACTGAGACATTCAACTCGGGAACAGAAAGCCCTGGACCGTCTCAATTTGTAAAAAGACCGTTACTAACATCTTAAAGGGGGATAGTGTCATCTATGTATGCTTGGGTTTACTAGCCACCAGATGGCACCACTGTCGGAGGTCATTGGGCTGTGCGCACGTGTGAGCGGCCTAGGTATGAAAGGGCCAGCCATCTCGTAATATAATCACTTTGGGCCCTAATAAAGTAGAGCCAGGTTTGTATCTGTTCGGAATTTACAGTATTCAGTCTATTGAGTTATTGCATACACAACACTTACTCCCTGTAATAATTTCTCCTGCCTCAGCCTCTAAGGGACCAACGTTTACTTTTGCTACTCTCTTCCTTTTTCCATACTTGTAGAAGCTCTTACAATCTGTTTTTATATTGCTTGCTAGTTTTCTCTCATTTTTTTTCCCCCTCTTTATAAGTGTTTTGGTCATCCTTTGCTGGTTTCTAAAACTTTCCCAATCCTCAGCCTTACTACTATTCTTCACCACATTATAAGCTTCTTCATTCAATCTAATGCTATCCATAACTTCTTTAGTTAGCCATGGATGGATCACTTTTCCCGTGGAGTTTTTGTTTCTCAATGGAATGTATTTTGGTTGAAAATTATGAAATATTTCTTTAAATGCTAGCCACTGTTTATCTACTGCCATACCTTTCAATCTATTTTTTCCAATCTACCTTAGCCAATGACTCCCTCGGCAAATTAGTGGAGTTACTTAACAAGGACTAAGACCGTGGAATTACAAGGATTATTTGCCAAAGCCCTGTCTTTCACAAATACATGCTTACTGAAAGAGTTAATGTAAAAAGAAAAGAATGAGGAATTGATGCAGAAACTGTTCGAAATGGAAGCATAGGAGAATTAAATCCAGCACCTTAAATAATTGTTGACCAACAAGCTTGCTCAGAATCATTTAAAGTTTCTGTCTTAAAACTGAAGATGTGATGTTCAATGAAAATACAAAAATTGACGGGTGTAATCATGGGCTAAAATGATGCAGAATAGGGGTTGCAGGATTGAGACCAGTTGTGAGAGGCAGTTCAGCAACTGAGAAATGATCTGGGATTTTCAACTAATTCCCCATTGTTACACCCTTTTTTTTCTCCAACAGAGAAGGCAATAAATTGTGCAAAGGGACAAGAGATTAATGTCAGTCCTTTTACAGCAAACAGAGGCTGCAAAGCAGTTATGTAAAATTCCCTTTGTTAGACACACAAACAGTAACAAAAATAATTAGGAAGAAAAATAAATTAAAAGCCCACAGCAAACATCAGAAATTAAATTTGTGAGGGAAAAAAGTAAAGTAAAAGGCTACACAATTTTTTTTGTTTTTATGTTTTGTCTCTTTAAATGTGTGTCCTGCTTTCTGCAGTTTAACGCTGCAGCTCTCTCCACCCTTTTTCTATTCACAGAACTGGAAGCAGTTCAACTCTCTCTTGTCCCTGTCGTTGATAGTTGGAGTAATATAAGCATTTTAATCATTGTTTTTTCTATAAGCATAAACTGACTTACATTTGTTAATTGCCTTCTTTAAATATGTATACATATATATGTTTTATTTATTGAGTCCTATTTTTGTGTCTGAACTGAATTGGAGTAATTGATTCTAAATTATCTGAGTTTACAGTCCAACTGTGACATAGAAACATAGAAAATAGGTGTAGGAGTAGTCCATTCGGCCCTTCGTGCCTGTACTACCATTCAATAAGATCATGGCTGATCAATCCCTCAGTACCCCTTTCCTGCTTTCTCTCCATACCCCTTGATCCCTTTAGCCGTAAGGGCCATATCAAACTCCATCTTGAATATATCAAATGAACTGGCATCAACAACTCTCTGCAGTAGGGAATTCCACAGGTTAACAACTCTGAGTGAAGAAGTTTCTCCTCATCTCAGTCCTAAATGGCCTACCTCTTATCCTATGACTGCGTCCTCTGGTTCTGGACTTCGCCAACATCGGGAACATTCTTCCTGCATCTAACGTGTCCAGTCCCGTCAGAATATTATATGTTTCCTCTCTCATCCTTTTAAACTCCAGTGTATAAAGGCCCAGTTGATCCAGTCTCTCCTCATATGTCAATCCCGCCATCCCGAGAATCAGTCTCGTGAACCTTCGCTGCACTCCCTCAATAGCAAGAACGTCCTTCCTCAGATTAGGAGACCAAAACCGAACACAATATTCCAGGTGAGGCCTCACCAAGGTCCTGTACAACTGCAGTATGACCTCCCTGCTCCTATACTAAAATCCCCTAGCTATGAAGGCCAATATACCATTCGCCTTCTTCACCTCCTGCTGTACCTGCATGCCAACTTTCAATGACTGATGAACCATGACACCCAGGTCTCATTGCATCTCCCCCTTTCCTAATCTGCCGCCATTCAGATAATATTCTGCCTTCGTGTTTTTGCCCCCAAAGTGGATAACCTCACATTTATCCACATTATACTGCATCTGCCATACATTTGCCCACTCACCTAACCTGTCCAAGTCACCCTGCAGCCTCTGAGCATCCTCCTCACAGCTCACACCGCCACCCAGTTTAATGTCATCTGCAAACTTGGAGATATTACACTCAATTCCTTCATCTAAATCATTAATGTATATTGTAAAGAGCTGGGGTCCCAGCACTGAGCCCTGCGGCACCACTAGTCATTGCTTGCCATTCTGAAAAGGACCCGTTTATCCCGACTCTCTGCTTCCTGTCTGCCAACCAGTTCTCTATCCACGTCAGTACATTGCCCCCAACACCATGTGCTTTGATTTTGCACACCAATCTCTTGTGTGGAACCTTGTCAAAAGCCTTTTGAAAGTCCAAATATACCACATCCACCGGTTTTCCCTTGTCCACTCTACTAGTTACATCCTCAAAAAATTCCAGAAGATTAGTCAAGCATGATTTCCCTTTCATAAATCCATGCTGACTTGGACCGATCCTGTCACTGCTTTCCAAATGCGCTGATATTTCATCTTTAATAATTGATTCCAACATTTTCCCAACTACTGGCTATCCGGTCTATAATTACCCGTTTTCTCTCTCCTTCCTTTTTTAAACAGTGGTGTTACATTAGCTAACCTCCAGTCCATAGGAACTGATCGAGAATCAATAGGCTGTTAAACATAGAAACATAGAAAATAGGTGCATGAGTAGGCCATTCGGCCCTTCGAGTCTGCACCGCCATTCAATGTGTTCATGGCTGAACATGAAACTTCAGTACCCCATTCCTGCTTTCTTGCCATACCCCTTGATCCCCCTAGTAGTAAGGACTACATCTAACTCCTTTTTGAATATATTTAGTGAATTGGCCTCAACAACTTTTTGTGGTAGAGAATTCCACAGGTTCACCACTCTCTGGGTGAAGAAGTTTCTCCTCATCTCGGTTCTAAATGGCTTACCCCTTATCCTTAGACTGTGACCCCTGGTTCTGGACTTCCCCAACATTGGGAACATTTTCCTGCATCTAACCTGTCTAAACCCGTCAGAATTTTAAACGTTTCTATGAGGTCCCCTCTCATTCTTCTGAACTCCAATGAATACAAGCCCAGTTGATCCAGTCTTTCTTGATATGTCAGTCCCGCCATCCCGGGAATCAGTCTGGTGAACCTTCGCTGCACTCCCTCAATAGCAAGAATGTCCTTCCTCAAGTTAGGAGACCAAAACTGTACACAATACTCCAGGTGTGGCCTCACCAAGGCCCTGTACAACTGTAGTAACACCTCCCTGCCCCTGTACTCAAATCCCCTCGCTATGAAGGCCAACATGCCATTTGCTTTCTTAACCGCCTGCTGTACCTGCATGCCAACCTTCAATGACTGATGTACCATGACACCCAGGTCTCGTTGCACCTCCCCTTTTCCTAATCTGTCACCATTCAGATAATAGTCTGTCTCTCTGTATTTACCACCAAAGTGGATAACCTCACATTTATCCACATTATGCTTCATCTGCCATGCATTTGCCCACTCACCTAACCTATCCAAGTCACTCTGCAGCCTCATAGCATCCTCCTCGCAGCTCACACTGCCACCCAACTTAGTGTCATTCCGCAAATTTGGAGATACTACATTTAATCCGCTCGTCTAAATCATTAATGTACAATGTAAACAGCTGGGACCCAGCACAGAACCTTGCGGTATCCCATTAGTCACTGCCTGCCATTCTGAAAAGTAACCATTTACTCCTACTCTTTGATTCCTGTCTGCCAACCAGTTCTCAATCCATGTCAGCACACTACCTCCATTCCCATGTGCTTTAACTTTGGAAAATGATCACCAATGCATCCACTATTTCTCGGGCCACTTTCTTAAGTACTCTGGGATGCAGACTCTCAGGCCCTGGGGATTTATCGGCCTTCAATCCCATCAATTTCCCTAACACAATTTCCCGCTTTATAAGGATATCCTTCAGTTCCTCCTTCTCACTAGACCTTCGGTCCCCTAGTATTTCCGGAAGGTTATTTGTGTCTTCATTCGTGAAAACAGAACCAAAGTATTTGTTTAACTGGTCTGCCATTTCTTTGTTCCCCATTATAAATTCACCTGAATCTGACTGCAAGGGACGTACGTTTGTTTTCACTAATCTTTTTCTCTTCACATATCTGGAAGCTTTTTATGTTCCCAGCAAGCTTCCTCTCATACTCTATTTTCTCCCTCCTAATTAAACCCTTTGTCCTCCTCTGCTGTATTACAAAATTCTCCCAGTCCTCAGGTTTGCTGCTTTTTCTGGCTAATTTATATGCCTCTTCCTTGGATTTAACACTATCCTTAATTTCCCTTGTTAACCACGGTTGAGCCACCTTCCCCGTTTTATTTTTACTCCAGACAGGGATGTACAATTGTTGAAGTTCATCCATGTGCTCTTTAAATGTTTGCCATTGCCTATTCATCATCAACCCTTTAAGTATCACTCGCCAGTCTATTCTAGCCAATTCATGTCTCATACCATTGAAGTTACCTTTCGCCAAGTTCAGGACCCTAGTCTCTGAATTAATTGTGTCACTCTCCATCTTAATAAAGAATTCTACCATATTATGGTCACTCTTCCCCAAGTGGCCTCGCACAAGATTGCTAATTAGTCCTTTCTCATTACACATCACCCAGTCTAGGATGGCCAGTCCTCTAGTTGGTTCCTCGACATATTGGTCTAGAAAAGCATCCTTAATACACTCCAGGAAATCCTCCTCCACCGCATTGCTACCAGTTTGGTTCGCCCAGTTAATATGTAGATTAAAGTCGCCCATGATAACTGCTGTACCTTTATTGCACGCATTCCTAATTTCTTGTTTGATGCTGTCCCCATCCTCATTACTACTGTTTGGTGGTCTGTACACAACTCCCACTAGCGTTTTCTGCCCTTTGGTATTTCGTGACCAAATTATTAAATTTTGAATGCTGGTTCTCTGTGGGTGGTCACTACAGACAGCTGGATTTTTAAACTGTATGGATACTCCCTCGGATTGTCACATAATAATTGGCACTTTCTGAGTTCATCATCCATTACAGAGAATCAATATTTTAAAGGGGATAAGAGCAAATAAGGATTGACTGTAATATAGGTGCCTAGTGTTGTTGTGTTGAGTATTGGAGAGCATGAATTTGGTTGTTAGAGTATGTGACATTAATTTCATGTTTAAGATTGTTCCTCCAAAATCTTGGTAGATTTAAGGTCGCAATTATAGAAATTGGGAAAACTTTTGTGCTTTCACAAAAAAAGTGTTTGACAATTTGCTATATACATTTTTAAATTAAAGCATGGATTTATTTCAACTGAAATTTATTTGGCAGAATTCTTATGTAAATGATGTAGAAAACAATTGGATCCCAAATTTTATATTAGACAAACAAATGAAAATTTGGAAATCAGATGGGAATATGGATTGGTACAATTACATAGAATTACATAAAATATAGAGCACATAAACAGGCCATTCGCCCAACTAGTCCACGCCGGCATTTATGCTCCACTCCAGCCTCCTCTCATCCTTCCTCATCTAACTCTTATCAGCACAACCATCCATTAGAATCGTAGAATCCTAGAAATATACAGCACGAAAGGAGGCCACGTCGGCCCATCATGTCCATGCTGGCCGACCAAGAGCTATCCAGCCTTATTCCACTTTCCAGTTCTTGGTCTGTAGCCCTGTAAGTTACGGCACTTCAAGTGCACATCCAAGTATTTTTTAAATGTGGTGAGGCTTTCTGCCTCTATCACCCTTTCAGGCAGTGAATTCAAGACCCCCTCTGCGTAAAGACATTTCCCCTCATATTTCATCTATACCTCCCCCCAATTACTTTAAAGCTATGACCCCTGGTTGTTGACCACTCTGCCAAGGGAAACAGGTCCTTCCTATCCACTCTATCCAGGTCCCTTATAATTTTATACACCTCAATCAGGTCTCCCCTCAGTCTCCCATCATCTCCCTTCTCCAATCTTTCCTCATAGCCATAATTCTCCAGTCCATGCAATATTCTTGTGAATCTCCTCTGCACCCTTTCCAGTACAATCACATCTTTCCTGTAATGTGGTGACCAGAATTACAGCTGCGGCCTAACCAGTGTTTTTGACAGTTCTCTCTCATATGCGTACCTAACATGGACTAGTTGGGCGACTGGCCTGTTAATGTGCTGTATATTTTATGTAATTATACCAATGATCTATGTACATGGGCTGCCAAGTCTCTTTGGACCACCACTGTTTCTAGCTTGTCACTATTTAAAAAGTACTCTGTTCTATTCTTTTGAGGTCCAATGTGGATGACCTCATAATTGCCTATATTGAAATCCATTTGCCACAGTTTTGCCAATTCTCTTAATCTATTAAGATCTGTGTAAATTTTATGCTTCCATCTACACTGCTTACAATGCTGCATATCTTTGTGTAAGGCCAATGGAAGTATTTGATGTGGACTTGATAGGCTTATTGGAGGATTATCCAAAAATATTAGTGAGAGGAAAAGAAGGGCTCTGGATTGCACCACATATTTCATGCTGTTCCAGGTAAAATGGGGCCTGGTTGTGCAGATGTAACATTTTACAAAGCGCACTACCAGCTTGTGGTTTCACCCTGGATGAAGAATTGCCTAATTGTACTATGCTAATTGCTCGATGAAAATCTAAGAGGACCAACGTTGTTTATTTAGTGGAGAAGAAGGTACAGGTATTGCGTTACAATTAATGAGAAGTGGACACTTCATATCCAGTTCGGCGGTCTACATTTTGCCTTACACCAATCAAAATGACTAAAATTAGGGATAAGATATTGGTATCTGTAAGGGCCCAGAATGTTATAATAATTCAAGTAAACATTACCTTCCTGTCAGAAGTCTTCCAAGTAGTTGTAAACTTTGGTCACACGATTCCATATATTTTTTGAGCTTTAAATCAATATTGCAACACACCAACACTTCTCGGCATAATGATCATCATTATGCAACAGGAGAGTGATTATAATTAACTGTCTATATTCTGCTTAATCATGAATGGTGGGAAGTTGTATACAATACAGGACAACATCCCTGATTAAGAACGGTCTCTGCATTCCTCTAGTTACACAGTTATACATGCTGATTGGCCTCGTATTAATAGTTTTTGGTTAAAAACAAACCCCTAAAAGTGAGAAAAAATGCGATGGAAGTGTTAACTGACTATAAAGTAAGTTTGCGAGGCCACAACAAAGAGGTCCTTTTTGAGCCTTGAGGTGGGGAATGTAAGAATATACCAAAACTTGCATTTATTTAGCACCTTTAATGCAGTAAAACATCTTATGGCACTTCATAGAACCGTTATCAAATAAAATTTGACACAGAAGCACATAAGGAGATATTAGAACAGGTGACCAAAAGTTTCGTCAGAGGTAGGCTTTAAGAAATGTCTTAAAGGAGGAGAGAGAGAGGCAGAGAGGCTTAGGGAGGGAATTCTAGAGCTTAGAGCCCGGCAGCTGAAGGCATGGCTGCCAATGGTGAAGCAATTAAAATTGTGGATGTTATGTATGTAAACCTGTAATTACCATGTCTAACCACCAGAGGGCTTATCCCCTGGAGTCCCAAGGGATCCCACAATCCCTTGGGAGCACCTGTATATAAGGAGGCCTCACAGGCTGGAGAGGCACACTGAGGTCTGTAATAAAGGACTACGGTCACACTCACTTTGAGCTTGCGGTATCTAGTCTGACTCTTTATCCAAGACATAACAACTGGTGACGAGATACAGATGACGAACCCCAACACAACAATGCAGAGAACTGTGGGCATCCTGGAGAAATTTTCGGAGGGAGGTGATGGGGAAACCTTCATGGAGTGACTTGACCAATAATTCATGGCCAACGAGCTGGAAGGAGAAGGGAATGCTGCCAAACGAAGGGCGATCCTCCTCACCGTTTGTGGGGCACAAACGTATGGCCTCATGAAAAATCTGCTCGCTCCAACAAAACCCATGGACAAGTCATACAATGAGTTGTGTACACTGGTCCGGGAGCATCTAAACCCGAAGGAAAGCATTCTGATGGCGAGGTATCGGTTCTACACGTACAAGAGGTCTGAAGGCCAGGAAGTGGCGAGCTACGTCGCTGAGCTAAGGCGCCTTGCAGGACATTGCGAATTTGAAGGACACTTGGAACATATGCTCAGGGACTTATTTGTACTTGGCAATGGCCATGAAGTAATACTTCGCAAACTTTTGACTGTAGAAACCCCAATCTTGAGTAAAGCCTTAGCGATAGCCCAGGCGTTTATCTCCACCAGTGACAATACCAAACAAATTTCCCAGCACACTAGTGCTGCTGCAATAACTGTGAACAAAGTAACGTGTTTTCGAATCGAAATGTACATGGCTGGACTTACATGCTTGTAGCTGCACATCCGCAGATGACTCAGAATCCACCATCAAGGGAGGTGAGTACAAGGCAATTAACACCTTGTTGGCATTGCAGTGGGCGATCATCGATTCCATTCATGCCGCTCCAAAGGATACCTTTGGAAGGGCTGTGGAACAATGGGACCCCTCCAACGTATGTGCAGGCGAGCTGCAAACCCTGTTAATCCTGCAAACCACCATGTCGCAGAGGAGGACAGATCCACGGTGGATCATGACGAACCAGAGCCTCAGACTGAGGAGGCAGAGGTATATGGGGTGCACACATTTACCACAAAGTGTCCCCCGATAATGCTGAAGGTTGAATTAAATAGACTCCCGGTGTCCATAGAGCTGGACACAGGCGCAAGCCAGCCCATAATAAGTAAAAAGATTTTCGATAAGTTGTGGTGCAACAAGGCTTCAAGGCCAGTCCTGACTCCCATTCGTACCAAACTCACAAAGGAACTGATTCCCGTAATTGGCAGTGCTACCGTAAAGGTCTCCTACGATGGAGTGATGCACAATCTACCACTCTGGATGGTACCGGGCGATGGCCCCACGCTGTTCGGCAGGAGCTAGCTGGGAAGGATACGCTGGAACTGGGACCACGTCCGAGCGCTTTCATCTGTCGACAAAACCACATGTGCCCAGGTCCTAAATAAGTTCCCCTCGCTGTTCAAACTAGGCATCAGGAAATTCCAAGGAGAAAAAGTGCAGATCCATTTGATTCCGGGCACGCAACCCAGCCATCACAAGGCAAGTGCGGTACCTAACATGATGAGGGAGAGGGTGGAGATCGAGTTGGACAGGCTGCAACGAGTGGGTATCATTACAAAGTAACTATCAATCGTTTTTCACTGCAGGATCAATACCCGCTACCAAAGGAAGACGACCTATTTGCAAAGCTGGCGGGAAGGAAAACGTTCACGAAGCTGGATTTGACCTCGGCCTACATGTCGCAGGAGCTGGATGAATCTTCGAAAGGCCTCACCTGCATTAACACGCACAAAGGTCTTTTCATTTACAACAGATGCCCGTTTGGGATTCGATTGGCCGCGGAGATATTCCAGAGGAACATGGAAAGCTTGCTGAAGTCGGTGCCATGCATTGTGGTCTTCCAGGACGACATCTTGGTTACAGGTCGGGACACCTGCAGAACCTGGAGGAGGTTCTTAGTCGGCTTAATCATGTGGGGCTCAGGCTAAAATGCTCGAAATGCGTTTTCCTGGCGCCTGAAGTGGAGTTCCTGGGGAGAAGAATCGTGACGGACGGCTTCAGGCTCACCGATTCTAAGACGGAGGCAATCAAAAACGTACCAAGACCACAGAACGTGACAGAGCTGCGAACGTTTCTAGGACATAAGAATATAAGAACATAAGAATTAGGAACAGGCGTAGGCCATCTAGCTCCTCGAGCCTGCTCCGCCATTCAACAAGATCATGACTGATCTGGCCGTGGACTCAGCTCTACTTACCCGCCCGCTCCCCATAACCCTTAATTCCCTTATGGTTAAAAATCTATCTATCTGTGATTTGAATACATTCAATGAGCTAGCCTCAACTGCTTCTTTGGGCAGAGAATTCCACAGATTCACAACCCTCTGGGAGAAGAAATTCCTTCTCAACTCGGTGTTAAATTGGCTCCCCCGTATTTTGAGGCTGTGCCCCCTAGTTCTAGTCTCCCCGACCAGTGGAAACAACCTCTCTGCCTCTATCTTGTCTATCCCTTTCATTATTTTAAATGTTTCTATAAGATCATCCCTCATCCTTCTGAACTTCAACGAGTAAAGACCCAGTCTACTCAATCTATCATCATAAGGTAACCCCCTCATCTCCGAAATCAGCCTAGTGAATCGTCTCTGTACCCCCTCCAAAGCCAGTATATCCTTCCTTAAGTAAGGTGACCAAAACTGCACGCAGTACTCCAGGTGCGGCCTCACCAATACCCTGTACAGTTGCAGCAGGACCTCCCTGCTTTTGTACTTCATCCCTCTTGCAATGAAGGCCAACATTCCATTCACCTTCCTGATTACCTGCTGCACCTGCAAATTAACTTTTTGGGATTCATGCACTATTTTGGTAACTTCTTACCGGGTCTTAGCACATTGTTAGAACCCCTGCACTCTTTACTGCGTAAAGGAGATGAATGGGTATGGGGTAAAAGCCAAGAAAATGCCTTTGAGAAAGTTAGGAAGTTGTTATGTTCAAACAAATTGCTTGTGTTGTACGATCCATGTAAACGCTTAGTACGAGCATATGATGTGTCGTCATATGGGGTCGGGTGTGCATTGCAACAAGCTAATGAATTTGGGAAATTGCAACCGATTGCTTATGCATCCAGAAGTCTGTCTAAGGCCGAGAGGGCCTACAGTATGATCGAAAAAGAAGCGTTGGCATATGTTTACGGGGTAAAGAAAATGCATCAATATCTGTTCGGGCTCAAATTTGAATTGGAAACCAACCATAAGCTGCTTATATCTCTCTTTTCTGAAAATAAGGGGATAAATACGAATGCATCGGCCCGCATCCAGTGATGGGCGCTCACGTTGTCCGCATACAACTACGCCATCCGCCACCGACCACGCACAGAAAACTCTGCTGATGCTCTCAGTAGGCTGCCATTGCTCACCACCGGGGTGGAGATGGCACAGCCTGCAGATTTAGTTATGGTAATGGAAGCATTCGAGAGTGAACAATCACCTGTTACCGCCCGACAGATTAGAACCTGGACGAGCCAGGACCCCTTACTGTCCTTTGTAAAAAAACTGTGTGCTCCACGGGAGTTGGTCTAGTGTCCCATTAGAGATGTAGAAAGAAATAAAGCCATACCAGCGGCGCAAAGATGAAATGTCTATACAGGCAGATTGCCTCATTTGGGGTAATCGGGTAGCTGTGCCAAAAAAAGGCAGAGACACTAATCTCCACGATACCCACCCAGGCATTGTAATGATGAAAGCGATAGCCAGATCCCACGTGTAGTGGCCCGGTATCAATGCAAACTTAGAGTCCTGTGTGCACAAATGTAATACATGTTCCCAGTTGAGCAATGCACCCAGGGAGGTATCACTAAGTTTATGGTCTTGGCCCTCCAAACCGTGGTCTAGGGTTCATGTCGACTATGCAAGCCCATTCTTGGGAAAAATGTTTTTAGTGGTTGTAGATGCGTACTCCAAGTGGATTGAATGTGTGATAATGTCGGCAAGCAGGTCCGCTGCCACCATTAAAAGCCTATGCGCCATGTTTGCCACACACGGCCTGCCTCATGTCCTTGTAAGTGACAATGGGCCGTGCTTTAACAGTGCCGAATTCAAGGAATTCATGACCCGCAACGGGGGTCAAACATGTCACGTCTGCCCCGTTTAAGCCAGCGTCCAACGGTCAGGCAGAACGAGCAGTTCAAACAATCAAGCAGAGCTTGAAAAGGGTAACTGAAGGCTCACTGCAGACTCGCTTATCCCGAGTCCTGCTTAGTTACCGCACAAGACCCCACTTACTCACCGGGGTCCCTCCCGCTGAACTGCTCAATAAAAAAGGGCACTTAATTCAAGGCTCTCGTTAGTCTACCCTGATCTACACAAACAGGTAGAGAGCAGGTGGCTTCAACAGAACACATATCATGATTGCGCAAATGATTCATGCGAAATTGAAGTAAATGATCCTGTTTATATGTTGAACTATGGACAAGGTCCCAAGTGGATTGCTGCCACTGTTTTGGCCAAAGAGGGGAGTAGGGTGTTTGTGGTCAAACTCGCAAATGGACTCACCTGCAGAAAACACTTGGACTAAACCAAACTCAGATTTACGGACTATCCAGAACAACCCACGATAGACTCTACCTTTATCGACCCTTCAATACACACACAAGTGGCAACTGACCCAGCGGTTGACCACGAAGCAGAACCCATCACCTGCAGCAGTCCAGCAAGACTCACCACCCCAGCAGTCCAGCAAGGCCAGCTGCGCAGCAGCCCAGTGAAGGCCCAACAAAGGATTCACCAACACCAGCATTTGTACCAAGCTAATCAACCAGGGAAAGGAAGGCCCTAAATCGACTCACATTGTAAATAGTTACACTATTGACTTTTGCGGAGGGAGTGTTGTTATGTATGTAAATCTATAATTACCATGTCTAACCATCAGAGGGCTTATCTCCTGGTGTCCCAAGGAATCCCATAATCCCTTGGGAACACCTGTATATAAGGAGGCCTCACAGGCTGGAGAGGCACTCTGAGAACTGTAATAAAGTACTACGGTCACACTTACTTTGAGCTTGCAGTATCTAGTCTGACTCCTTATCCAAGACATAACAGTGGATGTGCAAGATGCCAAAATTGGAGGAGTGCAGAGATCAGTCACAGTTCAGAAACAGCAAAGATAGGAAGCAAAAGTTGCTGAGATAACGATGGAACAGGATACTGACCATGATTGGGGTTGTATGTCCAGCAATATATTTGATTGGTAAGGGTCACAAAACAAAACATCCAACAAATTTAAACTCAGCAAGAATTAGACAATGAAAGCTGTTTTTTAACATGGTATAAAGACGGATACAAAATTTTACTCAGTAGGAACTTAGCTACCTTGAAAGTGTGATACTGTGAGCTGCTTTGAATAGGCCAATCACTCACAATTCTCAGGAAGTTCTTTATACTCAAGTCGTAGGACTCCGTCTAGTTTTCTGTATGTAGTCTTAAGATGAATGCTTTGAAACAATAATAAATATAGCTAATTGTCATACATATTACTGTCTTTAGCTTTTCAAATCCATTATTAAAAAGGATAAGGATTATATCCAACAAGTCACTGTTCTAATGTAGGAAACAGGGCCGTCAATTTCCACACAGCCAGCTCCCACTAACAGCAATGAGATAAATGATCAGATATTTGTTTTTGGTGCTATTGGTTGAGTGATAAATGTTGGCCAGGACACGGGGCAACGTCCCCTCTTCTTCTTTGAATAGTGCTATGGGATATTTTACATCCACCTGAGATGACAGACAAGAAGTTCTTTATTTAGCCAGTTACTAATCCAAATCTATGTCTTACCTTTTGAGAGTCAAACAAGTTACAACTGCTTAATCAGCTTCTAGCTCACAACTCTTTTACGTAATACAATTCAAACTTGTGCCCTCTTGTTAAAGGGACACAACCACTAGAACCTGCAAACTAACCAAAAACGTTTAAGAAAACCTAGCAAATCAAATCAAAATTGGTTTCCGGGGGTGATGATGCACTCCAGTCCCCAAATCTATGGGCTCAATTTTACCGAAGCCCATTTTACCAGAGTTACGCCTGTTTTTCTAGGCCAGAAATGCACCAGAAATATTTTGCCAAAGTTTCCCCAATGTATAATTCAAATTTGGTGTTGCGCAGCGTGTCCAGTCGCCTCAGGGGGTGGAGCTGCTGTCTGCGCCGAAAAAAACAATGTCACATCTGACTTTGCTAAATGTTAAGTACTGCGCGGGCTAGCCATGCTTTGGTTCTTGGGGATGTCTCCGTCAACTACGCTTCGGTTGATGCAATGTGCTATCATTCATCGTGGTCCTTCAAATCAGCCTGCTGTCTGCGCTGTGTGAGCTTACTCATGCCACCCCCCTGCCCCCTCCTCTGCTGTGAAACATTTGTCTGTGTTCTGTTATCTTTTGCAGAACTTGAGGCCAACCCTGATGATGCAGAAGAAGATTCAGACGAGAATGAGCCTGAAGAGTAAACGTCTTTCAATCCCACCCTCCAAACCAAGAGCATGGGGGTGAGGGTAAGGGGGAGGGGATGGAGATGGATGAAGTCCCCCACTGTTTTACTGATTTTGGTGGAGGTGCAGGTGCCACCCATTCAGGTGCCAGCCGCTTCCGTGGGTAGCGGTTTGAGTGTTGGTGGGACATTCCATGGTTTCCCAACGTCCGAGGCTGCGGGTCCCAGAGGTGGAGTGCAGCGAGGCACACCAAGGGCCCCATCTTCCGAGGCTGCGGGTTCCATTGGTGTGGTGCAGCGAGGCACATCCAGGGCCCCACCTTCTGAGACTGCAGGTCCCAGTGGTGGGGTGCAAGCCACACCCATACGGAGGAGGGGAAGGAGAGCTTTATCGTGCTCTCCTGAGGTGCAGGATCTAACTGATGTGGTTCAGATGATGGCAATGAGTGGAGAGAGCATTGACCTTACGCGATCACTCCTAGACACCAGGTGGGTGATGAGGTAGCGGGACTGTCGGGAGAAGTAACAGCAATCTCACGAGAAATGGGAACAATGTCCGGGACCATGATTGACGGAATATCTCAGTCAGCTGAAACCATGTCAGGGACCATGAGGGAGGGAATGTCACAGGTAGCTGATGCGCTGTCAGTGAACATGAGGGAGGGAATTTCAGAGATGGTGCAAACACTATCACCGAACATAAGGGAGGGAATGTCACAGGTAGTTGAGACAGTTTTGCTCAACATTAGGGAGGGTCGTTGAGACACTGTCAGGGTGCATGAGAGAGGGCATGTTGGAGTTAGCTGCTGCAATAAGGGAACATGCCCTGACCCTATGCCCATTGACAGAATCAACCGTCACTCCCACTCCAATCCCCACACCAGCCTCTGAAGAGCTCCAAGCCGGGCCCTCCACATTGCTGCCTGGGCCCTCCGCATTACCACCTCCCCACCCACCCCCCTCAACAGATGCGCACGACCCGAGATCTTAGAAAGAATAAGCTTGGTACCAATCCCAGAAACACTGCGCCACTGGCTGCGGGCAGGAGTGGTGGAGTCACCAAAAACAAGTGGATAAGGTGGAGGAGAGATGGGTGCAGCCTTTCTTTGCTGCTGTTGTTGTTATTATTATTGTTACTGTTGTAACTGTTGTTCTCAAATTAAAAGATTTTTGTAAGTTATATAAATTTACAAGTTTAAAAGTTTGTAAGTGATCTTAAAGTTTGTAAGTGATCGTAACTGAAAACTTTAACGTTTGATACAAGAATAATTTTATTAAAGTTAAATACAACTGTTTGTTAAACTTTTGAATAAAATATATTTTACATTACATCTGAATCATTTCCATTATTTATTCGGTTACTAACATAACTTTTGAAGTAAACAAGAATCATTGCCATCATTTATTCCATTAACGCAACACAACATTACAGAACAGGTCCAAACAGTAAACATGGTCCATGTGAAATAGTTGTCGCTGAGCCTTCCGGCAGCAAAGCGTTCACGGATGACCTGCTTGCGCAAGGCTCGAGCAATCGTTAAAGGGGCAAGATGGCCCGCCCTCCTCCACCATCGTGCTTCGGGTTCAGATACTTGCTTGGCTTCCTCGTCCTCCTGCTCATCATCTGCATCTTTCTCATCATTATCATCAGTATCCATGGAATTGAACACGGGTGCGAGTCAGTCTATCATGAGCAAAAAGGCCTTTGAGAGGCTGTGGTGCAACAAGGCACATAGGCCCAAGCTGAGCCCTAGTCATACCAAACAGAGAACTTACACTAAAGAGCTGGTCCCTGTAGTTGGCAGCAGGAGTAAAAGTCTCCTATGATGGAGCGGTGCATGAACTCCCACTATGGATTGTACCAGGAGATGGCCCCACACTGTTCAGCAGAAGCTGGCTGGGGAAAATCCGCTGGAACTGGGATGACATCTGAGTATTTTCGTCCGTCGACGATGCCTCATGTGCCCACGTTTTGAACAAGTTCCTGTTGTTGTTTGAGCCAGGCATCAGAAATTTCCCTGAGGCGAAGGTGCAGATCCACTTGGTTCCCGGTACATGACCCATCCACCACAAGGCACGTGCGTTGCCATACATGATGCGGGAGAAAGTGGAGATCGAGCTGGACAGGCTGCAATGAGAGGGCATCATCGCGCCGATTGAGTTCAACGAGTGGGCCAGTCCGATTGTTCCGGTTCTCAAGGGCGATGGCATGGTCAGAATTTGTGGGCACTATAAAGTAACCGTTTTTCGCTACAGAACCAGTACCCGCTACTCAAGGCAGACGACCTATTTGCGACGCTGGCAGGAGGGAAGACATTCACCAAGTTGGACCTGACCTCAGCCTACATGACACAGGAGCTGGCGGAATCCTCGAAAGGCCTCACCTGCATCAACACGCACAAAGGTCTGTTCATCTACAATAGATGCCCGTTTGGGATTCGATCAGCCGCGGCTATTTTTCAAAGGAACATGGAAAGTCTACTAAAGTCGGTTCTGTGCACCGTGGTTTTCCAAGACGACATATTGATCACAGATTGGGTCACCATCGAACACTTGCAGAACCTGGAAGTGGTTCTAAGTCGGCTAGATCGTGTGGGACTCAGGTTGAAACGCTCGAAGTGTGTTTTCCTAAGACGTTGAGTTCTTAAGGAGAAGAATCATGGCAAACGGCATCAGATCCACCGACGCCAAGACGGAGGCCATCAAGAATGCGCCGAGACCACAGAACGTGACGGAGCTGCGGTCGTTCCTGGGACTCCTCAATTATTTTGGTAATTTCCTACCCGGGTTAAGCACCTTGCTAGAACCTCTACATGTGTTGCAATGCAAGGGAGATGACTGGGTATGTAGGAAATCATGAGAGACTGCTTTTGAGAAAGCCAGAACTCTGTTATGTTCCAACAAACTGCTTGTTCTGTATGACCCATGTAAACATTTAGTGTTAGCTTGCGATACATCTTCGCACGGGGTCGGGTGTATGTTACAACAAGCAAACGAATCGGGAACATTGTAACCGGTCGCTTATGCGTCCAGGAGTTTATCCAAGGCCGATAGGGCCTACAGCATGATTGAAAAAGAAGCTCTGGCATGCATTTATATGGTGAAAAAAATGCACCAGTATCTGTTTGGGCTTAAGTTCGAGTTAGAAACTGACCATAAGCCGTTCATATCGCTATTCTCAGAGAGCAAAGGTATTAATACCAATGCCTCTGCTTGCATCCAAAAATGAGCGCTCACGCTGTCTGCATATAACTATGTAATTCGGCACAGGCCAGGCACAGAGAACTGCGCTGATGCTCTCAGTCGGCTACCATTGCCCACCACCAGGGTGGAAATGCCACAGCCTGCAGACTTGCTCTTGGTGGATACATTTGAAAATAAAATGTCGCCCGTTACGGCCGGCCAGATCAGGACCTGGACCAGCCAGGATCCTTTACTGTCCCTTGTCAAAAACTGTATCCTCCATCAGAGCTGGTCCAGCGTCCCAGCGGAAATGCATGAAGAGATCAAGCCATTCCAGCGGTGCAAAGACGAAATGTCCATACAGGTGGATTGTCTTTTGTGGGGTAATCGCATTGTTTTGCCTAAGAAAGGCAGGGAAACGTTCATACACGACCTACACAGTACCCACCCAGGCATAGTAATGATGAAAGCTATAGCCAGATCCCATGTGTGGTGGCCCGGCATCGACTCAGATTGGAGTCTTGCGTGCGCCAGTGCAACATTTGCTCTCAAATGAGCAATGCACCCAGGGAGGCACCACTAAATTTGTGGTCATGGCCCTCCAAAACATGGTCTAGGATCCACAGTGGCTTCGCTGGACCGTTTCTAGGCAAAAGGTTTTTGGTTGTTGTAGATGCTTATTCAAAATGGATTGAGTGTGTAATAATGTCTGTAAGCACGTCCACTGTCGCCATCAAAAGTCTACGAACCAGGTTTGCCACTCGTGGCCTGCCTGATGTCCTTGTCAGCCACAATGGGCCGTACTTCACCAGCGCTGAATTCAAGGAATTCATGACCCGCAATGGAATCAAGCACGTTACATCTGCCCCGTTCAAGGCAGCATCTAATGTCCAGGCAGAACGGGCAGTCCAAACCATCAAGCAAAGCTTGAAATGCATGTTGGAAGGCTCCCTGCAGACCCGCCTGTCCTGAGTCCTGCTCAGCTACTGCACAAGACCCCACTCGCTCACCGGGGTTCCTCCTGCCGAACTGCTCATGAAAAGGGCACTCAAAATAAGGCTCTCTCTAATCCACCCTGATCTCCATGATCATGTCGAGGGCAGGCGGCATCAACAAAACATGTACCATGATCGCGCATTATTGAAGTCAATTACCCTGTATTTGTACTCAGCTATAGGCATGGTCCCAAATGGCTTGCTGGCACTGTCGTAGTCAAAGAAGGGAGTAGGATGTTTGAGGTCAAACTTGCAAATGGACAAACTTTCAGAAAGCTTTTGGACAAAACCAAACTGCGATTCACAAACAGCCACGAGCAACCTGAAGAGGACACCGCCAACTTCGACTCTCCGGTACACACGCAAGTGGCAACCGACATCACGGTTGACCACGAAGCTGAACTCATCATCCCCTGCAGCCCAGGAAGGCCAGCTGTTCAGCAGCCCAGCGAAGGCCCAACCAACTCACCTGCACCTGTGTTTGTACCGAGACGATCGACTAGGGAGCGGAAAGCCCCAGATCGTCTCACCCTGTAAATAAGTGTACTATTGACTTTGGGGGGGTGGGGGGAGTGATGTTATGTATGCAACACCTTGTAACCAGCATTCTACCTCCACCAGAGGGCGCATCTTTTGGAATCCCAAGGGATCCCAGCATCCCTTGGGAGCACTGCATATAAGCAGGCCTCCCATGCTGTGCCAGCACTCTGGCGTCAGAATAAAGTGACTAAGGTCACACTTACTCAAGTCTACAGTACTCAGTCACATTGCTTTATTTGAGACATAACAACCTTCACTTCAACTGACAAAGCAGTCCTCCTGCCGCTTCTAGGTTGCAGATCTGCTTTCACCAACTCACAGATCTCGGTTACAACTTCTTTGCGGAAATGCAGTCTTCTGACACAGTCTGCATCACTCAGGTGCAGGTACCAGCACCTGTCTCGATATACCCGACGTGGGTAAGGCCTCCTGCCCAGCATCCTAAGGGCTCTGATGTTCCTCATGCGATGACGTTGAATCAATCATCTCCTACATAGCACCATCATGCAGAAGGCTTGCACAAGGTATGGCATTGTCAGTAATGCCCCATAGTTACATTTTTCCTTTGCAAGAAGCTGAAAATGGCAGGCAGATCAGGTTCTTTGTTCTCTTTCCCCAAAGCCTGTAAGGATGAACCACACCCAAGTCTTGTGACTTCTTCTCCCTCTCCCTCCTCTTCCCCAACTAATTGCAGTCTTGTAACTTCTCACCCAAACTCATTGCAGTCTTGTAACTTCTCACCCAAACTCATTGCAGTCTTGTAACTTCTCACCCAAACTCATTGCAGTCTTGTAACTTCTCACCCAAACTCATTGCAGTCTTGTAACTTCTCACCCAAACTCATTGCAGTCTTGTAACTTCTCACCCAAACTCATTGCAGTCTTGTAACTTCTCACCCAAACTCATTGCAGTCTTATGCTGGTTGCAGCAGCCTTCCGATCGCCACCTGCCTCCCCGGGCTCAGTGCAGCAGCCTTCCGATCACCACCTTCCTCCTGCTCCCCACCGGCCCCCCCCACGGGCCTGTTTTCCAGCCGAGCCTCGAGCCCCTGTGTACGGGCGCAGGGCCGATTCTGATGGCCAATGCTATGACTCCCTCTCCAGCCCTGCTTGAAGACGTTCGGTGATGGCGTGTGACTAAAAAAAAATGAAAACTTCAGAAATCCAAGAAACTTCCATGCACTCCTTTGAAAGGTTAAAAAAAAATTAACTTTATTATGGCTATTTCAAGTGTTAGAGATTCCCTCCAAAAACTTTGATGAGAAACAATGGCGTCTTTCACCGCCGATTTTTCAATGTGCGCTGCTTGCTGTTAACTCACCAAAAGGTTTTTTGGGACTGGCCAGATACACCGACCCGGGATAAAAGGTTTTTGGGCAAACTGCAAAAAAAGTTGAAAACTGGCGCAGACGTGAGGGAACATCAAAAAAGCCTAACCTAGAAAAATTGTAATTAAAGCAGTTACGACGGCGTAGATTCCAGGGGGAAAGTTTGAATTAAATAATTACGCCAGAAAAAACAGCTGTGCCAAAAAAAATGGCGCAAATGACCCGGGAAACTTGAGCCTTGAAGATCACTGATCTTAATTAGTAAATGAATCTCCCAGGTGGTACTAATCAAAGGTCTTTTGGAAGTTAAGGTTTTTTTTTCAAAAATATACTTTATTCATATAAAATTTTCACAATATATTGGAAAATAGTTTAGTACCTTGCGGTCAGCAATTCCATACAATTGGTTTGGATACTGACAGCGGTTCCATACAATGCACAACGTGCATTTCATTTCAAGGTACAGTTTAGTACAATCCGTAAATCACATTACATGTAGTACTGTGCAAATAAGGGTATTGCATGGAACAGATAAGAACAGGTTTACATTACATTCCAGGATGCATTTCAATACCGATCACGAATCACGTTACATGTAGCACTATGCAGATGAAAGCAGTACACGGAATGGATGAGAATGCATTTACATTTCTTTCCTGGTAGTCTGTCGTATCCAAAAAAGACGTTGATGTGCTAATCATCAATGGCATGTGTCTTCAAGTGGCTGTACAGGCCAATTCTGGATGCACATAGTCTCTTGCACGTTGGACAAGGGAAGTTTAGTGTGCCTGATGCTGACAGTACTGCCACCTGATGTCGTCTATCTCTAGTGTCCTGCAGGCGTTGACATCAGCTTTCTTCGAAGGTCTGGCAGGCAGTCCTCGTGAGGGTTCGCCACTGGATTTTATTAGCTGCTGTATTCTCGAGGTCCTTTGGTCGGATGCCACAGTACTGGAGGTTAGCCTTGATGCAATCTTTGTAGCGCTTGCGGGGGCGCCCCTGGTGTCTTCGACCTTCACAGAGCTCGCCGTGAAGAAGCTGACAAGGGATCCTTGACTCATCCATGCGGATGACATGTAAAGCCCACCGGAACTGGGCTCGCATGATCATCACCTCGATGTTAGTTGATTGTGCTCTCTCCAGAACCTCAAGGTTTGACACCCGGTCTTGCCAACGTATGTGGTGTATAGATCTGAGACTGCGCATGTGGAAAGCTTCCAGCTTTTTTGTGTGTCGCCTGTAGGGTGTCCAGGTCTCACATCCATAAAGGAGAGATGAGAGAACGACTGCTCTATACACCAACAGTTTAGTTGACAGTCGGATGTGGTGGTGACTCAACACCTTGGTGCGCAAGCGACCAAGTGCCTAGCTGGCTTTACAGATCCTTGCATCAATCTCCTTGTCCAAGGACCCGTCACTTGATATGGTGCTGCCAAGGTACTTGAAGCTGTCCACTGACTTTAGTTGTATACTGCCGATGGAGACTGTGGGAGCAGGTGCTGTGGTGCCAGGGGCAGGCTGATAGAGAACCTCAGTTTTACTAAGGCTGATGGTTAGGCCAAACAGTTCTGTTGCCTCAGCAAATTTGCTGAGTATGAATTGTAGGTCACTCTCCTTGTGTGCCATGAGGGTGCAGTCGTCAGCAAAGAGTGCCTCTAGGATGAGTCGTTTCCGTACTTTGGTCTTTACAGCAAGGCGGCGGAGGTCGAACAGTGAACCATCTAATCGATATTTCAGGTAGACCCCAAACTCCAAGTCTTTTATGGCATAGTTCAAGACACAGGTAAAGAATAGGTTGAACAGAACTGGAGCGAGTACACAACCTTGTTTCACTCCATTTGAGATGGCAAATGGGGCCGTGGTTGTGCCGTCTGAGAGCACTTCACCTGTCATGTTGTCATGAAACAGCTCGATGATGTGGACAAACTTCCTTGGACACCCAAGTTTCGTCTGTTGACAGTATCAAAGGCCTTAGTGAGGTCAATAAATGCAGCGTACAGGTCCATATTGTGCTCAATGCACTTCTCCTGCACTTGTCGGAGTGCAAAGATCATGTCCGCTGTGCTCCGACCAGGTCGAAAGCCACATTGTGTTTCTGGAAGATTTGCTTCTGAGACACTAGCTATTAGTCGGTTCAGCACTATGCGGGCGATGATCTTCCCAGCAATGGACAGAAGCGACATTCCTCTGTAATTGCCACAGTCTGCTTTGTTGCCCTTATTCTTGTAGAGGCAACTTTCATAACGTCACAAACATCCTGTGGCATGTCTTTCTCTTCCCAGATGTTGGTTATTATGTCATGAAAGGCCTCTTTACAAGTTACTAAACAGTGCAGAGACTTTCATTATACATGGCACAACACAGGTGTTTGTCAGTACATGGTGATCTATGTATACAAGCAGATTAAGTTAAGCTACGTTTACCCTAGCTGAGATCAGTTAACAAACCCCAGAATGGGAATCTAATCTGGGATCTTATTCCTTTAGCTCAGAACCACATTCGTGTCATCAGAACTAATTCTTTCTAGTGAGTAATAAACTCAGCTTTGAACCATTAATTTAAGTGGGTTTGCAAACTTGTATCACTGCTTTTCTTACTTTAAACAAAAACACACAGCCACCTGACACTGTACTCCAGGGTTACCCCAAATCTGAGAGTTTAAATAAGCACCAATCGGGGCATGTGCCGACTTTGTGCGTAAATTTGCGTGATGAGGTCTGCGCAAGACGCAAACGTAACCGCGGGCGGCTGGAGCCAGAGAAACGATTGGCATGAACCGGAGTGTGGCGGTAATGGGAGACACCGGGCCCGATAAGCTCGACATGTCTCTCGGTAAGTGCAGCTGGTGCACTTTGTATCTGTCTCGGGTTTGTTTTGGTCCGAGGAAAGAAGGATTGATATCCTGCACGGTTGAGACCTGCGCGTACCGAGGCCTTGGCCTGGGCAGCCTCGGGGACCCAGGGACAACATGGGGGATGTGAATGGCAGAACCAGGGCAATGTGCGTGGCTGATTGATACGGAAAGATGCGATCTGAATCCGTCGAAGCATTAAGTGTTGCTGAATGGTTTATGTGATGACACAGGCAACACTCCCGTCTTCCTTTCTGTAATGCGGAGATTGAACATCTTCCTTCGCATTAAGTAATTGGGGGACAGAGTTATTGGAGTGTAATTCAATAAATGATAAAGAGCATGTTGTAAAAAAATAACATATTAAACATGATGCAATAATACCTATTACTTTATCAAGTTTAATTGTTTGGAGTTTATACCTGTGGCAACTGTATAGGTACAGGCTATATGGACTATATATTTGGTCCCATTGATGCTTTCCACCACCGCTTCCTCAAAACTGCTTATTTATTTTTTCTTGTAACGTGATTGGAAGAATTGATATGGTCTAGCTGTATTCTTTTTACTCTTGGCCTTTGCCTATCTTTTTAATTAGTGCTGAAAGTTATGGCCATATCTAATGTTTATTGTTCTTGTTGACCTTGTATGTTCAGCAGTGAAAGATGCAAGTATGTGTAGTAGCTTTTAAATATATGGAGCAGTGAACATTATTTGCAATGCTTACAAACATGCCTTCAAACAACCCTTGCATTGCAATGTACTGTATGTGATGTTTTAGTGATTGACTGACTGTATGTGATGTTTTTGTGATTGACTTGTATGCTTGTTTGACAAGTGAGTGAGTGTGGACATGACTAGATCAGAATTGTACTAGCCTAGACCCAATGGCTTCTTCATTACCTATTTCCTAAGGGTTGTCTCCCCAAACTGGGACGAACGCTCGTCTTGCACTTTTAGGCTGCAAGCAGGTACGTGCTTTTGAGATTTTGCAGTTTAGATAGCATCGACATTAATGCAACGCTGCCAATCTTTCCCAATATGAATCTTGCAACTAAGTTGACTTACAAGGATTTTCTGGGACAAGCTTCCTTAAGATTTCTGTCTGACTATATTTGTAAATTGCTACTTCTATTAATTTCATGCTGCATCCATGAGTATGACCAACATTCAGCATGTTCCTTGGCAGAACTGCACTTTTAAGCTTTATGAATGTTTTCAATGGGTGATCACAAAACGAGTTGCAGGTTATGGGGGTACACTTTCTGTATTTGGGACAGGTATTTGGTATTGCACCATTGGTCAGGTTCGATGGGTTATACAAACAGTGTTAACATCTGCATTCTGCTGATCGGTTAGCCAAAGCAAATGCATTTTGAGACTGCTTCTCTCCTGTTTATTGCAGGTCAGTTCTCCTTTCCCATATTTCATGTCCATTAAATTGAACAGTACTCCATTTCACAATAATATTGTAGCCCTAAGTCCTGTGCAAATGCCTGATTAATCGGCCTAATTAGTCCTGATATTCCATTTCAGTTGGGAGATTGTGCATATAGGAACAGGAGTAAGCTACTCGGCCTACTTCACTAGTTAGTTAGATCATGGCTGATCTGTACCTCAACTCCATTTAGGTGCACCGTACGTGCATATCCTTTGATATCCTTACTGAACAAAAATCCAACAATCTCAGTCTCAAAAGCAAATTGTCGTAGTATCCACTTTCCACAGCCTTTTGGAAAGATCATGCTGCTGCAAACACACATTATGTGTTATAGGGCAAGCAAGAATTTTTCCACAAAATTTTAACCCACAGTTACCCCATGGATGATGCACCAATAGCCATTTCGAGGCTCATTTTTTTTTCTTTCAGACTGCCACGTGTGTTTTTTGAAAATTGTTAAGGGAATTAGCTTCTGGCTGTCTTGAAGCATATTAATATTACATCAGTTTTGAAAGAAACATTGTTCTCCGAAAACCTTTTAAATGGCTATTGTTTTCACTGTACTAGTTGAGTACTAGGGGACCAAAGGTCGGTGATGTCCTATCTCAACACCCTAGATTCAATAACGGCTCTGAAATAGTAATAACCAAGAGTTCAGTCATAAATTTCATGTCTTTTTCTGAAGTTTTTCAGCTATATAAAGTTTCAATAATCATGGCAGATTATAAATCACATGGCACTTAGAAATTGATGTTCTTTGAGTTGCATTACATAATGGTGGTCTTCATGTCATTCCTGACTGAGGTTTATGTTGACTACTGAATGTGGATGTAGTTTAGTTACCTTGTTCGTAGATGTTATGGGATGAGTAAGTGGGATGTTGGACCATAGGGGTTGAGGACTTTTTAAGGTGAGTGGCCCTTTGGAAGGGGATCCATGCTGTTGGATAACTCCTTTACCCTTTAAACAGATTCGAAAAGCTAGAGACATTAATATGTCTGATAATTCACTCCATTTATTATTGGCAAAACATTAATCCTAAACAACCCTACCGAGCAGCACACATCAGCCTCACGACAATCTCTCGCGTGCATAGATTTGATGAGGACCCAAGAACATGGCTTCTCCCAGCCTGTTCATGTCACTGGGTCTTGAAGGTACCTGCGGTCTTTCTAACTACGTGAAAGCCATCTCTTTTATGGCTTTATGGTCTGCTTCCTGCTGGATGCAGTGTGATCTGATGTTTTATGACCGAACAGAGCTGAGGGCCTTGTGCCTTTTCACACCATACATTACTGGTTTTTATCTTTTTCAGACATAAAAATAATTTTAAAACACATTGATATTCTTGCATTCCCCACTTCAAGGCTAAAAAAGATCTTTTTGTGGTCTTGAAAATTTATTTTCCCATCATAACTAATATTTCTATCATATGCTGCTGCAAAACGATGATATTGTCCCTGAGAAGCGCTGATGCATTGTAGTATCGATTTAAAACTTGAGGGGTGGAATTGGATGGCAAAAATCTACAACTGCTTGGATCTGGAGGATAATGTTTACTTGAATTTCTGTAACATTGTGTGCCCTAACAGACACCAATATTTTATCCTCAATTTTGGGTCATTTTCGTTGGTGTTTGACAAAATGGTGTTCGCCAACCAAACATATGGCATGTAACGCAATATCTTCCTCTTTGAACATTAGTTTTCTTTGACTTCCATCGATCAACCTGTATTGTGATATTCGGGGATTCTTCATCCAGGGTGTCAGAATCCCCTGTAACTAGTATCCTTGGCTAGTTTAAAAACTCTTTGTTTGTCATCTTCCAACAAGTCGTTCGAGTGCACTTTAAATATTTCCATCGGTCTTTCATCAACAGATAACAATGGTATTGCCACCATCATAGGAATCAGTCCGAAAAACTATCATTCTGCTTGCAGGCTTCCAAATAATGCACCCATCCGAATCTTTGCACTGTATACCAATCCATATTCCCATTTGATTTCCAGATTTTCACTTGTTTGCCTAATAGAAAATTTGATATCCAATTGTTTTCCATATCATTATCCCCTTTTTGTATATGATTTAAGTAGAAACCCTTCATACATAATTGCTTTTGAGATCAGTTCTTAGCAGTGTTCTGATATCCTGTTTCTGCGTATTTTTTCCTTTAAACAATCCCTTTAATCGCTTGCACATTGTTGTATAATTTTCCCACATTCTATCACTGCACCCGATTTTTTTTTTCCAAATTACGCATAATAGAAATCGTGTACCATTTCTCTTAGTGACACATGATTAAATTTAGCATGCGTACAATTATGCAAATTGGAAGGCAAAGATGCAAAAGAAACATAGAAACATAGAAAATAGGTGCAGGAGTAGGCCATTCGGCTCTTCAAGCCTGTACCGCCATTCAATGAGTTCATGGCTGAACATGCAACTTCAGTACCCCATTCCTGCTTTCTCGCCATACCCCTTGATCCCCCTAGTAGTAAGGACTACATCTAACTCCTTTTTGAATATATTTAGTGAATTAGCCTCAACAACTTTGCCCCTTATCCTTAGACTGTGACCCCTGGTTCTGGACTTCCCCAACATTGGGAACATTCTTCCTGCATCTAACCTGTCTAAACCCGTCAGAATTTTAAACGTTTCTATGAGATCCCCTCTCATTCTTCTGAACTCCAGTGAATACAAGCCCAGTTGATCCAGTCTTTCTTGATATGTCAGTCCCGCCATCCCGGGAATCAGTCTGGTGAACCTTCGCTGCACTCCCTCAATAGCAAGAATGTCCTTCCTTAAGTTAGGTGACCAAAACTGTACACAATACTCCAGGTGTGGCCTCACCAAGGCCCTGTACAACTGTAGTAACACCTCCCTGCCCCTGTACTCAAATCCCCTCGCTATGAAGGCCAACATGCCATTTGCTTTCTTAACCGCCTGCTGTACCTGCATGCCAACCTTCAATGACTGATGTACCATGACACCCAGGTCTCGTTGCACCTCCCCTTTTCCTAATCTGTCACCATTCAGATAATAGTCTGTCTCTGTGTTTTTACCACCAAAGTGGATAACCTCACATTTATCCACATTATGCTTCATCTGCCATGCATTTGCCCACTCACCTAACCTATCCAAGTCACTCTGCAGCCTCATAGCATCCTCCTCGCAGCTCACACTGCCACCCAACTTAGTGCCATCCGCAAATTTGGAGATACTACATTTAATCCCCTCGTCTAAATCATTAATGTACAATGTAAACAGCTGGGGCCCCAGCACAGAACCTTGCGGTACCCCACTAGTCACTGCCTGCCATTCTGAAAAGTACCCATTTACTCCTACTCTTTGCTTCCTGTCTGACAACCAGTTCTCAATCAACGTCAGCACACTACCCCCAATCCCATGTGCTTTAACTTTGCACATTAATCTCTTGTGTGGGACCTTGTCGAAAACCTTCTGAAAGTCCAAATACACCACATCAACTGGTTCTCCCTTGTCCACTCTACTGGAAACATCCTCAAAAAATTCCAGAAGATTTGTCAAGCATGATTTCCCTTTCACAAATCTATGCTGACTTGGACCTATCCTGTCACCTCTTTCCAAATGCGCTGCTATGACATCCTTAATAATTGATTCCATCATTTTACCCACTACCGATGTAATTCCCTGTTTTCTCTCTCCCTTTTTTTTAAAAAACTGGGGTTACATTGGCTACCCTCCACTCCATAGGAACTGATCCAGAGTCTATGGAATGTTGGAAAATGACTGTCGATGCATCTGCTATTTCCAAGGCTATCTCCTTAAGTACTCTGGGATGCAGACAATCCGGCCCTGGGGATGTATCGGCCTTCAATCCCGTCAATTTTCCCAACACAATTTCCCGACTAATAAGGATTTCCCTCAGTTCCTCCTTCTTACTAGACCCTCTGACTCCTTTTGTGTCCTCCTTGGTGAATACCGAACCAAAGTACTTGTTCAATTGGTCTGCCATTTCTTTGTTCCCCGTTATGACTTCCCCTGATTCTGACTGCAGGGGACCTACGTTTGTCTTTACTAGCCTTTTTCTCTTTACATATCTATCGAAGCTTTTGCAGCCCATTTTAATGTTCCTTGCAAGCTTCCTCTTGTACTCTATTTTCCCTGCCCTAATCAAACCCTTTGTCCTCCTCTGCTGAGTTCTAAATTTCTCCCAGTCCCCTGGGTTCGCTGCTATTTCTGGCCAATTTTTTTTGCCACTTCCTTGGCTTTAATACTATCCCTGATTTCCCCTGATTGCCACGGTTGAGCCACCTTCCCTTTTTTATTTTTACGCCAGACAGGGATGTACAATTGTTGTAGTTCATCCATGCGGTCTCTAAATGTCTGCCATTGCCCATCCACTGTCAACCCCTTAAGTATCATTCGCCAATCTATCCTAGCCAATTCACGCCTCATACCTTCAAAGTTACCCTTCTTTTAAGTTTTGGACCATGGTCTCTGAATTAACTGTTTCATTCTCCATCCGAATGCAGAATTCCACCATATTATGGTCACTCTTCCCCAAGGGGTCTCGCACAACGAGATTGCTAATTAATCCTCTCTCATTACACAACACCCAGTCTAAGATAGCCTCCCCCCTAGTTGGTTCCTCGACATATTGGTTGAGAAAACGATCCCTTATGCACTCCAGGAAATCCTCCACCGTATTGCTTCCAGTTTGGTTAGCCCAATCTATGTGCATATTAAAGTCACCCATTATAACTGCTGCACCTTTATTGCATGCACCCCTAATTTCCTGTTTGATGCCCTCCCCAACATTACTGCTACTGTTTGGAGGTCTGTACACAACTCCCACTAGCGTTTCCTGCCCTTTGGTATTCTGTAGCTCCACTAATAGTAGAAAAATTCTGAATCGCAAATGACTATCAGTCCAATATTTGATTGTTTTTCTTGCCTTGGACATTTTGTTCATTTATACTAGTCCAATTTAGTTGAGTTACATTGGATTTTGCTTTTTTACATGAGTCCACATTTCAAACAATTGCTACAATTGATGAGCGTTAACCTATTTGCCTTCATGTCATCACCAGAGATATGAAAAATTTAAAGCTTTGGGTGCATCATTCTGCCAGATAAATATCAGCCTGACTTGCAGCGGTAATTGTCATTCGTAAGAGAAGTATTCAGGTACTCTGCACTTCCCTCCTGACTGGTTACAACAAAATCCATCAGATCCACCATTCTTTCAATCTAGAAGGCAATAACTTTCCATGCAGGTTAGAATCTTAAAATCTGAAATTAACTGAATTATGAACTGAAAAGGGAATGCCTTTCAATGGTTGGTACCCCTGAAAGAGTTCAATGGTTTGACCCTTCTCTTTATTTACTCTATCTAAACTGTTCATGATTTTAAACACCGCTATCAAATCTCTTCTTAGCCTTTTCTGGTCCAAGGAGAACAAACCCAGCTTCTCTAGTCTATCCACATAACTATGTTCCCTCATCCCTGGAACTGTTCTAGTAAATCTCTTCTGTATCCTCTCCAAAGACTTCTCGCCCTTCCTAAGGTGTGCTGCCCAGAATTGGACACATTACCCCAGCTGGTGCCAAACTCGTATTTTATACAGGTTTAGCTTAACTTCCTAGCTTTTGTACTCTAGGTTTCTATTTATAAAGCCCAGGGTTCCATACGCTTTATTAACATAGAAACATAGAAAATAGGTGCAGGAGTAGGCCATTCCGCCCTTCGAGCCTGCACCGCCATTCAATAAGATCATGGCTGATCATTCACCTCAGTACCCCTTTCCTGCTTTCTCTCCATACTCCTTGATCCCTTTAGCCGTAAGGGCCATATCTAACTCCCTCTTGAATATATCCAATTAACTGGCATCAATAACTCTCTGCGGTAGGGAATTCCACAGGTTAACAACTCTCTGAATGAAAAAGTTTCTCCTCATCTCAGTCCTAAATGTCTCACCTCTTATCCTTAGACTGTGTCCCCTGGTTCTGGACTTCCCCAACATCGGGAACATTCTTCCTGTATCTAACCTGCCCCGTCCTGTCAGAATCTTATGTTTCTATGAGATCCCCTCTCATTCTTCTAAACTCCAGTGAATACAGGCCCAGTCGATCCAGTCTCCCCTCATATGTCAGTCCAGCCATCCCGGGAATCAGTCTGGTGAACCTTCGCTGCACACCCTCAATAGCAAGAGTGTCCTTCCTCAGATTAGGAGACCAAAACTGAACACAATATTCCAGATGAGGCCTCACCAAGGCCCTCTACAGCTGCAGTAAGACCTCCCTGCTCCTACACTCAAATCCCCTAGCTATGAAGGCCAACATATCATTTGCCGCCTTCACCGCCTGCTTTCCCTACATGCCAACTTTCAATGACTGATGTACCATGACACCCAGGTCTCCTTGCATCTCCCCTTTTCCTAATCTGCCGCCATTCAGATAATATTCTGCCTTCGTGTTTTTGCCACCAAAATGGATAACCTCACATTTATCCACATTATACTGCATCTGTCACGCGTTTGCCCACTCACCTAACCTGTCCAAGTCACCCTGCAGCCTTTTAGCGTCCTCCTCACAGCTCACACCATTACCTGGCTTAGTGTCATCTGCAAACTTGGAGATATTACACTCAATTCCCTCATCCACATCATTCATGTATATTGTAAATAGCTGGTGTCCCAGCACTGAGCCCTGCGGCACCCCACTAGTCACTGCCTGCCATTCTGAAAAGGACCTGTTTATCCTGACTCTCTGCTTCCTGTCTACCAACCAGTTCTCTATCCATGTCAGTACATTACCCCCAATACCATGTGCTTTAATTTTACACACCAATCTCTTGTGTGAGACCTTGTCAAAAGCCTTTTGAAAGTCCAAATACACCACATCCACTGGTTCTCCCTTGTCCACTCTACCAGTAACATTCTCACAAAATTCTAGAAGATTTGTCAAGCATGATTTCCCTTTCATAAATCCATGCTGACTTGGATCGATCCCGTCACTGCTTTCCAAATGTGCTGCTATTTCATCATTAATAATTGATTCCAACATTTTCCCCACGACTGATGTCAGGCAAACCGGTCTATAATTACCCATTTTCTCTCTTCCCTCCTTTCTTTAAAAAGTGGTGTTACATTAGCTACCCTCCAGTCCATAGGAACCGATCCAGAGTCAATAGACTGTTGGAAAATTATCACCAATGCACCTACTATTTCTAGGGCTACTTCTTTAAGTACTCTGGGATGCAGACTAACTGTTTTGTTAACCTGTCTTGCCTCCTACAAGCACTCCCAGATCTTTCTATTCTTGCACCCCCTTTAAAATTGTACTATTCCGTGTGTGGATAAAATATGTATGTGGGCAAAGCAATGGTAGATTAAATTTATGCTGACTATTAAAGTATTGCACATAAAGGAAAAATGGACTGTCCACTTATTCCATAATTGATGTTTACTTTATTTAAATTGTAAGATTAGGACCAGGGGGCGTGGGTTCAAACAAATAATGGGTAAATTCAAGACTGATATCAGGAAGTGTTGGAGCCAAAAAAACTATGGCATAATTTAAGAAACAACTAGATGCTGAAATAGGGGGCCTGTAGGGTCTTTATGGATGGAAGAATGAATTGGGTTGAATGTCGTTCAACAACAACAACATCTTTAACATAGTAAAACGTCCCAAGCTGCTTCACAGGAGTGTTATAAGACAAAATTTGACATTGAGCCACATAAGGAGAAATTGGGGCAGATGACTAAAAGCTTGGTCAAAGAGGTAGGTTTTAAGGAGTGTCTTAAAGGAGGCGAGAGGCGGAGAGGTGGTGAGGATGCTGGAGGAGATTACAGAAATGGGGGGGTTGTGGGGCTGGAGGAGATTAGAGATAGGGAGGGGCGTGGATGTTATTTGTAACTTTGAGAGCCGTTTCGGTCGGTGGCAGGGGCAGAAACCTGATTGGAGGGATTCAGACATGGAGTTCCGGGAAAGATAGGTATGGATTTGGGAGGCGGCAACACGTTCAAGGACTTTGCTGAGGAAATGGAGGTAATTTGCAAGGACAGAGGGGTCAAGGGTTGTTCTTTTGAAGAGAGGAGTGATGACGGAAGATTTGAAGGAGTGGGGCACAGTACCTGAAGGGAGAGAGAACCATTAACAATGTCAGCTAACGTGGGAGACAGAAAAGAAAGTTGGATGGTCAGCACTTTGGTGGGAATAGGGTCGAGGGAGCAGGAGGTGGGTCTCATGGACAAGGTGAGCGTGGAGAGGTCATGAGGGGAGATCAGAGAGAAACTGAAGAAAGATGGGAGACTAGGGCAGGGGGGAACCTTGGAGGATGTTTGGCCAGGTGGGCTAGGGAAAGGAAGAAGTGGCAGAGGTAGCTGATTGAATGGGCTCAATCTTGGACACAAAGAAGTCCATGAGCTCCACGCACTTGTTGGAGATGAGGGTAGAGGAGGCAGGGGAGATGGGTTTAAGAAGATAGTTAGCGTAAAGAAATCGTGGATTGGAAGAAATAACCAAAACCAAAAAGCTTCTTCAGACTGGTGTTAGAATTAAATGAATCATTCCATGGTACAATAGCTAAAGCACCTTGAACAGCGTGAACATAAATAACTCATAACGGGCAGCTCCAAACATCTGAAGGCCAAGAATATGTCTGACTCCAAACTTTGGAGGATGTGAAGAGGAGGGTTTAATCCAAGAGTTGAGACAAAGAACCTGACATATCAGGTTAAATAGTCTTGCCAATATCCTACACCAGGCCTACCTCTAAAAAGAGAATAAAAGAAAGATCCAGAAGGTGTTTCAGGGCAGACGGTGAAGATAAGAACTGTTCATGCCACCGATCAGGACTAATAACAGCTATTTGCCACGGTCGTATGTCTATAAAGTCTATCCTGATTGTGTGTTGTGTTTGACTATATTTGAACTATCGGTCTCTTAATAAATTGTAGTATAACTCCTAAGACCCTTTGGGTATCTGTGAGTGACCTGTAATTCTGAATCTTACAGTAGAAATTAGAAGCCGGAGGTTATCTTTGCATTCCAGAATGATCTTGGAATAGTGAGCAGTTTTGGCAGACAAGAGTAGGACCCGATAATGTTTTGTGGTCCAGACAGATCTGGCGGTGAATGGCTGACAACTGGTTTAGCCATATTCGTTCAAGTCTGCATTCTTGGACCTAAGGGAGCAAAGATGAGGGCCATATCAGGGGGAACAGCCAGGGTGAGAGATTAATGGTTTTAATAGGGATTGGGGCATCAAAGGTCGTGGGTGTGGTTGAGCTGATCGGTGGCTGCAGAAATGTTGTGAATGGAGGGCCAAAGACTGGACTTCGTAAGTGCATTTGGGAGCAAGTTTTTTCCAGGGACAAACATCAGAACATAAGAAATAGGAGCCAAGAGTAGGCCATTCGGCTCTTAGAGCCTACTCCGCCATTCAATAAGATTCTGGCTGATCTTCTACCTCAACTCTACTTTCCTGCACTATCCCCATATCCCTTGATTCTCTTAATGTCCAAAAATCTATCGCTCTCTGTTTTGAATATACTCAATGACTAAGCCTCTACAGCCCTCTGGGGTAGACAATTCCAAAGATTCACCACCCTCTGACTGAAGAAATATCTCTTCATCTCAGTCCTAAATGGCTGACCCCTTATTCTGAGACTGTGACCCCTGGTTCTAGACTCCTCAGCCAAGGGAAACATCCTCCCTGTATCTACCCTGTCAGGTTCTGTAAGAATTTTGTATGTTTCAATGAGATCACCTTTCATTCTTCTAAACTCTAAAGAATATAGGCCTAGTCTACTCAATCTCTCCTCATAGGATAATCCCCCTATCCCAGGAATTAATCTGGTAAACCTTTGTTGCACTCCATCCATGGCAAGTATATCCTTGCTTGGGTTAAGAGACCAATATTGTACATAAGACTCCAGGAGTGGTCTCACCAGGGCCCTATATCTTTACTCATACTCAAATCCTCTTGTATTAAACATAGAAACATAGAAACATAGAAAATAGGTGCAGGAGCAGGCCATTCAGCCCTTCTAGCCTGCACCGCCATTCAATGAGTTCATGGCTGAACATGAAACTTCAGTACCCCCTTCCTGCTTTCTCGCCATAACCCTTGATCCCCCGAGTAGTAAGGACTTCATCTAACTCCCTTTTGAATATATTTAGTGAATTGGCCTCAACTACTTTCTGTGGTAGAGAATTCCACAGGTTCACCACTCTCTGGGTGAAGAAGTTTCTCCTCATCTCGGTCCTAAATGGCTTACCCCTTATCCTCAGACTGTGACCCCTGGTTCTGGACCTCCCCAACATTGGGAACATTCTTTCTGCATCTAACCTGTCTAAACCCGTCAGAATTTTAAACGTTTCTATGAGGTCCCCTCTCATTCTTCTGAACTCCAGTGAATACAAGCCCAATTGATCCAATCTTTCTTGATAGGTCAGTCCCGCCATCCCGGGAATCAGTCTGGTGAACCTTCGCTGCACTCCCTCAATAGCAAGAATGTCCTTCCTCAAGTTAGGAGACCAAAACTGTACACAATACTCCAGGTGTGGCCTCACCAAGGCCCTGTACAACTGTAGCAACACCTCCCTGCCCCTGTATTCAAATCCCCTCGCTATGAAGGCCAACATGCCATTTGCTTTCTTAACCGCCTGCTGTACCTGCATGCCAACCTTCAATGACTGATGTACCATGACACCCAGGTCTCGTTGCACCTTCCCTTTTCCTAATCTGTCACCATTCAGATAATAGTCTGTCTCTCTGTTTTTACCACCAAAGTGGATAACCTCACATTTATCCACATTATACTTCATCTGCCATGCATTTGCCCACTCACCTAACCTATCCAAGTCACTCTGCAGCCTAATAGCATCCTCCTCGCAGCTCACACTGCCACCCAACTTAGTATCATCCGCAAATTTGGAGATACTGCATTTAATCCCCTCGTCTAAATCATTAATGTACAATGTAAACAGCTGGGGCCCCAGCACAGAACCTTGCGGCACTCCACTAGTCACTGCCTGCCATTCTGAAAAGTACCCGTTTACTCCTACTCTTTGCTTCCTGTCTGACAACCAGTTCTCAATCCACGTCAGCACACTACCCCCAATCCCATGTGCTTTAACTTTGCACATTAATCTCTTGTGTGGGACCTTGTCGAAAGCCTTCTGAAAGTCCAAATATACCACATCAACTGGTTCTCCTTTGTCCACTTTACTGGAAACATCCTCAAAAAATTCCAGAAGATTTGTCAAGCATGATTTCCCTTTCACAAATCCATGCTGACTTCGACCTATCATGTCACCATTTTCCAGATGCACTGCTATGACATCCTTAATAATTGATTCCATCATTTTACCCACTACTGAGGTCAGGCTGACCGGTCTATAATTCCCTGTTTTCTCTCTCCCTCCTTTTTTAAAAAGTGGGGTTACATTGGCTACCCTCCACTCCATAGGAACTGATCCAGAGTCAATGGAATGTTGGAAAATGACTGTCAATGCATCCGCTATTTCCAAGGCCACCTCCTTAAGTACTCTAGGATGCAGGCCATCAGGCCCTGGGGATTTATCGGCCTTCAATCCCATCAATTTCCCCAACACAATTTCCCGACTAATAAAGATTTCCCTCAGTTCCTCTTCCTTACTAGACCCTCTGACCCCTTTTATATCCGGAAGGTTGTTTGTATCCTCCTTAGTGAATACCGAACCAAAGTACTTGTTCAATTGATCCGCCATTTCTTTGTTCCCCGTTATGACTTCCCCTGATTCTGACTGCAGGGGACCTACGTTTGTCTTCACCAACCTTTTTCTCTTTACATACCTATAGAAACTTTTGCAATCCGCCTTAATGTTCCCTGCAAGCTTCTTCTCGTACTCCATTTTCCCTGTCCTAATCAAACCCTTTGTCCTCCTCTGCTGAGTTCTAAATTTCTCCCAGTCCCCAGGTTCGCTGCTATTTCTGGCCAATTTGTATGCCACTTCCTTGGCTTTAATACTATCCCTGATTTCCCTAGATAGCCACGGTTGAGCCACCTTCCCCTTTTTATTTTTACGCCAGACAGGAATGTACAATTGTTGTACTTCATCCATGCGGTCTCTAAATGTCTGCCATTGCCCATCCACAGTCAACCCCCTAAGTATCATTCGCCAATCTATCCTAGCCAATTCACGCCTCATACCTTCAAAGTTACCCTTCTTTAAGTTCTGGACCATGGTCTCTGAAATTACTGTTTCATTCTCCATCCTAATGCAGAATTCCACCATATTATGGTCACTCTTCCCCAAGGGGCCTCGCACAATGAGATTGCTAATTAATCCTCTCTCATTACACAACACCCAGTCTAAGATGGCCTCCCCCCTAGTTGGTTCCTCAACATATTGGTCTAGAAAACCATCCCTTATGCACTCCAGGAAATCCTCCTCCACCGTATTGCTTCCAGTTTGGCTAGCCCAATCTATGTGCATATTAAAGTCACCCATTATAACTGCTACACCTTTATTGCATGCACCCCTAATTTCCTGTTTGATGCCCTCCCCAACATCCCTACTACTGTTTGGAGGTCTGTACACAACTCCTACTAACGTTTTTTGCCCTTTGGTGTTCTGCAGCTCTACCCATATAGATTCCACATCATCCAAGCTAATGTCTTTCCTAACTATTGCATTAATCTCCTCTTTAACCAGCAATGCTACCCCACCTCCTTTTCCTTTTATTCTATCCTTCCTGAATGTTGAATACCCCTGAATGTTGAGTTCCCAGCCCTGATCATCCTGGAGCCACGTCTCCGTAATCCCAATCACATCATATTTGTTAACATCTATTTGCACAATTAATTCATCCACCTTATTGCGGATACTCCTTGCATTAAGACACAAAGCCTTCAGGCTTGTTTTATTAACACCCTTTGTCCTTTTAGAATTTTGCTGTACAGTGGCCCTTTTTGTTCTTTGCCTTGGGTTTCTCTGCCCTACACTTTTCCTCATCTCCTTTCTGTCTTTTGCTTTTGGCTCCTTTTTGTTTCCCTCTGTCTCCCTGCATTGGTTCCCATCCCCCTGCCATATTAGTTTAAATCCTCCCCAACAGCACTAGCAAACACTCCCCCTAGGACATTGGTTCCAGTCCTGCCCAGGTGCAGACCGTCCGGTTTGTACTGGTCCCACCTCCCCCAGAACCGGTCCCAATGCCCCAGGAATTTGAATCCCTCCCTGCTGCACCACTGCTCAAGCCACGTATTCATCTGCGCTATCCTGCGATTCCTACTCTGACTATCACGTGGCACTGGTAGCAATCCCGAGATTACTACTTTTGAGGTCCTACTTTTTAATTTAGCTCCTAGCTCCTTAAATTCGTTTCGTAGGACCTCATCCCTTTTTTTGCCTATGTCGTTGGTACCAATGTGCACCACGACAACTGGCTGTTCTCCCTCCCATTTCAGAATGTCCTGCACCCGCTCCGAGACATCCTTGACCCTTGCACCAGGGAGGCAACATACCATCCTGGAGTCTCGGTTGCGGCCGCAGAAACGCCTATCTATTCCCCTCACAATTGAATCCCCTATCACTATCGCTCTCCCACTCTTTTTCTTGCCCTCCTGTGCAGCAGAGCCAGCCACGGTGCCATGAACTTGGCTGCTGCTGCCCTCCCCTGATGAGTCATTCCCCTCAACAGTACCCAAAGCGGTGTATCTGTTTTGCAGGGGGATGACCGCAGGGGACCCCTGCACTACCTTCCTTGCTCTACTCTTCCTGTTGGTCTTCCATTCCCTATCTGGCTGTGGACCCTTTCCCTGCGGTAAGGCCAACATACTATTTGATTTCTTAATTGCTTGCTGTATCTGCATGGTAACTTTCAGTGATTCATGTACAAGGACACCCAGGTCCCACTGAGCATCAACATTTCCCAATTTCTCACTATTTAAAAAAAAAAATACTGCTTTTATATTTTTCCTACCAAAGTGGATAACTTCAGATTTCTCCATTATACTCCATTTGCTATGTTCTTGCAGAGAGGATATTTCCACTCATAGGGGTAACTAGAACTAGGGGGCATAGTCTCAGAATAAGGGGCTGCCCATTTAAAACTGAGATGAGGAGGAATTTCTTTTCTCAGAGGGTTGTAAATCTGTGGAATTCTCTGCCCCAGAAAGCTGTGGAGGCTGGTCATTGAATATATTTTAGGCGGAGATAGACAGATTTTTGAGCGATAAGGGAGTAAAGGGTTATGGGGAGCAGGCAGAGAAGTGGAGCTGAGTCCATGATCAGATTAGCCATGATATTAAATGGTGGAGCAGGCTCGAGGGGCCAAATGGCCTACTCCTCCTCCTATTTCTTATGTTCTTAGCCTGTTTATATCCCCTTGAAGCCTCTTTGCATCCTCCTCACAACTTGCATTCCCACCTAGCTTTGTATCATCAGCAAACTTGGATCTATTACATTTGGTCCCCTCATCCAAATCATTGATCTGGATTGTGCACAGCTGAGGCCCAAGCACTGATCCATGTGGTAACCCACTAGTTACAGTCTGCCAACCCGAAAATGACCCATTTATTCCTACTCTCTGTTTTCTGTCTGTTATCCAATCCTCAATCCGTGCTGGTATATTACCCTCAATCCCATGAGCCCTAATTCTGTTTAATAACCTCTTGTGTGGCACTTTATTGAATGCCTTCTGAAAATCCAAATACACCACATCCACTGGTTTCCCCCTCATCTATTCTGCTAGTTACAACCTCAAAAAAACTCTTCAGATCTGTCAAACATGATTTCCCATTTCATAAATCCATGTTGACTCTGCCCAGTCCTATTATTATTTTCTAAGTGACCTGTTACCATGACCTTAATAATAGATTCTAATATTTTTCCTGCTACTAATTTCTCTAACTGTTCTGTAATTTTCCGTTTTCTCTCTCCTTCCTTTCTTACATAACGGGGTTACATTTTCTACGGTCCAATCCGTGGGAACCGTTCTAGAGTCTGGAATTTTGGAACATGACAACCAATGCATCCACTATCTCTATAGCCACCTCTTTTAAACCCTAGGATGTAGGCCATCAGGTCCATGGGCTTTATCGGCTTTCAGTCCCATTAATTTCTCCAGTCCCATTAATTTCTCCAGTACCAACAGATCAGATGCAGTCCTGCCGCATCCAGTTGTGAATGGTGGTGGATCATTAAACAACTGACGGGAGGAAGAGACTCCATGACCATCCCCACCCTCAATGAGTCAGGAGGTTGTGGATTCAAGTCCCACTCCAGAGACATGAGTACAGAAATCTAGGTTGACATTCTAGTGTAGTACCAAGGGAGTGTTGCACTGTCGGAGGTGCCGTTTTTCAGATGAGACATTAAACCAAGCCCCCGTCTGCTCTCACGAGTATATTATATAAACAATCCCACGGCACTATTTCGGAAAAGAGCAGGGGAGTTATCCCCGGTGTCCCGGCCAATATTTATCCCTCAATCAACATCACTTTTTTTTAAAAAACAGATTATCTGGTATTATCACATTGCTGTTTGAGGGAGCTTGCTTGTCTGCAAATTGGCTTCTGCGTTTCCTACATTACAACAGTGACTACACTCCAAAAGTACTTCATTGGCTGTGAAGTGCATTGAGACGTCTGGTGGTCGTGAAAGGGGCTATATAAATCCAAGTCTTTCTTTTACATATTGTGTTACAACAGATGATATAATTAAACTGAATAAACAGCAGCGGAATGTGAAAAAAGCTGTGCCACTGAAGGGAAAGCAGGCATTAAATGGATCTTCCCAGTCCAAAATGCAACAGAAGAGGTCAAGCAGTTGGCATGGAATCCCACAGCAATTTGGTAAGTTTAGAATTTGTGAAGCTACTATTCAGTTAGGCGTATCAATGATCTTAAATAACTGTCTCAATAAGTTGAGAGATTCCTGAAATGCCGGACCATGCATAAGTTAGGCAAAATTGGAGACTTGTCATTTTGAATCCTGTATAACTACTATGTCCTTCTGTGCTCTTAAATACAAGGATAAGGTTTGTGCGGTGTGCTTTTGTTAGATTTGTGTCTGGATTCACCTTGTTGTCTTGCTTGCAAGTAGTCTTATTTCTGTCAATGTTCCTTTAATTCCAATGCTTGAGAAAATTAAAAGACATTTTAAACAGGAATTATAAGTTGTCTTTTAAACTTTCCTGATGGCTTAGTTGATAAATGTGTGTAACTGAACCATACAGACCAGAAAGATTCCAGGTTTAATCCCAGCTCGGGGCTGTGTTTGCTGATTTTTATCAGAGCAGATGCAAGCTTTTTAAAGTTTACCACTGCATCCGTGGGTTAGAGAAGGGGGAAAAAAAGCAAACTAGTCCTACTCCTACCCATTGGCCAGTGTCGGAAAATGCACTTGTAGATGTCGGGTGATGATAGAATCTGGATTAGCTGTAAAGCTGCACATGGACAAATGGGCTTTGGACGCTCTTGAGTCCAGGTTTGTAGGACCATGTGGGTGAGATACTGGAGGATTCCTGCCACCCATATAATTGGTTCCATGAGCTGGTGATGTGGAGAGGAAGAAGAAAACTGTTTTTGAGAAGACTGAATCTGGATAATTTAATGGTGTTTTGGAGAGTCTTTTCAACTTCTCGTGTGGTCTTGAACCATCTATATTAGAAAGTCTTGAGAAGGCACTCAATGAGGAGGTGTTGATATTTGAGTGTCATGATAAAATTGAGAGACTGCTGCATCAGTAGGCTATTGCACTGTTTATAAACTTCTGGTGTCAGGTTTCAAGATCAACTTAGGTGACAAAAGCCTCTACTATCTGGTCGTTTAGGGATTTCGAATTGTCTTGTAGATTTCTGAGATCTGTGTTTGAGTCTTATACAGTATAGGCAGGATTGATGTTGAAAATGTAATATGTGTGGTCTTTCATTCAGTCCTATTGTACTTGGATCCACAGCATCAAATTGCAATTGTTGTGTTCAAATTTACCATTCTTAATCAGAAATGATGGAGTATGGGAGAAGGACATTCCGTGGAAGTGAAACATGTTGTTGATGCTAATCTCTCTTCCCTCAGCCACCATGATCTGAGAATTCTCCACATGTGATATTAAGCTGAGCATACTTGATCGAAAATGTAAAGTAAAATGGAGCAATGCTTTTATAAACTGTTACAGGAACAGCTGTGAACAGGCAGGTACCATTCGGAAAGAACAGGCAGGTACCATTCGGAAAAAATAGACAAATACCATTTGGAAAAAACAGGCAGATACCAATGGGAAAGAGGAGAGGTTCTGGACCATGGAGGAGACGGTTTCAGGGTGTAATAACTGGCCTGGCGGCAAGAAAGGCTTTGGTGCTACGGAAGTGGATCAGCCCAATAAACAGGTCGGCCCTAAGTCAGAAGGTAAATTGTACAGGATTTCATTGCTCCGCATTTATTATTTATGATGCATTCATTTGTTGAGATTAATTATCTGTGCACTAAAATCTGCATGTTGTTTGGTTGTGATTGTGACACCAGTTCATTTGAAATCAATGGGAATGGTAAACATGTTATTCATACTTCATCCAGAAGATGGAGCAGTTGCCCATTTAAAAAAAAAAGTTTTTTAACCAGAAATGCCTATTCTAGTTTACTCCAGATATGAGTCGTAATCTGTCTCAGCCTATTAGAACAAACACAGCTTAAAAAAACTACCCACGAACAAGGACATGGGAGATTCACTAATAGTCCTATAACTGTTTGTGTTTTCTTCAGTAATCTTTTTGTGTAGCCACCATAATCAGGAGTGGCAGCATCCCCCATCCACACTTCCTAGCCAAGGAGGTGCAACATTGATCAGGAGTGGGACCTTGAGCTGTTTTCCATTTTTTTTTCCCAATTGTGGAATATTTTGTTTTTTGCATTGTGTTGTACAGAGTATTTTTTTCTGCCACTTGATGGTGCAGTGGTAAAAGCTAAAAAATTACTGATACCACTGGTACTAGCTTCACTCAATTTCCAAAAGACGTTGCTGTAGAAATCAGGCAGCAACTGTATGAGGCAATACTTTTTATGAATTAATTCTCGGGATGTCGGTGTCACTTGTAAGTCTGGCATTTATTGCCCATCCTTAGTTGCCCTGAGAATGTGGTGGTGGGGCTCCTTCAACTGAGCAGCTTGCTGGGTCACTTCAGAGGGCAGTTAAGTCAACCACATTAGTATGGGACTGGGTCACAGGCCATACCGCATAAAGGTGGCAGGTTTCCGTCCCGAAAGGACATTAGAAAGAAAGAACTTGTATTTATATATGGTCTTTCATGACCTCAGGATGTGCCAAAGCCAATTAAGTACATTTGAAGTGTAGTCACTGAGTTAATAGTGACCATTGCATTTTTACAGCAATCTAACAGCCTCTGGATTACTAGTCCAGTGACATTACTGTGCCGGATAGTATTTTGTAGTATTTAAAATAAACTGAGGTAAAAAGGGTAGTAAATGAAAGTGAAACATTGTGTAGGAAATAGCTGCAAGCTATCAATGCAGTAAGAAAATTAAAAATGGATAAAGATGCAGTAGGTTTAATAAAGGATAAGGTAAAGGTGTTGAAATGATAAATGCATATAAGGTGCAGCAGTAACCTTTAAAGCAGAAATTGAAATGAAACCAATTAAAAATGTAAAGAAAATGTAGATTTAGAGACAAAATTCAATCTTGTGTAAATTGGTACATTTTGGTGTGAGGTTTGAGCATAAGAAATCTGATTACATCTCTCCCCCCCCCCTCCCCCCTCCCCACCCTCTTCTCTAGGCTGTCTGTATTTGGTGTTGATTTCTTCTAAATAATTTCAGCAGGCTGGACAGAGAACGAGAGCTCCACTCCAGAGAAACATATCAGTATTGAGGCAGAAAGAAGGACAGTGGAGTTGCATGCCAACACCGAGGCATTCGATGCAGCTAAAGAGGAGGTGAGGAGATGGTTGACCGTGCTAAGGCAGTAGGGTGGATGGATGGGGGTGCTGGTAAGAAGAAACTGAGAATGAAGTTGCCAAACAGTGCACCATAAAAAGGGTGATTCATTAAGAAACAGATCTTTACTTATAAAAATAATTCCACTAAATTGGGACAAATGTTATTGCAGCTGATGAAGATTGAGATAACTGACCAAAAATACCTGAAGTAGTGATGTTTCAATAAGGCTGAAGCAAACACTTTTGAAATTGTATTGGGTTCTTCTTTCTGTAAATAAATGTCCTCCTTGTTGTCCTAATCCTCTGTGCCATATAATTTTCCAGGAATCCAATGCAAACCAATTCTTCCAGGACTCCCGCACAGATGCAGCAAAATAAAGATGCGCGAGAGGCAACATTTATTTTGAAAAGAGGCCTAAAGGTATGGAAGAGTCTGCCTGAAACAAATAGCTCAACATCTCAAGTTCAGAATATCCTGTTGTTTTCATTTAACATGTTGATATCTATGAATTGATTACAAAGGCAATCTCTGTGGAGGTTTAATTTAAGTAGTGTGTGAGTCTTGCATGGTAGAAACATTGCACTTATAAATGTAAGACCATAAAATATAGAATGAAAAAGGATTTTTGTCCCATCAACTTCAGAATTTTAGTCTTTCCTTAGCTCATATACACTCTACTCTGCCTATGTAACCTCCTGAAAGAAAACTCTACAAAAATGTTATTTCTCCCCCCAAAGGTAGTCCGATAAAATTTCTGAATAATCATCTGTTATTCAGCCTTAACGTACTGCCGTCTGTAGACAACTTCCTCAGCACAAAGGAACCAATGTTTTTGGAGGAGTACTTGTGTGTTTACCAGCCTTCTAAACACGTATGCTAATTTTGTGCTGTTAAATAGCTTGAAGTTGAATGCTAGTACAAACTAGTTTTTTTGAAAGTAACACACTTTAACCTTCAAGCCATATTTTCATAGAATCATAGAAATTTACAGCACAGAAGGAGGCTATTTCGGCCCATTGTGTCTGCGCCAGCTGACCAAGAGCCGTAGCCCTGTAGGTTACGGCACTTCAAGTGCACATCCAAGTATCTTTTAAATATGGTGAAGCTTTCTGCCTCTACCACCCTTTCAGGCAGTGAGTTCCAGACCCCCACCACCCTCTGGGTGAAGGAATTTTCTCCCATATCTCCTCTAAACCTCCCCCAATTAATTTAAATCTATGCCCTCTGGTTGTTGACCCCTCTGCCAAGAGAAACAGGTCCTATCTATCCAGGCCCCTCATAACTTTATACACCTCAATCAGGTCTCCCCTCAGCTTCTTCTGTTCCAATGAAAATAAACCCAGCATCTCCAATCTTTCCTCATAGCCAAAATTCTCCAGTCCAGGCAACATTCTTGTAAATCTCCTCTGCACCCTTTCCAGTGCAATCACATCCTTCCTGTAATGTGGTGACCAGAACTGCACACAGTATTCCAGCTGCGGTCTAACCAGTGTTTTATACAGTTCAAGCATAATCTCCTTGCTCTTGTATTCCTCGACTAATAAAGGCAAGTATTACATATGCCTTCTAAACCACCTTATCTACCTGGCCTACCTTCAGGGATCTGTGGACCTGCACTCCAAGGTCCCTTTGTTCCTCTACACTTTTCAGTGTCGTACCATTTAATGTGTGTTCCCTTGCCTTGTTCGACCTCCCCAGATGCATTACCTCACACTTATCTGGATTGAATTCCATTTGCCACTGTTCTGCCTATCTGACCAGTGCATTGATATCTTCCTGTAGCCTGCAGCTTTCTTCTTCATTATCAATCACACAGTGTCATCTGCAAACTTCCTAATCATACCCCAACATTCAAGTCCAAGTCATTGATATATACCACAAAAAGCAAAGACCCAGCACTGAGCCCTGTGGATCCCCACTGGGTACAGACTTCCAGTCACAAAAACACCCATCAACCATTTCCATTTGCTTCCTGCCTCCGAGCCAATTTTGGATCCAACATACCACTTTGCCCTGGATCCCATGGGGATCAGTCTGCCATGTGGGACCTTATCAAAAGCTTTGCTAAAATCCATATACACTACATCATACATACTGCCCTCATCGACCCTCCTGGTTACCTCCTTGAAAAATACAATCAAGTTCGTCAGACACAACCTTCCCTTAACAAATCCACGCTACTGTCCTTGATTGATCCATGTCTTTCCAAATGAAGATTTATCCTGTCCCTCAGGATGTTTTCCAATAATTTTCCTACCACCGAGGTTAGGCTGACTGGCCTGCAATTATCCGGTCTATCCCTTTTTAAACAAAGGTACAACATTTTGAAAGCTATTCTTTATTGTTTTGAATATCTTTTGCATGTCTATTTGCTCTATGTGACATTCAGCTTTTTATACGTCACCGTTTTCTTCTTCGATTTTCCTCCATCCCTTCTCGAAAACCTTTTTCGCTCCTCATGATGGTGTTGACTTGGTGGTGGTGGTGGGAACCTGGATTTGGTGTCAATGGTTTATTTGATCTTGGTATATTTTAGTTGGCCCATTTTATTTTCATTGTGGAACACTGGATAGCAATAAGGAGTGGGAACCATGTCTAATTTCCTCTCCCTTGTTCAGGGATGCTGGGTAATTGTGATGCCTTCCTGCCTTGCTGGTGGCAGAATTAAAAAAAAATCTCATCCTTTTACTCGGAAATCTGAGATTTGCTCATGTTTCTTTTTCAATTTTATTTAGTAAATACCTGAAACCACTATGTGCAAAGCTGATCAATTTGAATAAATCTTCACATGAATGTGGGTGAAGGTGGACAGGTCACATTTATTGCTCATCCCTACTTGCTCTGGTGGTGGTGATCTGTTATAAAACTGAGTGGTTTGCTAGGCAACGTCAGAGGGCAGTAAGAGTCAACCAAGTACTGTCGACTAGACACTTACAGGTCAGACCAGGTGGATTCCCTTTTCTAAAGAACATTAGTAAACCAGTTGGATTTTTACAACAATTTGGCAGCTTTTATGGCAGCTTTCTGGTGTTAACTAGATTTATTATATTCAGTTTCGCAGCCTGCTATGATGGAATTTGAACCTATCTCTGAATTCCTAGTCCCGTACCATATTTACTGCACTCTTGATCTTGTCAGAAATCTTGGTGTGAGTTCAAAATGTCGGACATTTTTTCCACAAATGTCGACGGGTTGACTTTTCACTTCCAATCTGTGTGTCTCTGGACTTCTGGTCCTATTATTTTTTTTGACTGCTGTGAGCAGAATGTTTTTTCAGAAAGGGAGATCGGGCTAAGCATTGCTTACATTTTCATATTGTTGGCCTTTTTTGTTTATAACTGAAAGCAGTAATCTGTGTCTGATGTGCTATCGAACCTAGGTGCATATGCAAGCTGAACAAGAGATGAAAGGTGCAGTTACTAAGAAAAGAATCCGCCCGTAAGTATAAACACCGAAGAAACTATTAACTGCAGTAAGAACTGTTTAAAATTGTTTTCCAGATTTAGATGTGACGTGTTCAAGTAAAAGGATGTTTAATACCCATCAGGTCTGATGTAGTCTCACATTCTTAAATCACAAGATAGTACTTAATTAATTTGGGTGCATTAATAAATGGCCACCATGCATTTGTTCCTTTTCTAAGTTGAGTTGGTGTCCTCAAGCCAAATAACCTTTGGAATAAAGAGCACACTAGCATCTTTTGAAAGTGATAAAGTAGAGATATGTTAATCTGGATTTTGCTCTCTGTGGCGAACAAACGACGCCAGCCGTTCATTACACTTCCACTTACCCACAGACTTTCTTCTCCGTTCAAATACATGGAATGACGTGAAGTTGCTGCACGTACCTCAGAGATAGAACATGCCTCAACAAGTTAGGTCTTGTCCATTCCAGTCTAAGTACCCTTTTAATGGCATGAAATAATGCTGAACAAACCTCCTGGCATTATGGGATTTTTCACTGGAACTTAATGTAAATTACAGAGCAAAACAGCACAGGGGATCTGGGACCTATGTGAATAGGGCAAGCAACTGAGTATCTCCTTAGCCAATCAGATTGAAGAATTATTAATGATGAGCTCAGAGTCTGAACCAGGAAGTGCAAGTTAGAATATTGAATTCAATATCAAATCAGGTACAATAAGCGAAATAAAGAGTGGGAATGAAAGATTGGATGAAGAGGTAAGAGACAGAAATAAAACATTTTTTTAAAATTACACTTTTAAAATTCTTCAACAATAATTAAAATATGAAGGACTGAGACTGCACACTTCTAAATGTTAATATTCAGTGCCCGAGCAGTTTGTTTGGCAGTATTTAAGACTTGCCATGCCGCTAAAAGGTTACTTAGACTGGAATGGACAAGACCTAACCTTTTCAGGCACGTTTAGTTTCTATCTCCGAGGTACATGCAGCAACTTCACGTCGTTCCATGTATTTCAACGGTGAGTCAGACAGCAAGATACCGTTAGTGCAGCTTTTGAATGAGCGGAGCACCTCTGACACTAACTTCTGGATTTTCGCGTTTAATTGTGCATGTGTGGTCATTGGAAATTGCTGTAAAAACAGTGAGCACTGTTCGCCTCACTGCTTTCTACAGCAAAATCTGGCCTATTATATTCTAGTTTTGGCGCTGAAGTAATGGTGCACTTCTCAAAAGTGTCTTTCAGTAATATGTGGATCAGAAATGCTTGCAGTTTAGTCAGTGACTTTTAAAAAAAAAAAAAAAAATGTTGTGATATTCAGGTGTCTTTTTTTTTACCATAACCCACAAATGTTAAAGTTTTTGTTTTCATAGGCCGCGGGACTGGGTCATTTCTTGGGGTGGTGGGCAGTGGCACAAGGCACGCAAGTATAAAGAGTAAATCATATAGCAGCTGATACTAACCGATTGGTGTTCTGATCTAGGATTTATCCCCAGTGAGGCAACAGTGTTAAGAGGAACTCCTCCAGGTTCATGCAATCCACACTCAAAAAAAAAATAAGCACAACAGTTGCCTGGGTTTCATGGGCTAGATTGCCAGAGCTTGGCTGTAGGTGGCCTTTTGGATGCCCCTGCCCTAACCCAGTCAGATCTCTGATTTGTAGGCTACTTAGATTTTTTGTGTGGCAATTCTGATAATATATTGGGGCAGAAATTCCAGCCTCCCGGGTCCGTACTGAGTGTGTATGGACCCGGGAAGGCTTCACAAAAGCCGGTTTTCCGCACACACTCTGCATGCGCTGAAAACCGGCTTTTCCGATCGGTCAAGCTGGAGTTTCACAGATCTTCCGTATCTCGGCAGCTAGGACATTTGCATGAACAAGATTGCGATATTTACCCATATCTTGCCCAACAAATGTCCTGAAAACTCTTGCGCCTGATAAAAGCAGACGCATAGCCTACTTTTACAGGCATAAGAGTTTTAAAACACGGGTAAAACATAAAAAAATAAATTAAAAAACACTTTTTAAAAACCCTGCCCACTAAGTTACATTTATTTTAAAGCATAATTTTAAAAATGTTTTTAAAAAATCGGAAAAATATATATTTTTAATGATACATAACTAATTTAAATTAATGTTAAATATATACTGTAGTTTTTTTTATTTTTTATTTTGTGTGTTTGGGGGATTTCTCATTCATAATGTGGGAACTCCAACTTACGGAGTTCCCATTATTATGAATGAGAACATACTTTATCTGATTGGCTGCCCAGCGCCATGTGACTGCAGCTTCAGCCCTGCCTGACGTGTACAAGCTGTGACGTGCAGTCAGTGGAAGCCGCAGGACTGGGAACTCGCGTGGGTGCAACAGCTTCGGGTAAGTGCGCTTTTTAAAGTTTTTTTTACCCGATCGCTCGCGGGAAGCAGCCGACCAGGATTTCTGGGCTAAGAAATAGGAGTAGGAGAAAGCCATTCGGCACTTCGAGCTTGCTCCGCCATTCAGCAAGATCATGACTGATCTACCTCGACCCCACCTTCCCGCACTAACCCCATATCCCTTGATTCTCTTAATATCCAAAAATATATTGATCTCTGTCTTGAATACACTCGATGACTGAGCATCCACAGCCCTCTGGGATAGAGAATTCCAGAGATCCATAACACCGTGAAGAAATTTCTCCTCATCTCAGTCCTAAATGGCCGACCCCTTATTCTGATAATGTGACACATAGTTCTAAATTCTCCAGCCAGAGGAAACATCCTCCCAGCATTGACCCTGTCAAGTCCTGTAAGATCACCTCTCATTCTTCTAAACTCTAGGGAACATAGGCCTATTCTTCTTAATCGGACAATCCCCCCCACCCCCCCCTCATCCAAGAAATCAGTCTGGTGAACCTTTGTTGCACTCCCTAAGGCAATTATATCCTTCCTTGATGCAAGATGTCTGTTCAACAAAAATATGGATATAGGAATTACTAGGTTACCCCCGCCCCCCCCCGCTTCTAAAAATGTATTTCAACAACAACAACTACTTGCAGTGCCTTTAACGCAGTGAAACGTCCCAAAGCACTTCACAGGAGTATTATGAGGTTAAAAATTTGACACCGAGCTGCATAAGTAGAAATTAGCACAAGTAACCAAAAGATTGGTCAAAGAGGTATGTTTTAGCTATTAACGAATATGATATAATTGGCATTACGGAGACATGACTCCAGGGTGACCAAGGCTGGGAACTCAACATCCAGGGGTATTCAACATTCAGGAAGGAGAGACAGAAAGGAAAAGGAGGTGGGTAGTGTTGCTGGTTAAAGAGGAAATTAACGCAATAGTAAGGAAGGACATTAGCTTGGATGATGTGGAATCTGTATGGGTGGAGCTGCAGAATACCAAAGGGCAGAAAATGCTAGTGGAAGTTGTGTACAAACCACCAAACAGTAGTAGTGAAGTTGGGGACAGCATCAAACAAAAAATTAGGGATGCGTGCAATAAAGGTACAGCAGTTATCATGGGCGACTTTAATCTACACATAGATTGGGCTAATCAAGCTGGTAGCAATACGGTGAAGGTAGAGGAGGATTTCCTGGAGTGTAATGGGATTTTTCTAGACCAATATGTCGAGGAATCAACTAGAGGGCTGGCCATCCTAGACTGGGTGGTGTGTAATGAGAAAGGACTAATTAACAATCTTGTTCTGCGAGGCCCCTTGGGGAAGAGTAACCATAATATGGTAGAATTCTTTATTAAGATGGAGAGTGACACAGTTAATTCAGAGACTCGGGTCCTGAACTTAAGGAAAGGTAACTTCGATGGTATCGGACGTGAATTGGCTAGAATAGACTGGCGAATGATACTTAAAGGGTTGACGGTGGATAGGCAATGGCAAACATTTAAAGACATGGATGAACTTCAACAATTGTACATCCTTGTCTGGAGTAAAAATAAAACGGGGAAGGTGGTTCAACCGTGGCTAACAAGGGGAAATTAGGGATAGTGTTAAATCCAAGGAAGAGGCATATAAATTGGCCAGAAAAAGCAGCAGACCTGAGGACTGGGAGAAATTTAGAATTCAGCAGAGGACTAAGGGTTTAATTAGGAGGGGGAAAATAGAGTATGAGAGGAAGCTTGCTGGGAACATAAAAACTGACTGCAAAAGCTTCTATAGATATGTGAAGAGAAAAAGATTAGTGAAGACAAACATAGGTCCCTTGCAGTCAGAATCAGATAAATTTATAATGGGGAACAAAGAAATGGCAGACCAATTGAACAAATACTTTGGTTCTGTCTTCACGAAGGAAGACACAAATAATCTTCCGGAAATACTAGGGGACCGAGGGTCCAGCGAGGAGGAGGAACCGAAGGAAATCCTTATAAAGTGGGAAATTGTGTTAGGGAAATTGATGGGATTGAAGGCCGATAAATCCCCGGGGCCTGATAGTCTGCATCCCAGAGTACTTAAGGAAATGGCCCTAGAAATAGTGGATGCATTGGTGATCATTCTTCAACAGTCTATCGACTCTGGATCAGTTCCTATGGACTGGAGGGTAGCTAATGTAACACACCACTTTCTTAAAAAGGAAGGATAGAGAAAACGGGGAATTATAGACCGGTTAGCCTGACATCAGTAGTGGGGAAAATGTTACAATCAATTACTAATGATTTAATAGCAGCGCATTTGGAAAGCAGCGACAGGATCGGTCCAAGTCAGCATGAATTTATGAAAGGGAAATCATGCTTGACAAATCTTCTAGAATTTTTTCAGGATGTAACTAGTAGAGTGGACAAGGGAGAACCGGTGGATGTGGTGTATTTGGACTTTCAAAAGGCTTTTGACAAGGTCCCACACAAGAGATTGGTGTGCAAAATTAAAGCACATGGTAATGGGGGTAACGTACTGACATGGATAGAGAACTTGGCAGTCAGGAAGCAGAGAGTCGAGATAAATGGGTTCTTTTCAGAATGGCAGGCAGTGACTAATGGGGTGCCGCAGGGCTCAGTGCTGTGGCCCCAGCTCTTTACAATATACATCAATGATTTAGATGAAGGAATTGAGTGTAATATCTCCACGTTTGCAGATGACACTAAACTGGGTGGTGGTGTGAGCTGTGAGGAGAATGCTAAGAGGCTGCAGGGTGACTTGGACAAGTTAGGTGAGTGGGTAAATGCATGGCAGATGCAGTAAAATGTGGATAAATGTGAGGTTATCCACTTTGGTGGCAAAAACATGAAGGCAAAATATTATCTGAATGGCGGCAGATTAGGAAAAGGGGAGGTGCTACGAGACCCGAGTGTCATGGTACATCAGTCATTGAAAGTTGACATGCAGGTACAGCAGGCGGTGAAGAAGGCAAATGGCATGTTGGCCTTCAGAGATAGGGGATTTGAGTATAGGAGCAGGGAGGTCTTACTGCAGTTATACAGGGCCTTGGTGAAGCCTCACCTGGAATACTGTGTTCAGTTTTGGTCTCCCAATCTGAGGAAGGATGTTCTTGCTATTGAGGGAGTGCAGCGAAGGTTCACCAGACTGATTCCCAGGATGGCAGGACTGACATATGAGGAGAGACTGGATTGACTGGGCCTGTATTCACACGAGTTTAGAAGAATGAGAGGGGATCTCATAGAAAAATATACAATTCTGACGGGACTGGACAGGTTAGATGCAGGAAGAATATTCCCGATGTTGGGGAAGTCCACAACCAGGGGTAAGGGGTAAGCCATTTAGGACTGAGATGAGGAGAAACTTCTTCACTGAGAGTTGTTAAACTGTGGAATTCTCTACCGCAGAGAGTTGATGCCATATCGTTAGATATATTCAAGAGGGAGTTAGATATGGCCCTTCCGGCTAAAGGGTCAAGAGCTATGGAGAGAAAGCAGGAAAGTGGTACTGAGATGAATGATCAGCCATGATCTTATTGAATGGTGGTGCAGGCTCGAATGGCCTACTCCACATATCTTCTATGTTTTAAGGGGCATTTTGGAGGAAAGGCGGAGAGGTTTGAACATAAGAACATAAGAAATAGGAGCAGGAGTAGGCCATTTGGCCCCTCGAGCCTGCTCCGCCATTCAATAAGATCATGGCTGATCTGACCATGGACTCAGCTTCACTTCCCTGCCCGCTCTCCAAAGCCCTTTTTACTCCCTTATCGCTCAAAAATCCGTCTATCTCCACCTTAAATATATTCAATGACCCAGCCTCCACAGCTCTCTGGGGCAGGGAATTCCACAGATTTACAACCCTGAGAGAAGAAATTCCTCCTTATCTCAGTTTTAAATGGGTGGCCCTATATTTTGAAACTATGTCTCCTAATTTTAGTTTCCCCTCGAGCCCCCTCAGTATCTTACATGTTTCAATAAGATCACCTCTCATTTTTCTGAACTCCAATGGGTATAGGCCCAACTTACTCAACCTATCCTCATAAGTCAATCCCCTCATCTCCGGAATCAACCCAGTGAACCTTCTCTGAACAGTCTCCAATGCAAGTATATCCTTCCTTAAATACGGAGATCAAAACCGTATGCAGTACTCCAGGTGTGGCCTCACCAATACCCTATACAGTTGTAGCAGGACTTCTCTGCTTTTATATTCTATCCCCCTCGTAATAAAGGCCAACATTCCATTTGCCTTCCTGATTACTTGCTGTACCTGCATACTAACTTTTTGTGTTTCATGCACAAGGATCCCCAGGTCTCTCTGTAATGCAGCACTTTGCAATTTTTCTCCATTTAAATTATAATTTGCTTTTCTATTATTTCTGCCAAAGTGGATAACCTCACATTTTCCCACATTATACTCCATCTGTCAAATTTTTGCCCACTCACTTAGCCTGTCTATATCCCTTTGCAGATTTTTTGTGTCCTCCTCACAATTTGCTTTCCCACCCATCTTTGTATCATCAGCAAACTTGGCTACATTACACTCGGTCCCTTCATCCAAGTCATTAATATAGATTGTAAATAGTTGAGGCCCCAACACCGATGCCTGCGGCACCCCACTAGTCTCTGTTTGCCAACTGGAAAATGACCCATTTATCCCGATTCTCTCTTTTTTGTTACTTAGCCAATCCTGTATCCATGCTAACCCCCCTACCTCGTGAGCTTTTATCTTGTGCAGTAACCTCTTATGTGGCACCTTATCGAATGCCTTCTGGAAATCCAAATACACCACATCCACTGCTTCCCCTTTATCCACCCCGCTCGTTTCATCCTCAAAGAACTCCAGCAAATTTGTCAAACATGATTTCCCTTTCATAAAACCATGCTGTCTCTGTTTGATTGAATCATGCTTTTCCAAATGTCCCGCTACTGCTTCCTTAATAATGTACTTCAGCATTTTCCCAACAACAGATGTTAGGCTAACTGGTCTATAGTTTCCTGCTTTTTGTCTGCCTCCTTTTTTAAATAAGGGCATTACATTTGCGGTATTCCAATCTGCTGAGACCTTCCCAGAATCCAGGGAGTTTTGGTCGATTACAACCAATGCATCCACTATCTCTGCAGCCACTTAGGCCCTAGGATGTAAGCCATCAGGTTCAGGGGACTTGTCCTCCTTTAGTCTCATTATTTTACTGAGTACTACTTCATTAGTGATGGTATTAAGTTCCTCCCTCCCTATAGCCCCATGATTATCCACTATTGGGATGTTTTTAGTCTCTTCTACCGTGAAGACCGATACAAAATATTTGTTCAGCGTCTCTGCCATTTCCCTGTTCTCCATTATTAATTCTCCAGTCTCATCCTCCAGGGGACCAACATTTACTTTAGCCACTCTTTTCCTTTTTATGTTCCTGTAGAAACTCTTACTATCTGTTTTTATATTTCGTGCTAGTTTACTTTCATAATCTATCTTCCCTCTTTTAATCATTTTTAGTCGCTCTCTGCTGGCTTTTAAAAATTTCCTAATCGTCTGGCCTCCCACGAGTCCTGGCCACATTGTACGCCTTTGTTTTCAATCTGATACACTCCCTTATTTCCTTAGTTAGCCACGGATGGTTATCCCTTCTCTTAGTCTTTCCTTCTCATTGGGATATATTTTTGTTACGAGTTATGAAATATCTCCTTAAATGTCTGCCACTGCTCATCAACCGTCTCATACTTTTAGTCTATTTTTCCAGTCTACTTTAGCCAACTCTGCACTCATACCTTTGTAGTCCCCTTTATTTAAGCTTAGGACACTGGTTTGAGAACCAGTTTTCTCTCCCTCCAAATGAATTTGAAATTCAACCATATTGTGGTCACTCAATCCTAGAGGATCTTTTACTACAAGAGCATTCATTAATCCTGCCTCATTACACCGTACTAGATCTAGCTCCCTGGTTGGTTCTGCAACGTACTGTTCAAGGAAACTATCCCGAATACACTCTATGAACTCCTCCTCAAGGCTACCCTTTGGGCAGGGAGTTCCAGAGCTTGGGGCCTAGGCAACAGAAGGCACGACCATCAAAAGTTGAGCGATTATAATCGGATGTTCAAGAGGGCAGAATTAGAGGAGCACAAACATCTTGCGGGGTGTGGGTGGGGTGGCCGGGGGGGTGTGGGAGATTTGAGATCGGGAGGGGCGAGGCCATGGAGGGATTTGAAAATAAGGATGAGAATTTTGGAATCAAGGCGTTGCTTAACCGGAAGCCAATGTAGGTTAGCGAGCACAGGGGTGATGGGTGAGCAGGACTTGGCTGCCCATGTCCTAACTCGCACCGAGTTTTGGATCACCTCTAGTTTACGTAGGGGAGAATGTGGGAGAACAGCCAGGAGTGTGTTGTAATAGTCAAGTCTCGAGGTAACAAAGGCATGGATGAGGGTTCAGCAGCGAATGAGCTGAGGCAGGAGCGGAGACGGGCAATGTTACGGAGGTGAAAATAGGTGGTCTTTATGGTCAAAAGCTCCTATCAAGGTCAAATGACACCAAGGTTGCGAACAATCTGGTTCAGCCTCAGACAGAAGTTGGGGAATGGGATGGAGTCGGTGGCTTGGGAACGGAGTTTGTATTTCAAATGCATAACAATAAAATAGTTTTAAATTTGCATGCATTATGGCTCGAGTGCTTGATCTCTAAGCCAGAAATTGCTGAATGATTCAGGGAACCTGAAATGATTGAGATTCCGTGTTTACCCTTTACAATGTTATGTTGCTAAGCGTGATATTTGAGGGTAGAGAATCTGATTTTTTTAATTTTATTTTTCAGGTGGTTAGCCAATTCTAGTGCTACTTCACTTGACCAGTAAGTCATTAAACTGTGAAGATTGGTGAACACTACACCTGTATGTGCTAAGTGAATTAATTACTGATGGGTGGGCAAGGGAATTAGTTATTGGAGGATGTATGAAACTGTACAAATTGGTACTTCTAATTGAGTCTTGTCTACACAAGTGCAGTTTGGAGTGTAATGTAGCTAACCTAAGTACAAAGAAGGAGTTGCCATATTTGAGCATGGCCTAATTCATGATCTTTTCACATACTAATAGATCTATTTGGAGTAGATTCTTCAAATTATGGTGGGGGATTTAATGTTTTACAATTCATGAATGCAATATTTCTTTGACTCATTCGTGGACAGAAGTGTCCGATACTTCCGTATGACACCATGCAAAATATTTTTTGGAATTTAAGGAAATGGAATATATAATTCCTTTATGATTTGCATCTGTTTGTTAGTCACTACTTTATAACACTATCTACTAATGTTTAATCTCTTTCTCTTCTTTCAGAGCTCGCATTCCCAGTACCAGCGGAGGAATTTTGACTGTGTCCATTCAGAACCCATCTGCCAAAAACACAGAGTATGTGTCTTTCTTTTGATCATTATTACTTTTATGTGCTTCTTGATCATATTATCTTGTTTACCCGTCAAGTTAGCTCTGTTCAAGTTGTGTCCTGGAGTTCAGTAGTTTGACCTATTTTCTGTAACATGCGATAAAATGTGTATTCGCTTTTCAACCACACCACCCCACCCCCCTACTAATTTTCACATGCTGTGGTACCTCTCTCTTCCTTTGACTTGTGCCTTTCTGAAGACCATGTGATATTTTTCTACATTAAAGGCGCTTGTATAAATGCAAGTTTTGTATGAAAGGAAGAGAACTTATTTTGTTCTATTAAATCATTAATTTTTTTCCATAGTTCTCAACAGTTCAGGATCAGACATCCGCCTTTGATTCCATTTGCAGTAAAAAAGGAGACGGATGAAAAGAGAGAGCCGCCAAAAGGAGTGCCTCTGGAGTTTGATATCAACAGCGTTGGAAGACAGGTAACAGTTTTAACAAATTGTTTAGATCAGCTTTCCTTTCGTGAAGGGCTGCAGTTCCAACCAGTTTCTTGATGGAGGACACCACACTGCATCATGGCGGTTGCTATTCCCTAAATATCGAACACTTGATTTGTCACACTTGTAGACATTTGTCAGAAGTGGCCAGGCATTTCCATGCAAGATGGAATGAAAAACTCTACATGACTTAATATTCCATTGAAATTAGTTATTTGACTTACCCTATACATTTGCTGGTAGCCTCCTTTCTCTCGCTGCACTGATTTCAAGTTAATGATTGTTATGAATTCAGGTACAGTGATGTTAGTCGCTTCCTTAAGCAGTTTGAGTGTCTGTTTTGTCGGAATAGCCTGCCACACCCCGGATCATGCATCATACAAGCTGATTTAGGACAGCAGTACTAATTATCTCATCCACCACCACCGCCCCCCACACACACCCATAACCTGAATATTCTTGTCTTGCACATGCGTACTTCAATAGCTCTGAAGACGGACTAAGTAAACTCTTGGGAGGATGAGGCGAGATATGAATTGCTGAGCTACTTTATTTTGCAGTAAGGTGAACATACAGAACAACCATTCTGATCAGACTCTCTATTCAATCTGTACAGCTTATCTTTGCTTGGTAATACAAAATAAACACATCCCGCTAACCTACATCAGTGAGCCATCTTTCTTGACTTAAACAAGATGGTTTCCAACTTGTTTGCCCGAGCAAATTCCCTCACCGCTTTCCCTTTAGCAATCTATCTTGCAACCTTTGTTTCCAGATGCTTTTCTCCCTATGTTGAGACAGTCAACAGAACATAGTCAGGCAAGCACGAATAGATACTGGGGTACATATATAAAGCTGCAAGTCTGCTGAGGGCCACAGATTAAGGTGAGGTGGGTTGCAAATGGCTCTAATCCATGCTTTAAATACTATTGATCTAGCTCAGTGATACTCAGTACAATCTGCAAAACATTTGAGGGCCCCCTTCCTTTCCCTTGGGGTCTCCAGTAGATTACCTTGTCCTGTGCCTTTTCTTTTTCTCCTTTGTTATCTGTTGCCAAACTAGGATTTAGTTCTGTTCCCTCTGCTTTTCTTGCTCTGCAGCAAAAGAATGCAAGGGGGTGCTCTTTGGAGACAGGGTTATCTCTGCTTTCTACTAGTCTGTGAAGGGTTCTGAGAAAATACAGCTTTTGTCCCTTTAAACTTCCTTAACATTGTCAGCATTGTCATGCATGTTGTCAGTATTTCCTGGATCACCTGCTTTTTAATCCCATCTATCATAGATCAATCCACTTAATTTGCCATTTTTCATATTAAACATAGCGTGGTTGCCCCAGATTCATTCTATATCACATCAGTTCCTCACAGCAGTTCCAGTCTCTACTCCCCTGAGCACACTTCTAATTAGTCTAGAAGTGCTCTTTCACAATGTTTCTGGGAGCCTGTTTGGTGGCTTAATAATAGGTCTGCTGTGTGTAAGTGGTACTGTTCTAATATTCAGGCCCATCTAGCAGTGGAGGACAGCTCCCACACCTTAGGCCCAGAAGCTCAAACATAATCAAACATTGAAGGCTTCCCCGCCTTCATTTTTGGGTGGTAATCTGGAAGACAGACTAGTTAAATTTTCTTGTTCCTTATACTGCAACCGAGACCTACTCACTTGAGTTTATAATATAAATGGGTGCTTTCTACATCTCTCATATTCAGGAATGTCTAATTGCCATAAGCATCTCTATGAGCCATTCCATAGAGTGTACAAACTCGTGCATATGTGTCTTTTATGCCCAGGGATGTGTAATTGACCAAAGATCACCCTGATGAGCCACTCCTTAAATGTGGGAAAGTATCTTTGCTACCAGAGAGCTCCAATTGCCATAGTGAGGCTGGCTGGCTGACATCGGATTGTTCCTCAAAGATCTCCAGTTGTACAGTTGTACCTCTCCAGTCCGGCACCCTTGGGACTTGACCGGTGCCGGACCAAAGAATTTTCCAGACCACTGGAGGTCACGCTGACTCTAGCGTTGTCAGCAGTACTCTAGACTTACCGGGTACTGCTGACAACGATCCGGCCGCATTCTACGCAGGTGCTGCCTACTGCTTAGCATTTCTCAGGCCCAGCTTTGGCCCCTCAGTCAGCCGCCACGCTCCTCGCTCCCTCTCCGCGCCGACCCAACCAAGGAGGCAACAGGGAGAAGAGGCGCAGCCAGCCCCAGGACACAGCGCGGGTCGCGACCCCCTGCCAGGGATGTTGTCGGACCAAAGAGTCCCAGACTGGAGAGGTTCAACCTGTAGCAAGGAGACTCTCTAATTTTGACTGGTGCCTCCCAATTCTGCCTGCTAACACATAGGACTTTGAACTCGATCTCCAGGCATATTTCAGAATAACAGTCCTGGGGTTCTGATGCCCAAACGGTTCTTTTAATCTTCTATCTTTCTACTGACTTGATGATTCTTATTTACTGTGAACAATTTCAAGTGACTGGCTTCCTTTACACTCAGCACAGCAACTGCCAAAAACTTTACGTTGTAAATATTCAAACAAAGTTGAAGAGCAGAGTATAACCTCTTAATCATCGACATAAAATAGGACGTGCTTCGTTAATTATAAGTCTGTAATTCTTTAAACTCCTTTTACTCTTTTTCTTGATGTGAATTTAATACCCTATATATGTAAACTGCTGCAATCAAATCACTATAAAATGAATTGTACAAAGATCAGGATACAGTTGAAGTCAAAGATATGGTTTGCCTAATCAAGCGCATATGAATTCTGCAAACAAATATCAGGTTATATGGATCTAGTCTACTTCAATATTCAATATAGGACAAAATTTGAATGTTGTTGAGACACAAAGTTCCTTGATGTTGCCCCAGTTACTAGTTTCACAGATGTTCAATATAATGGGCCGAAAATTGCGGTCAGAGGCTTCCTTCGTACGAACGCCTCTGAGCCGAAAAAAATCTACGAAATTACTTGTTGGTCCCGGAGGAACGTCTGAGGCCTTCATTCGCTGCGCAGCATACGGGGAACAGTCTTCCACGAATGCACGCATTTGCTGGAATCACGTGAGCCTGAACCACCAACTATATTATTCTCATTGATAAAAATGGGAACTCCATTTTTATGAGCTCCCATTACTATCAATGAGAATAACCCCCATAACAAGAAATACAGCACAATAAATTAATAAAACACCATGTTTAAAATTAATTGAAATTAAATGTTTTAGAAAAAAATATATTGGGGGAAATGTTTTTTAATGTGTTTTAATAAAGTTAAATATAAACTTGCCTGAATGGACAGGGTTTTTAATATAAAAATAAATGATTTAAATTTAATTTATCTATGTTTTAAAAGTGTTTCGCTGGTAAAAGTAAGCTATACGCCTGCTTTTACCAGGCGTAAAAGTTTGAAGGAGATTCACTGGACCCGAGTTGGGCAAATAGCCCAATCTCTGCTGCACAGGTGTCCTTCTCCCGGGGATGCGTAGAATCTGTCTGAAGAACTTTTGACAGGTCGGAAAAGCCTGTTCTCAGCACATGCGCATCGCGCCCTAAGAACCAGCTTTTGCGAGGTCTCGCCAGGTGTGTGCGCACTTCGTACAGACCCGGCAAGACCGCAATTTTTGGCCCATTGCTTATCACTGACATTGCTACCTGAAGTGACAGCACCACAGGTACAATGTATAACTAGTAAAACAGATTCCAGAATTCAACTTTTGGAAATGCAGATCCATTGACATTTTTGTTTACATAATTTATTCTTTCACGTACTGGATCTCCGTTTGCAATCTCTGTTCTCCACTAAACTCCGTTTTAAACTTATCATCTCCTTGTTGTGGTTCAATTATTTGGTTTTTTCCTTCCACTTTTGTTCTGTTTCAATTCTATATTTATATTTATTTATTTTTAATTCCTTTTTATCCAGTGACTTCTTGCTCTGGGTGCTATCAGTTAGATAAATTATTTGGTGTTGAGGGAGTCCGTGCTTGCCACACGTCCACCCAATTGTACCAAAGAAAATGTGTTTGTTTAAATTATATTTAATCTGTAAGACACCCACTCCAGAGCTATTTAATTGGAAAGTGTCAAGCGTCTGATTTTCATTTAGTTTGAATCCCAAAACAGATGAAGTCACTGGGTTTCATTACTGTTCAATATTTATTCAGTTACATGATTAGTTATTAGTCAACCTTGGCTGCATTCATTAACCACAACTTACATTTCATATAAAATTTTTATCCACTTAACCACTTCCAAAAGGTCACCATCATGGGTAAACATAGAGCATCCTTCCTTTAGTGGGGGTATTCCCTTTTCAATCTCAGTATACAATAAAGGCAATGTTTATCTTTTTACACGTTCCTACATTTGATTCTCTAAAGCAACTGGTCACATATTCCCATGGTTCACAACAAGATCCAGTGTTAATAATTAATTTAGGTAGTTCCCTCAATGTCTTAGTTGATAACTGCATCGCCAGGGCTGGAATGAAGCGATGTAGTTTGCCCACCTAACATGTTGCTAAAATTTCAAAAAGAGTTTATTTGGTGAAGCACTTTGAGATGTTTGTCATGAAAGGGTATAAATGTTTAAAAAGGCACACTAGGAAAGTCTCCAATTTAATTATAGGCTGTACTGAATTGACTGACTTCTGCTGAGGGCTACTATGGTTGGCCTCAGTCTCCCTGGGTAGGAAACAGTAGTCGGCTGTCAAGGGAGGACAGGATTAGGGTTTCTGTGAATTCCACTTTCTAGGCCTCCTCATGAAAAATAGCAATGGGGTGAGGTATCGAGGGCTGCTTGTGACTTGGAACATAGTCCAGCATGGACCTGTTTCATCAGGAGGAGAGAGGGGATTACAAAACTTCAGATTTATAATCTTTTTACCCTATATTTGTGGAAGTTTGTGTTTGGGAAGATAGTTATGCAGACAAAATGCCTTGACATATGTCACAGAAAATATATATTTTTTTCTTCCTGTAGACTGGCATTACCTTAAATGAACGATTTGCAATTCTGAAGGAGCGGAGAACAGCAGAGGCACCAAGCAAAGGAGGCCGCTTTGTGACTGTGGGATAGATGAGCTGAATTTGATATGACAAAATTGTTGGAAGCTTGTTCACAGGCACTCTGGAGTGATTTGCTGTCATAAACTGACTCTACACGTATAAACGGATCTGCTTGACTGTACTTTAAGGATCATTGTACAGTAACCATTCAGAGGAACTGCTGACATTCCGATTATGTTTAAAAGTTTTGTTTTTGTCTGGGGAACAGTAGTTGGAGCTGATATTGAACAAACTGTTTTAATTGTCTCATTACAAAGACTGAACTTTTGTTAATTTCAAGAAACAGTTCATTAGGTAGAGAGAATGTATAAATCCAGCATAGATGTTTGACCTAAAATTCAGTATTTTTGAAGACTTGTTGAAGTTTCAATCTAAAAACTTTTTTAAATTAAAGTATACCAGTTTTGCAGTTTTGTAAGAAGGATTATGTCTATTGAAAAGTCTTGTCTCGTCAAAAACTCTGCAGGTATTTTTTCTTAATTGGTGATGACGGGTGTTTTTAATCCTTTCCAGCCAAAGTCACCATAAAACACCGGAACAATTGTCAAAGGTGTCTGCATAAAATCTCCAGACTTGAAATGCAGCTTTGTAGTAATACAAGACTGTAGTAGTTATTTTCTTAATATTGGCAATGATGTGACATTGTGCATTGTATAGTCTAAGAAATTGAGATGCAACATTTGAAAATCATTCATGGGAAGGCATTACATTTCCTTGAAGGTGTCTACACACTAATTGAGCACTATTTTGAGGTATTTTGTATTAAATCTCAATAGCAAAGGATGAAAACCTTTTAATGAAGCTCTCCTATTGAGATGTTTAACTTTAGGTTTCTATTATTGAGAACAGTGTTTAAAAGGTTTCATTTGATTCCCACATAAAACAGTAGGTAATGCCTTGGGACATTTGATCAGAACATGTTCATTTTGAAAATGGATATGCTGTGATTACATGACCCGGTCATTACTTTAAGAATTTAAAATCCTCTGCCATATGCTTTATTACATGAGTGGCATGAGTGTAATTTTTCATATATAACTTGTACTGTTTTACATTAAAAATAGGTATGAAATCTAGTTGTGTTGCTACATGTGAAAACCTTTACAAAAATGGACTCCCAAGTCCATGTATGAAAATTCTGGAGGTGGGGGTACATTGTCTAGATTTAAATAATTTTAGCATAGCTATGGGCTCCACCATGGATCCCAAGCAGACTATTTCTCGCTCCCTACCACCCCCCCACCCCCCTTCCCCACGCCCTCCCCCCAGTGAGGTACCAACAAATCTCCCCACGCCCTCCCCCCAGTGAGGTACCAACAAATCTCCCCCCAGTGAGGTACCAACAAATCTCCTAAGAAGAGAGGCAAAAAAAAAAGAACATTTAGGAAAAAACTGGGAAATTTCTCTTTGACCTCTGACGGCGATCAAACGAGCTCCAGGAGACCATAGTGTCTGGGTGATGCAATGCCCAATGACAAAGCCACCTATATGTAGAGATTTGCCGCTCAAACAATCGAGCAGTTCCTTCTTGGATGCTTGGAAGTAAATCCGTATACTGCATGTGCTGGCAACTTATTCCAGAGGTTGACGACCATGTGAAAAGTAGAGTACCTATTAGTATTTAACCTAGTTCTGTGCTTTTGTAACTTATACTGACGTCCCAAGTCCTGATTATCTCATTATATTTTAAAGATCTGAATCATATCTCATCTAAATCTATGCTTTGCCAAAGTAAAAAGTCTTAATGCTTTCAGCCTATCTAGTTAACTGAGGGTCCTTAAACTATTTAACAATCTGAACCTTTTCCAAGGCCTTTGTATTCCCCCCACCACGTGAGGGTACCAAAACTAGACACACTGTTCTAGATGTGGCCTGCCCAGGGCCTTGTGCAGAGAAAGGTATTATAGAGCAAAAAGAATGAAGGTTAAATTACTTAATTCACTGTTGCCAACTCCTTCCATCACTTTGCTGATGATCAGGAGTAGGCTGGTTTGGATTTGTCCTGCTTTGTGTGGACAGGACATACCTGGGCAATTCTCCACATTGTTGGACAGCTGCCATCTATTGCAGCTATATTTGGAGCAGTGTGGCTAGAGGTGCAGCTAGTTCTAAAAGGTCTTCAGTACTACAGCTGAGATGGTGTTGGGGCCTGTCTCATTTGCTGTGTCCACTACACTCAGCTACTTCTTAATGCCAGGTGGAGTTAATCGCATCGGCTGAAGACCATCATCTGTGATCTAGTTTTTTGCATTCCAGTGCTGTGCTTCATCATAGTTAAAGATGGGGATATTAATGAAGCCTCTCCTCCTGTCAGTTACTTAATTGTCCTGATCTATAGTGGGATTGCTTAGCTTGTCTATAAGCATGCTGCTTCCGTGCATGTAATCATGTATTGTAGCTTCACTAGGTTGGACCTCATTTTCAGATACACATGGTGGTGCACCCGGCATGCCCTTCGACACTCCTCATTGAACCAGGGCTGGTCATCTGATTTCCTGGTGATGGAGGAGCTAGTGTTACGCAGGGCCATGAGGTTATAGATTGTGATCGTACACAATTTTGCTGCTGATGGCTCACAGCACCACACAATACCCAATTTTGAGCTGTTTGATCAGTTCTTAATCTATCCCACAGATGGTGGTAGCGCCAAACACCACAATGGAGGGAGTCCTCAGTACGAAGATGGGACTTTGTCACTCCTTCCAATGCCATTGTGAACAAACTCATCCGAGACTGGTAGATTGATGAGGTCAAATCACTTATTCCCTCATTTTGGTTTTCTTACCGGTTTGGTCAGCGGTTCCTGTACTACTAAGCAACTCTTTGTGCTAGTGAAGTCCCCCATCCAGATTCCATTGTGTCCCTACGACTCTGTGCTTCCTTCAAGAATGGTGTTCAAAATAGAGGAGTACTGATTCACCAGTTGATGGATGGTTATAGGTGGTAATTGGGAAGTTTCCTTGCTTGTATTTGACCTGAAGCCATGAGAAGTCAATGTGAAGGACTACAAGGAACACCCCCCATCCCCCCTCCCGACTACACAACTGTGCCCCCACCTCTGATGGGACAGGACAAAGCTGATGGAATAGTCTGAGACATTTGTCTGATGTGTGTGATTCTGTATGACTGTCGGTCTGCTGCTGAGTTAGTCTGTGGAACAGCTTTCCCAACCTTTGTACTAGTTCCCAGATGTTAGAAGGACATTTCAGGGTTAACTGGGGGCTGGGTGTGCCTTTGTCTTGTCTGATTCAATGCCAAGGTCACAGCAGAGTACTCCATCCAGTTTTATTTTATGTAGTGGTTTGATTCAGCCAAGTGGCTTGCTAGGCCACTTAGGGCAGTTAAGTCACTTTTGTGTGGGACAGGAGTTGCATATAGGCCACAAAGCTCACTTTTACTGATGCTCTTTATTCCAGATTTTTTTTTAAAGCTGAATTCAAATTCTCAAAACTGCCATGAAAAGTTTTGAACTTGTGTTCTCTGGATTATTCATCCAAGGCTCTTGATTACTTGTCCAGTAACATAACCATTAAGCTATCATATGTCTATGCAATCATAGGCGGTCCCTCGAACGAGGATGACTTGCTTCCACAAGTTCACAGGTGTTTCAATAAAGAACCCGATGTTCCAGTCCTGAACTCTAATTGAGGGAATGGAAGATGCCTGTGCGTGGATTTTTTAACGTGTGGTGACCGTTGCACACCAGCCACCACACGGGCTAGACAGAGCTAGGCCTTTATCCAGTGGCAAGGATTAACCAGGATGACTAGAGACCTGGTCTGCTGCACGGACCAAGGGCGAGCACACATCACAGTGTGAGCTGGCCCATGCTGCCTCTGGGCCCTTGCCTCTGCTGGGCCCTTTACACTCATTTGCTCAAAGAATTAGATCACCTATATTAAACAATTTCAACAGTAACAACTCACACAGCATAACTGATATCCTAAGGTGCTTCCATTGGGGAGAGCAAATGAGTTTTAGAGGAATTATAAGAGATAATCAAAAGCAAAAAGGTGGGTTTTAAGGAGCATCGAAACATGGGTGTGATGTAGCAAAACAAAGAGGTTTGGGAAGAGAGCTCAAGATTCAGGCCAAGATGGCCCAAATGCCTTCCAATGCAATTAGTACAGATGTGTCACTGTCATCCTTGTGCTATATTTAGATCCTCACCAGTGTCCAAAAGACCTGAAGCCTGGACATCTGCCTCGCTGTTGAGCCTTTTATTTTCAGAGAGGGAGAGAAATAAGTGGTTGGATGTTTGCCAAGTTTAAAACAAAGTAAAGGGCAGGGCACCGAGATGGAATTGTGCCTTGGGTTCTGATTTATTTTCATTTGCTCCTGATAGTGATTTGCTTCTGAAGATTGTAATGCCTTCAGACCACCACACAGAATAGTAGAGCAACATAACCAACTTCTATATTTTTAAAATAAACAAGGCTTTTGGTATTTTTCTCTTTCCATTTTAATGATTTTTGGACAGGCCAATTCAAACTTGAATAGGTGACAGCCTTAATTGATAGGTGAGTCTAGATCTGTAAGCTATTTGTGCAGAATGCATTAAACTTTGAAAATAGCAGGTGTATACTGCAGAGGGAGTACAGAGTACATGCACTGAGGCAAGGTGCAATGTGACCCAGAAATAAAGTGGGTCTATGCAATATCAAGTCATGGATGATGCAATTTAACTCACAAGCAGGATGACCAAAGTGATAATTTTCAGATTCCACCATAAACTCCACTCACTACAAACTCCATCCCCCTCTCTGGCCTTTGCTTGGGCAGAACCAGACCATGTGCAATCTTAGCATCCTGTTCAACCCCCGGTTAAGCTTTAAACTCCATATCCCATTCAGCAACAAGATTACTTATTTACACCTCTGCAACATTGCCTGCCTATACCCCTGAAACTGCTATCCATGGCTTTGTTTCCTCTGGACTCAGCTCTTCCTGTGTTCTCCTTGCTGACCACCCAACTGTGGCTCTCTTAAACTCTTCAATATTTGCCCCCAAATTCTGTTGCCCCGTGGGGCTTCAGGAGAGGCCACGGAAGGATTTGAACACGATGGACAAGAATTTTAAAATCTAAGTGTTGTTGGACTGTGAGCCAATGTAGGTCCACGAACACTGGGGTGATGGACAAACAGGACTTGGTATGATTTCGGGTACAGGCAGCAGCGTTTTCGATGAGCTCAAGTTTATGGAGGGTGGAAGATGGGAGGTCAACTGGGAGAGCATTGGAATAGCTGAGTCCGGAGGTACCAGAAGCATAGACGAGGGTTTCAGCAGCAGATGGGCTGAAGTAGGGGTGGAGATGGAATATATTGCGTGGGTGTAAGTAGGCTGTCTTGTATGATGGAGAGGATATGGGGTTGGAAGCACTACTCGGGGTCAAATAGGACACTGAGGTTGCAAACAGTCTGGTTCAGCCTGAGACAGTGGTCAGGAAGAGCAATGGAATTGGTGACCAGGGAAATTGAGTTTATGGCAAATGACAATGGCGTCTTTGTCTTTCTAATGTTTAATTGAAGGACATTTTGGCTCATCCAGTGTAGTCTGACAACGCAGACAGTGGAGAGGTTGAGGGAGATGGTGGTAAGGTAGAGCTGGGTTTCATCAACGTATATCCAGAGCCTGATGTGATTTCAGATGATGTCACTAAGGAGAAGCATGTAGATGAGAAATAGGGAGCCAAGGATAGATCCTTTGAGGACTCCAAAGGTAACTACGTCAGCAGGAAGAATAGTAGGAGATTCTCTGGCTACAAGATAGGCAAGAGTGGAACTAGGGGAAGGTCATCAAACTCAGCTGGAAAGAGAGGAGAGACAGAGGAGGATGGTGTCAAAGGATGCAAACAGTTCGAGGAGGATGAGGAGGGATAGTGCACCATCGTCACAGTCACATAGGCTGTATTTCTGACTTTGATTAGAACTGTTTCTATAGCAGGAACCTGATTGGAGAATGTAGGCTTTAGGACAAATTATATATAGCTGCGATTTGCATACCACAAAGTTGCACATGGTGTACTATGCAATAAAACTTTTGTAAAACATTTGTGATATGAAGTATTTGCATTGTCAAGATTTCTAAGTATCCAAGTGGCCCATTAGTGAGCTTTATTCTTTTGCTGTGGATGTTCCTCCTACACAGAATATACAGCACAGAAACTTGCCATTTGGCCCAACCAGTCTCTGCTTCTGTTTATACTCCATACGAGTTTCCTCCCATTACATTTTGCTCATCTCAGCCTTACACCATATCTTTCTATTCCCCTTTTCTCTCATTTACTTATCTATAGTTTCCTTTTGAAAGCATCTAAGCAATTTGCCTCAACCACTTTCTGTGGTAGCGAGTTCCACATTCTAACCTCTCTGCGTAAAGAAATTTCTCATTATTCCCTAATTGGATTTATTAGTCATCATCATCATAGGCGGTCCCTCATATCGAGGATGACTTGCTTCCACGCCAAAAAGGGAAGGGTTCACAGGTGTTTCAATGAAGGACCTAATATTCGAGGTCCGAACTATATGTTGGAGGGTGGAAGATGACTGTGCGTGGATTTTTTAACGTGTGGTGGCCGTTGCACACCAGCCACCACATGGGCTTGTCTTGGTCTAGTGGCAAGGATTAACCAAGACAACTGGAGACCAGCTCTGCTACACGGACCTAGTGTGCACACATATTGCAGTGGGGACTGCCCTGGGCCTCACCTCTCCTGGGCCCCGATCACATCGCTCCACGATCACTTGCCGCTCTAGTAACTTTCTTGTATTTATGGCTCCTAGATTTTGATTCTCCCACAACTGGAAACATTCTCTCCACATTTACACTGTCCAACCCATTCATAACTTTAAAGATGTTAATCAGGTCTCTTTCAAGTCTTTTTTTTAAAAAAAAGAAAAAGCCCGAACCAATGTTTCCGTTAAGTTGCATGGACACGCAGTGCTCTGGAGGTGCTGCGCAGGCTGTTTGCTGGCTTTTCAATAGAAATAACCATGCATGTGTGAAAAATTGAATGGGCGTACAGCCAGTTAAAGGGCCCGCACACCCAAAATAATTACAGGGAACATTAGCCGCAACCTGTTAATCTTTCCCGATATATAAAACAGAAAAGAGTGACTAAAGTAAATGTTGGTCCCTTAGAAGTTGAGAAGAGGGATTTAATAATGGGAAATGTGGAAATGGCTTAAACAATTATTTTGCTTCGGTCTTCACAGTGGAAGACACAAAAACCATGCCAAAAATTGCTGGTCACGGGAATGTGGGAAGGGAGGACCTTGAGATAATCACTATCACTAGGGGGGTCAGTGCTGGACAGGCTAATGGGACTCAAGGTAGACAAGTCCCCTGGTCCTGATGAAATGCATCCCAGCGTATTAAAAGAGATGGCGGAAGTTATAGCAGATGCATTCGTTATAATCTACCAAAATTCTCTGGACTCTGGGGAAGTACCAGCGGATTTAAAAGCAGCTAATGTAACGCCTCTGTTTAAAAAAGGGGGCAGACAAAAGGCAGGTAACTATAGGCCGGTTAGTTTAACATCTGTAGTGGGGAAAATGCTTGAAGCTATCATTAAGGAAGAAATAGCGGGACATCTAGATAGGAATAGTGCAATCAAGCAGACGCAACATGGATTCATGAAGGGGAAATCATGTTTAACTAATTTACTGGAATTCTTTGAGGATATAATGAGCATGGTGGATAGAGGTGTACCGATGGATGTGGTGTATTTAGATTTCCAAAAGTCATTCGATAAGGTGCCACACAAAAGGTTACTGCAGAAGATAAAGGTACACGGAGTCAGAGGAAATGTATTAGCATGGATCGAGAATTGGCTGGCTAACAGAAAGCAGAGAGTTGGGATAAATGGGTCCTTTTCGGGTTGGAAATCGGTGGTTAGTGGTGTGCCACAGGGATCGGTGCTGGGACCACAACTGTTTACAATATACATAGATGACCTGGAAGAGGGGACCGAGTGTAGAGTAACAAAATTTGCAGATGACACAAAGATTAGTGGGAAAGCGGGTTGGGTAGAGGACACAGAGAGGCTGCAAAGAGATTTAGATAGGTTAAGCGAATGGGCTAAGGTTTGGCAGATGGAATACAATGTCGGAAAATGTGAGGTCATCCATCTTGGAAAAAAAAACAGTAAAAGGGAATATTATTTGAATGGGGAGAAATTACAACATGCTGCGGTGCAGAGGGACCTGGGGGTCCTTGTGCATGAATCCCAAAAAGTTAGTTTGCAGGTGCAGCAGGTAATCAGGAAGGCGAATGGAATGTTGGCCTTCATTGCGAGAGGGATGGAGTACAAAAGCAGGGAGGTCCTGCTGCAACTGTACAGGGTATTAGTGAGGCCGCACCTTGAGTACTGCGTGCAGTTTTGGTCACCTTACTTAAGGAAGGATATACTAGCTTTGGAGGGGTACAGAGACGATTCACTAGGCTGATTCCGGAGATGAGGGGGTTACCTTATGATGATAGATTGAGTAGACTGGGTCTTTACTCGTTGGAGTTCAGAAGGATGAGGGGTGATCTTATAGAAACATTTAAAATAATGAAAGGGATAGACAAGATAGAGGCAGAGAGGTTGTTTCCACTGGTCGGGGAGACTAGAACTAGGGGGCACAGCCTCAAAATACGGGGGAGCCAATTTAAAACCGAGTTGAGAAAGAATTTCTTCTCCCAGAGGGTTGTGAATCTGTGGAATTCTCTGCCCAAGGAAGCAGTTGAGGCTAGCTCATTGAATGTATTCAAATCACAGATAGATTTTTAACCAATAAGGGAATTAAGGGTTATGGGGAGCGGGCGGGTAAGTGGAGCTGAATCCACGGCCAGATCAGCCATGATCTTGTTGAATGGCGGAGCAGACTCGAGGGACTCAATGGCCTACTCCTGTTCCTAATTCTTATGTTCTTATATTTCTGGTACCATCCTTGTAAATGTATTTTTGCACTTTCTCCAGTGTTTCTATGTCCTTTTTTATAGTATGGAGACCAGAACTGTGCACAGTACTCTTAAGTGAGGCCTGACCAGGATCTTAGACAAGTTTAACCTAGGTTTTCTACTTTTGAATTCTATACCCCTATAAATAAATCCTAGTGCTTTGTTAGCATTTTAATTGCTTTGCTGACCTGTGATGCTGCTTTTAATTATTTGTTCACCTGTATCCCCAGAACCCTATGCTCTTCTACCCAATTCAGTTTCTTATGTTCTACAGTGTAGGTAATGTTGCTGCATCATCTCGCATTTATCTATGTTAATGGACAACTACTGTTTCTAATTTACATCAATGACTTGGATTCAGAAACTCAATTCATCAAATTTGCAGATAATACCAAACCAGGAGGGGTGTGGAATGGAAGGTCACAGCTCAGAAATTACAGAATGAGTTGAATAAAATATGTACATGAGCAGAACAATGGCAGATTAAATTTGATGCTGAGAAGTGCAAAGTATTGCACACATGAAGGAAAGATGGGCAACACACATGGCGTTGAAATAATTAGAGAACTTGCGAGAACTAAAAATCTTTGTCGATTCAACAAAGCCATTATGATGCTTAGCCAAAATGTATGTGAATGTTTAAAATTGTATAGAGACATTGAAGTTGAGAATTGTATAGGGACAGTATAAGCTAACAAACAATTCATGGAGGAATAGCCATGACATCTCAGACTCGAGATTGCGAAATGTTACAACACTAACACATATTGAAACAAAACCCACAGCTTGCAGAAAAACCTCAAGGTCTTATTAAATCATGTTATTAACCTGAAACATTGACAGGAGGTCTTTGTTTAAAATCGGACCATGCTTGGCTCGGCTTATGAGTGGACAAAGGGAAGGAGGGATCAAAAGAGATGGGCTGAGCTGGGATGTCACTCTAGCCCTATCTTGTTATCTTTTGCCGAAAATGTATAACCATCGTGCCTTGACAATGTAACGTCACTTATCCGTAGGGAGTGTGTACGCTCGATCGAGAAAGTATATCTTCTGTCTGATGAGTCTTGCCGGCCGGTAAAATAAAGACTGCTTTGTTCAAAGCACAAGAGGTATTCGACTCAGTAATTTTACTGAACCAGATTGAGAGAAAAGAATCTACATTTACATGTATGCCAGAGGAAGTTGTACAATGCTCTGGTCAGACCACACTTTGAGTACTTAGTTCACGAGTGGTTTCTGAAACACAAAGGACTGATAACAGGAAGTACTACTTCACACAAAAAATGATCAACACTTGGAATGGACATTCAGATGAACTCATGGAGCCAAAAACCCTTGAATAATTTAAGAAAAAAATTAGATGCTTAAATAGGGAGATTGTACAGTTTTAATGAATTAAGATGGGCAAAATTCCTTCCGAGTCAGTAATTATCTTGTGAAATGTGCTAAATCTGCTAAGTTTTTCTCCTGTTGGGGACTAAAGTTGTGCTCCGTCACAGAGCTGCAATAATTCAACTGGGCGTTCAGGCCCATATATTTTCCAGGATTGTGTGTGTGTGAGCAAAACTCAGTCTTTTATTATCAGTGCTGTCCTTCCCACTTTCTTTTCTGAGTGGTCGCCACCTGGGCTCCCAGCAATTACCCACTGCTGCACCATTTGGGGTTGTTATCACAACTCCTGGGTGGCTTAAGTGTACCCATTTCTTCGCTACCCTTTCAAGTGCTACAGACACTACCCAGTACTACTAAACAACTTGCAATTATATATTCCCCTTAACATAAAAAAAAGGTCCCAAGGTGTACACAGAGACATAAGGAAAATAAATTGGATTATGAGGAGCGATTATGTAAATTAGGTATGTTCTCACTGGAAAAGAGAAGGTTGAGAGGTGAAATAAGTGCTGTTTTTTTATGATTCTAAAGGGACTAGATAATGTAGATCATGACAAGCTATTTCTTCTTGTCCAGAAGAATAGCACCAGAGGACACTGCCTGCCCTTGAACATAAGAAATAGGAGCAGGAGTAGGCCATACAGCCCCTCGAGACCCCTCTGCCATTCAATAAGATCATGGCTGATCATCGACCTCATCTCCACTTTCCCGCCTAAACTCCACATCCCTTGATTCCTCGAGTCCAAAAGTCTATCTCAGCCTTGAATATATTCAGAGACTCTGCATCTACAGCCCTCTGGGGCAGAGAATTCCAAAGATTCACAACCCTCTGAGTGAAGAAATTCCTCTTCATCTCTGTCTTAAATGGCTTACCCCTTATCCTGAGACTATGCTCTCTAGTTCTAGCCACTCCAGCCAGGGAAACAACTTTTCAGCATCTACCTTATCAATCCCCTTCAGAATCTTGTATGTTTCAGTGAGATCACCTCTCATTCTTCGAGATTCCAGAGTATAGATCCATTCTGCACAATCTCTCATCATAAGACCTTTCATCCCAGGAATCAATCTAGGTAACCTTCATTGCACCACTTTCAAGGCAAGTATATCCTTCCTTAGATAAGGGGACCAAAACTGCACAGTACTCCAGATTAGGTCTCACCAAGCCCCTGTACAATTATAGCAGGACTTCCTTACTCTTATACTCCAACCCCTTTGCAATAAAGGACAACATGTAATTTGCCTTCCTTATTGCTTGCTGTACCTGCATGTTAGCTTTGTGTTTTTTGCACGAGGACACACCATCTCTCTGAACACCAACATTTAAAAGTTTCTCACCATTGAAAACATATTCTGTTTTTCTATTCCTACCAAAGTGAATAACTGCATATTTCCCTACATTATACTCCATCTGCCATCTTACTGCCCACTCACTTAATCTGTCTATATCCCTTTGCAGACGCTTTGTGTTCTCCTCACAGCTTATTGTCCCACCTAGCTTTATATTGTCAGCAAACTTGGATACATTACACTCGGTCCCTTCATTTTGGGTCATTAATATAGATTGTAAATAGCTGAGGCCCCAGCACTGATCCTTGCAGCACCTCACTAGTTACAGCCTGTCAACCTGAAAAAGACCTGTTTATCCCCACTCTCTTTTCTATCCGTTAATCCCAATCCTCTTTCCATGCTATACATTACCTCAATCCCTTGAGCCTTTATCTTGTGTAATAACCTTTTATGTGGCACCTTATCGAATACCTTTTGGAAAGCCAAATATATTACAAATCACTGGTTCCCCGTTATCTACCCTGCTAGTTACATCCTCAAAAACTCTAAAAAATTTGTCAAACATGATTTCCCTTTCATAAACCATGTTGAATTATGTTATGATTTTCTAAGTGCCCTCGTACCACTTCCTTAACAATGGATTCCAGTATTTGCTTGACGACTGATGTCAGGTTAACTGGCCTGTAGTTCCCTGTTTTCTCTCTCCCTTCTTTCTTGAATAGCGGTTTTATTTGCTACCTTCCAATCCGCTGGGACCGTTCTAGAATCTAGGGAATTTTGTAAGATCAAAACCAATGCATCCATTGTCTGTGCAGTCACTATTTTTAGAACCCTAAGATGTAGGCCATCAGGTCTAGGGAATGTTGGGAGAATGTTATGTTCAATCGTGTTGAAGGCTGCAGAGCAATCGAGGAGCAATAGTCATCATCATAGGCAGTCCTTCGAAATCGAAGACTTGCTTCCACTCTAAAAGTGAGTTCTCAAGTGACTGTACAGTCCAATAGGGGAATTACAGTCTCTGTCACAGGTGGGACAGACAGTTGTTGAAGGAAAGGGTGTGTGGAGAGTCTGATTTGCCGCATGCTCCTTCCGCTGCCTGCGCTTGTTTTCTGCATGTTCTTGACGATGAGACTTGAGGTGCTCATCGCCCACCCGGATTGCTCTACCTCCAATCGAAGTGCAATAGTGCAGCATAGTCAGTCACATAAAATGTCATCCATGACTTTTATTAGGGTCATTTCAGTGTGGTGGGAAGGGTAGAAACACGATTGGAGGGATTCAGAGAGATAGGAAGGGATCTGGGAGGCAATGATGTTTAAGAACCTTAGAGAGAAGGAAATTTGGTGACTCGGCAGTAGTTAGCAAAGACTGAGGGGTTGAGAGTGGATTTTTTGAAGAGGGGTGATGGCAGTTTTGAAAGGAAAGTGGACATTGCCTGAGAGCAAACCATTTAAATATCAGCTGGAATAGGGGCCAGAAAGGGAAGTGGGGTGGTCAGGAATTTAGAAGGAATGAGGCTGAGCAAGGAGGTTGGTCTCAGGGTTGGTATCAAATTGAAAATGAGGGCATACAATGTGGCCAAGACTACTGGGAGGCCAGAGGATTGGGAAACTTTTAAAAGCCAACAAAGAATGACTAAAGAAATGATAGAGGGAAGATAGATAATGAAAGTAAACGAGCACGAAATATTAAAACAGATAGTAAGGGCTAGTAGACTTTCCCGAGAGCCCCTCAATGCCTGATTGCCCGCCCAGGAAAAGCGCTAACGTTTGGTAAGTAATACTGGTGAAAATTTCCACTTTTAAGTTAAAACTAATCGCCCGGCGAAAAAATGGGTCTTGCACCATTATTCTCGGTGGTTTTCTCGGCAGTTAATGGGGAAACAAAGTAAAATGGGCGTTTTTTAAAAAATTTAGTCCGAGGCTGCGGTTGGGCATAAGGAGGGGGGAAAATTTTTTAAAAAGTCACCAAAAAAAAGTTAAAAAACATTCCCAAGACACTTTTACACCAAATCGGCGTTTTAATTTAAATAAATAAATAAATAAAGAACCTTTTACTTACTTTTCTTTGCAGAGTACTCACCTCCCGCCCTGTTTAAGCAACTTTTACAGGGTGGTTCCCTCGGCGAACTGGACGGGCTTCCGTTGAGAAAAAACTTACGCCCTGGCAATTTTCTCAGCAGTGCATGTCAGCAGTTTGGTCCCGGAGGGCGTTTTCAGATTTGGACGATAATATTGAGAAACAAAAGGGGAAACAGCTGCATTGCTGAGAAAATCGCCGAGAACCGGCCAAAAAGCAAAGTTTAGCCCGATGAGTTTTTACAGGTAAATAAAAAGGAAAAGAGTGGCTAAAGTAAATGTTGGTCCCCAAGAGGATGAGACTGGAGAATTAATAATGGAGAACAGGGAAATGGCAGAGAGTTTGAACAAATATTTTGTATCGGTCTTCACGGTAGAAGACATTAAAAACATCCCAATAGTGGATAATCAAGGAACTATCTGGAGGGGGGAATTTAATACATTCACTATCACTAATGAAGTAGTGCCTGGTAAACTAATGGGACTAAAGGCGGACAAGACACCTGGACCTGATGACTTACATCTTAAGGTCATAAAAGAAGTGTCTGCAGAGATAGTGGATGCATTGGTTGTAATCTACCAACATTCCCTGGATTCTGGGGCGGTCCCAGCGGATTGGAAAACCGCAAATGGAACACCCCTATTTAAAAAATGAGGCAGACAAAAAGCAGGAAACTATAGACCAGTTAGCCTAACATCTGTCATTGGGAAAATATTGGAGTGCATTATTAAGGAAGCGGTAGCGGGATATTTGGAAAAGCATAATTCAATTAAGCATAGTTGGCATGGTTTTATGAAAGGGAAATCATGTTTGACAAATTTGCTTGAGTTCTTTGAGGTGGATAAGGGGAAACCAGTGGATGTGGTGTATTTGGATTACCAGAAGGCATTCGATAAGGTGCCACATAAAATGTTACTAAAAAGTTCACGGGGTTGGGAGTAATATATTAGCATGGATAGAGGATTGGCTAACTAACAGTCAGGATAAAAAGGTCATTTTCCGGTTGGCAAATAGTGACTTGTGGGGTGCCGCAAGAATCGGTGCTGGGTCCTCAACTATTTACAATGTATATTAATGACTTGGATGAAGGGACCAAGTGTAATGTAGCCAAGTTTGCTGATGATACAAAGATGGGTGGGAAAGCAAATTGTGAGGAGGACACAAAACATCTGCAAAGAGATATAGACAGGCTAAGTGAGTGGGCAAAATTTTGACAGATGGAGTATAATGTGGAGAAAATGTGAGGTTATCCACTTTGGCATAAAAAATAGAAAAGCAAATTATAATTTAAATGGAGAAAAATTGCAAAGTGCTGCATTACAGAGGGACCTGGGGGTCCTTGTGCATGAAACACAAAAAGTTAGTATGCAGGTACAGCAAGTAATCAGGAAGGCAAATGGAATGTTGGCCTTTATTTCGAGGGGGATAGAATATAAAAGCAGAGAAGTCCTGCTACAACTGTACAGGGTATTGGTGAGGCCACACCTAGAGTACTGTGTATAGTTTTGGTCTCCGTATTTAAGGAAGGATATACTTGCATTGGAGGCTGTCAGAGAAGGTTCACTAGGTTGATTCTGGAGATGAGGGGGTTGACTTATGAAGATAGGTTGAGTAGGTTGGGCCCATACACATTGGAGTTCAGAAGAATGAGAGGTGATCTTATCGAAACAGATAAGATAATGAGGGGGCTCGACAAGGTGGATGCAGAGAGGATATTTCCACTCATAGGGGAAACTAAAACTAGGGGACATAGTCTCAGAATAAGGGGCCACCCATTTAAAACTGAGATGAGGAGGAATTTTTTCTCTGAGGGTTGTAAATCTATGGAATTCTCTGCCCTAGAGAGCTGTGGAGGCTGGGTCATTGAATATATTTAAGGCGGAGATAGACAGACCTTTGAGTGATAAGGGAATAAAGGGTACGGGGAGTGGGCAGAGAAGTGGAGCTGAGTCCATAATCAGATCAGCCATGATCTTATTAAATGGTGGAGCAGGCTCGAGAGGCCAGGTCGACTACTGCTCTTATTTCTTATGTTCTTAGGATGAGCTTGGAATTTAAGGAGATGGTTGGTTTTAGTTAAAAGGAACCTGGGGTTATATGTGCCCTCCAGGTTGAGCGTCGGCGGCAGTCGGGAGCAGTGTCGAGGAGGTCCGTTGGTGAGGCCTATAAAAGGCACAGCAGGGAGTCTGGGGCCCAGCGTCGGCGGCAGTCGGGAGCAGCGTCGGAGGTCCGTTGGTGAGGCCTATAAAAGGCGTACTTGTGCAGCTACAGGGAGAAGGCAAAAAGAAGTAGAAAGAAACAGAAAGGGAATGTCACAGCCAAGTGGGTAAGTGATTGGCTGGTGATTGGTGAGTAGTTTTTCTTTTTCTTTCTTTTTTATATCAGTCAGTAACTTTTAACATTGTTGTTGCCAATTTAAGTGTATCTAAGGGTTAAGTCATGGCAGGGGAGCTCGGTCACGTGATATAGAAACATAGAAAAATAGGTGCAGGAGTAGGCCATTCGGCCCTTCTAGCCTGCACTGCCATTCAATGAGTTCATGGCTGAACATGCAACATCAGTACCCCATTCCTGATGTCTCGCCATACCCCTTGATCCCCCTAGTAGTAAGGACTTCATCTAACTCCCTTTTGAATATATTTAGTGAATTAGCCTCAACAACTTTCTGTGGTAGAGAATTCCACAGGTTCACCACTCTCTGGGTGAAGAAGTTTCTCCTCATCTCGGTCCTAAATGGTTTACCCCTTATCCTTAGACTGTGACCCCTGGTTCTGGACTTCCCCAACATTGGGAACATTCTTCCTGCATCTAACCTGTCTGAACCCATCAGAATTTTAAACGTTTCTATGAGGTCCCCTCTCATTCTTCTGAACTCCAGTGAATACAAGCCCAGTTGATCAAGTCTTTCTTAATAGGTCAGTCCCACCATCCCGGGAATCAGTCTGGTGAACCTTCGCTGCACTCCCTCAATAGCAAGAATGTCCTTCCTCAAGTTAGGAGACCAAACCTGTACACAATACTCCAGGTGTGGTCTCACCAAGGCCCTGTACAACTGTAGTAACACCTCCCTGCCCCTGTACTCAAATCCCCTTGCTTTGAAGGCCAACATGCCATTTGCTTTCTTAACCGCCTGCTGTACCTGCATGCCAACTTTCAATGACTGATGTACCATGACACCCAGGTCTCGTTGCACCTCCCCTTTTCCTAATCTGTCACCATTCAGATAGTAGTCTGTCTCTCTGTTTTTACCACCAAAGTGGATAACCTCACATTTATCCACATTATACTTCAACTGCCATGCATTTGCCCACTCACCTAACCTATCCAAGTCACTCTGCAGCCTCATAGCATCCTCCTCGCAGCTCACACTGCCACCCAACTTAGTGTCATCCGCAAATTTGGAGATACTACATTTAATCCCCTCGTCTAAATCATTAATGTACAGTGTAAACAGCTGGGGCCCCAGCACAGAACCTTGCGGTACCCCACTAGTCACTGCCTGCCATTCTGAAAAGTACCCATTTACTCCTACTCTTTGCTTCCTGTCTGACAGCCAGTTCTCAATCCATGTCAGCACACTACCCCCAATCCCATGTGCTTTAACTTTGCACATTAATCTCTTGTGTGGGACCTTGTTGAAAGCCTTCTGAAAGTCCAAATATACCACATCAACTGGTTCTCCCTTGTCCACCCTCCTGGAAACGTCCTCAAAAAATTCCAGAAGATTTGTCAAGCATGATTTCTCTTTCACAAATCTATGCTGACTTGAACCTATCATGTCACCTCTTTCCAAATGCGCTGCTATGACATCCTTAATAATTGATTCCATCATTTTACTCACTACTGAGGTCAGGCTGACCGGTCTATAATTCCATGTTTTCTCTCCCTCCTTTTTTAAAAAGTTGGGTTACATTGGCTACCCTCCACTCGATAGGAACTGATCCAGAGTCAATGGAATGTTGGAAAATGACTGTCAATGCATCCGCTATTTCCAAGGCCACCTCCATAAGTACTCTGGGATGCAGTCCATCAGGCCCTGGGGATTTATCGGCCTTCAATCCCATCAATTTCCCCAACACAATTTCCCGACTAATAAGGATATCCCTCAGTTCCTCCTCCTTACGAGACCCTCTGACCCCTTTATATCCGGAAGATTGTTTGTGTCCTCCTTAGTGAATACCGAACCAAAGTACTTGTTCAATTGGTCTGCCATATCTTTGTTCCCCGTTATGACTTCCCCTGATTCTGACTGCAGGGGACCTACGTTTGTCTTTACTAACCTTTTTCTCTTTACATATCTATAGAAACTTTTGCAATCCGTCTTAATGTTCCCTGCAAGCTTCTTCTCGTACTCCATTTTCCCTGCCCTAATCAAACCCTTTGTCCTCCTCTGCTGAGTTCTAAATTTCTCCCAGTCCCCGGGTTCGCTGCTATTTCTGGCCAATTTGTATGCCACTTCCTTGGCTTTAATATTATCCCTGATTTCCCTTGATAGCCACGGTTGAGCCACCTTCCCTTTTTTATTTTTACGCCAGACAGGAATGTACAAGTGTTGTAGTTCATCCATGCGGTCTCTAAATGTCTGCCATTGCCCATCCACAGTCAACCCCTTAAGTATCATTCGCCAATCTATCCTAGCCAATTCACGCCTCATACCTTCAAAGTTACCCTTCCTTAAGTTCTGGACCATGGTCTCTGAATTAACTGTTTCATTCTCCATCCTAATGCAGAATTCCACCATATTATGGTCACTCTTCTCCAAGGGGCCTCGCACAACGAGATTGATAATTAATCCTCTCTCATTACACAACACCCAGTCTAAGATGGCCTTCCCCCTAGTTGGTTCCTCGACATATTGGTCTAGAAAACCATCCCTTATGCACTCCAGGAAATCCTCCTCCACCGTATTGCTTCCAGTTTGTTTAGCCCAATCTATGTGCATATTAAAGTCACCCATTATAACTGCTGCACTTTTATTGCATGCACCCCTAATTTCCTGTTTGATGCCCTCCCCAACATCACGACTACTGTTTGGAGGTCTGTACACAACTCCCACTAACGTTTTTTGCCCTTTGGTGTTCTGCAGCTCTACCCATATAGATTCCACATCATCTAAGCTAATGTCCTTCCTAACTATTGCATTAATCTCCTCTTTAACCAGCAATGCTACCCCACCTCCTTTTCCTTTTATTCTATCCTTCCTGAATGTTGAATACCCCTGGATGTTGAGTTCCCAGCCCTGATCATCCTGGAGCCACGTCTCCGTAATTCCGATCACATCATATTTGTTAACATCTATTTGCACAGTTAATTCATCCACCTTATTACGGATACTCCTTGCATTAAGACACAAAGCCTTCAGGCTTGTTTTTTTAACACCCTTTGCCCTTTTAGAATTTTGCTGTACAGTGGCCCTTTTTGTTCTTTGCCTTGGGTTTTTCTGCCCTCCACTTTTCCTCATCTCCTTTCTGTCTTTTGCTTTTGTCTCCTTTTTGTTTCCCTCCGTCTCCCTGCATTGGTTCCTCCTGTACCATGTGGGAACTCAGGGACACTTCCGGTGTCCCTGACAACTACGTGTGCGGGAAGTGTATCCGCCTCCAGCTCCTGATGGACCGCGTTGCGGAATTGGAGCTGAGGGTGGATTCGCTCTGGAGCATCCACGATGCTGAGAATGACGTGAGTAGCACGTGTAGCGAGTTGGTCGCACCGCAGGTGAAGGGTCCACAGCCAGCTAGGGAATGGAAAACCAGCAGGAAGAGTAGTGGAAGGAAGGTAGTGCTTTGAGTACTGTTGAGGGGGATGACTCATCAGGGGAGGGCAGCAGCAGCCAAGTTCATGGCACCGTGGCTGGCTCTGTTGCACAGGAGGGCAGCAAAAAGAGTGGGAGAGCGATAGTGATAGGGGATTCAATTGTAAGAGGAATAGATAGGCGTTTCTTCGGCCGCAACCTAGACTCCAGGATGGTATGTTGCCTCCCTGGTGCAAGGGTCAAGGATGTCTCTGAGCGGGTGCAGGACATTCTAAAAGGGAGGGACGAACAGCCAGTTGTTGTGGTGCACATTGGTACCAATGACATAGGTAAAAAAAGTGATGAGGTCCTACGAAACGAATTTAAGGAGCTAGGAGCTAAATTAAAAAGTAGGACCTCAAAAGTAGTAATCTCGGGATTGCTACCAGTGCCACGTGCTAGTCAGAGTAGGAATTGCAGGATAGCACAGATGAATACGTGGCTTGAGCAGTGGTGCAGCAGGGAGGGATTCAAATTCCTGGGGCATTGGAACCGGTTCTGGGGGAGGTGGGACCAGTACAAACCGGACGGTCTGCACCTGGGCAGGACCGGAATCAATGTCCTAGGGGGAGTGTTTGCTAGTGCTGTTGGGGAGGAGTTAAACTAATATGGCAGGGGGATGGGAACCAATGCAAGGAGACAGAGGGAAACAAAAAGGAGACAAAAGCAAAAGACAGAAAGGAGATGAGGAAAAGTGGAGGGCAGAAAAACCCAAGGCAAAGAACAAAAAGGGCCACTGTGCAGCAAAATTCTAAAAGGACAAAGGGTGTTAAAAAAACAAGCCTGAAGGCTTTGTGTCTTAATGCAAGGAGTATCTGTAATAAGGTGGATGAATTAACTGTGCAAATGGATGTTAACAAATATGATGTGATTGGGATTACAGAGATGTGACTCCAGGATGATTGGGCTGGGAACTCAACATCCAGGGGTATTCAACATTCAGGAAGGATAGAATAAAAGGAAAAGGAGGTGGGGTAGCATTGCTGGTTAAAGAGGAGATTAATGCAATAGTTAGGAAGGACATTAGCTTGGATGATGTGGAATCTATATGGGTAGAGCTGCAGAACACCAAAGGGCAAAAAACGTTAGTGGGAGTTGTGTACAGACCTCCAAACAGTAGTAGTGATGTTGGGGAGGGCATCAAACAGGAAATTAGGGGTGCATGCAATAAAGGTGCAGCAGTTATAATGGGTGACTTTAATATGCACATAGATTGGGCTAAACAAACTGGAAGCAATACGGTGGAGGAGGATTTCCTGGAGTGCATAAGGGATGGTTTTCTAGACCAATATGTCGAGGAACCAACTAGGGGGGAGGCCATCTTAGACTGGGTGTTGTGTAATGAGAGAGGATTAATTATCAATCTCGTTGTGCGAGGCCCCTTGGGGAAGAGTGACCATAATATGGTGGAATTCTGCATTAGGATGGAGAATGAAACAGTTAATTCAGAGACCATGGTCCAGAATTTAAAGAAGGGTAACTTTGAAGGTATGAGGCGTGAATTGGCTAGGATAGATTGGCGAATGATACTTAAGGGGTTGACTGTGGATGGGCAATGGCAGACATTTAGAGACCGCATGGATGAACTACAACAATTGTACATTCCTGTCTGGCATAAAAATAAAAAAGGGAAGGTGGCTCAACCGTGGCTATCAAGGGAAATCAGGGATAGCATTAAAGCCAAGGCAGTGGCATATAAATTGGCCAGAAATAGCAGCGAACCCGGGGACTGGGAGAAATTTAGAACTCAGCAGAGGAGGACAAAGGGTTTGATTAGGTCAGGGAAAATGGAGTACGAGAAGAAGCTTGCAGGGAACATTAAGACGGATTGCAAAAGTTTCTATAGATATGTAAAGAGAAAAAGGTTAGTAAAGACAAACATAGGTCTCCTGCAGTCAGAATCAGGGGAAGTCATAACGGGGAACAAAGAAATGGCAGACCAATTGAACAAGTACTTTGGTTCGGTATTCACTAAGGAGGACACAAACAACCTTCCGGATATAAAAGGGGTCAGAGGGTCTAGTAAGGAGGAGGAACTAAGGGAAATCCTTATTAGTCGGGAAATTGTGTTGGGGAAATTGATGGGATTGAAGGCCGATAAATCCCCAGGGCCTGATGGACTGCATCCCAGAGTACTTAAGGAGGTGGCCTTGGAAATAGCGGATGCATTGACAGTCATTTTCCAACATTCCATTGACTCTGGATCAGTTCCTATCGAGTGGAGGGTAGACAATGTAACCCCACTTTTTAAAAAAGGAGGGAGAGAAAACAGGGAATTATGGACCGGTCAGCCTGACCTCAGTAGTGGGTAAAATGATGGAATCAATTATTAAGGATGTCAAAGCAGCGCATTTGGAAAGAGGTGACATGATAGGTTCAAGTCAGCATAGATTTGTGAAAGAGAAATCATGCTTGACAAATCTTCTGGAATTTTTTGAGGATGTTTCCAGTAGGGTGGACAAGGGAGAACCAGTTGATGTGGTATATTTGGACTTTCAGAAGGCTTTCGACAAGGTCCCACACAAGAGATTAATGTGCAAAGTTAAAGCACATGGGATTGGGGGTAGTGTGCTGACATGGATTGAGAACTGGTTGTCAGACAGGAAGCAAAGAGTAGGAGTAAATGGGTACTTTTCAGAATGGCAGGCAGTGACTAATGGGGTACCGCAAGGTTCTGTGCTGGGGCCCCAGCTGTTTACACTGTACATTAATGATTTAGACGAGGGGATTAAATGTAGTATCTCCAAATTTGCGGATGACACTAAGTTGGGTGGCAGTGTGAGCTGCGAGGAGGATGCTATGAGGCTGCAGAGTGACTTGGATAGGTTAGGTGAGTGGGCAAATGCATGGCAGATGAAGTATAATGTGGATAAATGTGAGGTTATCCACTTTGGTAGTAAAAACAGAGAGACAGACTATTATCTGAATGGTGACAGATTAGGAAAAGGGGAGGTGCAACGAGACCTGGGTGTCATGGTACATCAGTCATTGAAGGTTGGCATGCAGGTACAGCAGGCGGTTAAGAAAGCAAATGGCATGTTGGCCTTCTTAGCGAGGGGATTTGAGTACAGGGGCAGGGAGGTGTTGCTACAGTTGTACAGGGCCTTGGTGAGACCATACCTGGAGTATTGTGTACAGTTTTGGTCTCCTAACTTGAGGAAGGACATTCTTGCTATTGAGGGAGTGCAGCGAAGGTTCACCAGACTGATTCCCGGGATGGCGGGACTGACCTATCAAGAAAGACTTGATCAACTGGGCTTGTATTCACTGGAGTTCAGAAGAATGAGAGGGGACCTTATAGAAACGTTTAAAATTCTGATGGGTTCAGACAGGTTGGATGCAGGATGAATGTTCCCAATGTTGGGGAAGTCCAGAACCAGGGGTCACAGTCTAAGGATAAGGGGTAAGCCATTTAGGACCAAGATGAGGAGAAACTTCTTCACCCAGAGAGTGGTGAACCTGTGGAATTCTCTACCACAGAACGTTGTTGAGGCCAATTCACTAAATATATTCAAAAAGGAGTTAGATGAAGGGGGAATCAAGGGGTATGGCGAGAAAGCAGGAATGGGGTACTGAAGTTGCATGTTCAGCCATGAACACATTGAAAGGCGGTGCAGGCTTGAAGGGCTGAATGGCCTACTCCTGCACCTATTTTCTATGTTTCTATGTACAGTAATGGGCTGTGTTGGCAGGGGAGAGTAAGACTTGGTACAGCTTAATATGGTTGTCAGATTGGGCAATGGAATGCTAAGCCAGTAGTGAGCCAGGAGTATAATCCTATGATGCGGTAACAAAGATGGGGGCTGTACTAGAGGCATTGACCAGAAAAGGAGAAAGTGATGATTTTACTGGGGATGAGGGCAGTTAAGGGGAGGGAGAGTTTTTTTTAAAAACAAGGCACATGCAGAAGAAAGTGGAGTTCAAAGGGGACACAGGGATGTGGTCATAGAAAGTTTTGTTGGTGACTAGGACATCAGGAATAGAGAGGCCACGGGAGAAGGTAATGTCAAATAGGGACAATTATCTTTAGGAGAGTTCATATGGAGGAAGAGATTTAGGGAGGAGAGCAGTGAATTTAGAGAGAAAGCACGGGGAGTTACGATTGATATCACCAAGTCACGGTGTTGAGGCTGAGGAAGGATATCTTGGAAAGAAACTTGGGCTGGGGGGCAAACAGCCAAGATTTTAAAGGAAGCGAAAGGCATGGAACAAAGTAAATTGCTCGAATGAGAAGATGCCCGAGGAGTAACGAGAGGCCAAGTGTGACACGGACTGCTGGGGTTCAAGGAGGTGGCTTCACCAGGGGCAATTAGGGATGGACATTAAATGCCTTCCCAGCGACGCCCACATCCCATGAACGAATAATATTAAAACATGTGATGGGCGTTTGGACGGGGAGGCTTCAGTAAGGCGCAAGTTGCAGTCAAAACTGGGATGTCACTGCTCTCATTCCACAATCGTAAGTACTCCCAATCCTAGCCCACTGCCTTCGTCACACCAACCTAAGATCGGCACTTTCACCAGCTCCCAAAAACTTCTCCCTGTCTGGTCCTTTCAAACCTGTCTATTGTTTATGTGAAATCAAATTGCATGTCAGACTTTAAATGATGGAAGTTGCTATTTTAAACCAAACACCCCTTATTTTCTCCGGTATTTTGATGCTCCGCCTCTGCGCATGAACGTCATCTGCCACTCAGCGCGCACGCGCAGTTTGGTCGGGCTGTTGGCACCTGCGCAGTGCTGACCAAGGTCTACAATGGCGGCGGTGATGTTGATGTCGGAGTGTCAGCTCGGGATCGCAGGCGGCGGAGTGGGGGGAGGAGGAGGAGGAGGCTTGAACGGATTCAGCGGTGGAGGAGGCAGTGGTCACAACGGAGCTGGATCGGCCCACGTCCCTTGGAATCGGAGTTTAGAGAGAGCGCTGGAAGAAGCTGCTGCGACGGGAGTGTTGAACTTAAGCGGCAGGAAACTGAAGGAGTTCCCGAGGAGCGCTGCGAACCAGGACCTAACGGACACCACGCAGTCGGGTGAGCGGGAGCGCCGGCGCTGTTGGTTGGCCGGGGCGATGGAAGCTCGCGGATCGCTTGGTTCCAACTGAATTCATGGCCATGTTGTAATTGATGCAGTTTGAATAGGGAGGCAGGGCAGGTACGAGCAGGGTGCTCGCCAGTGAGCCTGGGCACGCGCACGCACGCACGCGCGGAGAGTTCGACTTAAAGGCTCGCGTGCCGACTGTTTTGCATCTTCCTCGATGTCACCAAAAATACCCATTAAATGAGAGGCAATCACCCAGATCCGCAAATAGAAGCGGAGGGGCGTTGTGGTTCGCTTTGCTTATTGTTAACTCGCCAGTGATGAAGTAACTCGTTGGTTATGGTTTTTTTTTGTTGTTGTTGTTCGTTCCTGAACAATTTGAAAACGTTTTAGTTATGTTAATTTATAATATAATGTTCATTCCAATCCTATGCTACATTAATATTACAGTGGTTGGATGACAGATTGTGTTGAAGATCACACCTAAATAGAGTAAAATGTTGATCCAGCTGTGAACATATGGAAGAGGCATAATTCTCAATCATAATTCTTTCAAATGGTTAAGATATTGGATTATCTACTGTTCATGTAATTTTAGACTTGTGGCTATTGGATATCGAGTATCTTGCACGACGACTCTAATCATCCTACCAAACCCTCAGACTAAATTGAGAGTTTACTTACATAATGATAGGAGTAGGCCATTTAGTTCTTCAAGCATGTCCCTCTAGTTAGCTCAATCTCACCACAGGATCCCTCAATTCACCACTTCCAGACAGGTGTAATGAATATTAATACTTTAAAAAACATAATGTATGATGACCATCAACACCAGTGTATAGTAAAACATGTAAGACAACATCTGTTTTATTTCATGGGATCCTAAAATTTCCAAAGCTGTTTAGGCGATTGTATTTCATGCTTTTGACCATTTTTCCATGAAAGCCACAAATCAGTGGCCTTGATTATGTCATTATTTTACTTGTACAGTATTTGTAATGTAAATTTGTATGCCCTAAACTTAGCAACAGATAGCAAGAGTTTCTATAGGTATATAAAAAAGAAAAGGGTGGCTAAATTAAATGTTGGTCCCTTAGAAGACGAGACCAGGGAATTAGTAATGGGGAACATGGAAATGGCAGAAACTCTGAACAAATATTTTGTATCAGTCTTTACGGTAGAGGACACTAACAATATTCTGACAGTGAATAGTCTAGGGGCTATTGGGAGGGGGAACTAAACACAATCACAAAGGAGGTGGTACTCAGTAAGATAATGGGACTAAAGGCAGATAAATCCCCTGGACCTGATGGCTTGCATCCTAGGGTCTTAAGAGAAGTAGCGGCAGGCATTGTGGATGCATTGGCTGTAATTTACCAAAATTCCCTGGATTCTGGGGAGGTCCCAGCAGATTGGAAAACTGCAAATGTAACGCCCCTATTTAAAAAAGGAGGCAGACAAAAAGCGGGAAACTATTGACCAGTTAGCCTAACATCTGTGGTTGGGAAAATGTTGGAGTCCATTATTAAAGAAGCAGTAGCAGGACATTTGGAAAAGCAAAATTTGGTCAGGCAGAGTCAGCATGGATTTATGAAGGGGAAGTCATGTTTGACAAATTTGCTGGAGTTCTTTGAGGATGTAATGAACAGGGTGGTTAAAGGGGAACCAGTGGATGTGGTATATTTGGACTTCCAGAAGGTATTTGACAAGGTGCCACATAAAAGATTACAAGATAAAAGTTCATGGGGTTGGGGGGGGGTAATATATTAGCATGAATAGAGGATTGGCTAACTAACAGAGAACAGAGAGTCGGGATAAATGGTTCATTCTCTGGTTGGCAACCGGTACCGAGTGGGGTGCCGGAGGGATCAGTGCTGGGACCCCAACTACTTACAATCTATAGTAACGACTTAGAAGAAGGGACTGAGTGTAACGTAGCCAGGTTTGCTAACGATACAAAGATGGGAGGAAAAGCAATGTGTGAAGAGGACACACAAAATCTGCAAAAGAACATAGACAGGCTAAGTGAGTGGGCAAAAATTTGGCAGATGGAGTATAATGTTGGAAAGTGTGAGGTCATGCACTTTGGCAGAAAAATTCAAAGAGCAAGTTATTATTTAAATGGAGAAAGATTGCATTGTGCCGCAGTACAGCGGAACCTGGGAGTACTTGTGCATGAAACACAAAAGGATAGTATGCAGGTACAGCAAGTGATCAGGAAGGCCAATCTTGGCCTTTATTGCAAAGGGGATGGAGTATAAAAGCAGGGAAGTCTTACTACAACTAAAAAAGTTATTGGTGAGGCCATACCTGGAATACTGCGTGCAGTTTTGGTTTCCATATTTACGAAAGGATATACTTGCTTTGGAGGCAGTTCAGAGAAGGTTCACTTGGTTGATTCCGGGGATGAGGGGTTTGACTTCTGAGGAAAGGTTGAGTAGGTTGAGCCTCTACTCATTGGAATTCAGAAGAATGAGAGGTGATCTTATCGAGACGTATAAGATTATGAGGGGGCTTGACAGGGTGGACGCAGAGAGAACGTTTCCACTGATGGGGGAGACTCGAACTAGAGGGCACGATCTTAGAATAAGGGGCCGCCCATTGAAAACTGAGATGAGGAGAAATTTCTTCTCCCAGAGGCTTGCAAATCTGTGGAATTTGCTGCCTCAGAGAGCTGTGGATGCTGGGACATTGAATAAATTTAAGACAAAATAGACAGTTTCTTAAACGATAAGGAGTTATGGGGTGTGGGCAGGGAAGTGGAGCTGAGCCCATGATCAGATCAGCCATGATCTTATTGAATGGCGGAGCAGGCTCGAGGGGCCGTATGGCATACTCCTGTTCCTCTTATGTTCTTATGTTAAACTTGTAAGAGGCAGAGACTGTCCACAGTAAACTGGGTGGGTAAATTGACTGATGATCAATGGCAGGTGTTCAAAAAGGTTTTTAGCGTGGTACAGAACCTGTTTATACCCCTAAGGGGCAAGAGCTTTCCCAAAGAAAGGCCATGGATAACAAAAGAGGCAAAGGGAAACAAAACTAAAAGAAAAACATACAAAAGTTCAGGAAATAGCACCGATCCTGGCAACAAAGGGATACAAAGAACAACAAAAGGCTGTCAAACATAGTAAGAGCTACAAAGAGGGAATATGAAAAGAAACTAGCAAGGGATCTCAAAATGAACACACACAATTTTTACAATTATATGAAAAAGAGGGTGGGCAGGAGCAATGTTGGTACCATGAAAACTAATAATGCTGATATTGTAAGTGAAAATAAGGAAATGATAGACATGTTGAATAATTACTTTATCAGTATTTACCGTAGTGGAAGAGGCTAGCATGCCAGACATCCCAAGATAGCTAATATTGAATCAGGGACAGGGACTCACCAAAATTAATGCAAGCAAAGTAACAATAATGAAGAAAACAATGGCACTAAATAGTGACATATCCCCAGGACCAGATGGTTTCCATCCGAGGGTTTTAAAGGAAGTAGATGAGAACATTAAAGATGCCCTAACCATAATCTTCCAAAGTCCTCTTGATTCAGGAACTGTTCCTTTAGATTAGAAAATTGCCACTATTTAAGAAAGGTGAGCGAGGGAAACCAGGGAATTACAGACCAGTTAGCCTAACATCTGTTGTCAGAAAATTACTAGAGCCTATAATTAAGGATAGGGTGAACAGCATGAACATTTTCAGCTCATTAGAAAGAGCCAGCATGGATTTGTAAAAGGTAGGTCATGCCTGACAAACCTGATTGCATTTTTTGAAGAGGTGACTGAAGTACTGGACTGGGGAATGTCTATGGATGTAATTTATATGGACTTCCAGGTGTCCTGCAAAAAAAGTCCCTCATAAGAGTCTGTTAGCTAAAGTTGAAGCCAATGGAGTTCAAGGAAAATTATTGACCTGGCTAGGAAATTGGCTGAGTCGCAGGAGACTGAGAGTAGGGGTAATGGGCAGATACTCTTAATTGGCAGGGTGTGACAAGTGGTGTCCCACAGGGATCTGTGTTGGCACCTCACCTATTAACCATATTTATTAATGACTTAGATGATGGAATAGAGAGCCACAAGTTTGGCAATGACACAAAGATAGGTGGCATTGTAAGAAGTGTCGATGTAACCATGAAATTACAAAAATATATCAATAGATGAAGTGAATGGGCAAAACTGTGGCAAATGGATTTCAATATAGGCAAGTGTGAGGTCATCCACTTTGGACCTAAAAAGTATAAATCGGAGTACTTCCTAAATGGTGAAATGCTCAAAACAGCGGAAGTCCAAAGAGATTTAGGGGTCCGTGAACATAAATCGTTGAAATGTCAGGGACAAGAACAAAAAATAATCAGAAAGGCTAATGGAATGCTGGCCTTTATATCTAGAGGACTAGAATACAAGGGGGTAGAAGTTATGCTAGAGCTATACAAGCCCAGGTTAGACCACACCTGGAGTACTATGCTCAGTTCTGGGCATCACATCTTGGGACGGATATATTGGCCTTGGAGGGAATGCAGCATAGATTTATCAGAATGATACCTGGACTCCAAGGATGAAATTACGAGGGAAGATTATACAAATTGTGTTGTATTCCCTGGAATTTAGAAGGTTAAGAGGTGATTTGACTGACGTTTTCAAGATATTAAGGGGAACTGGTAGGGTAGGAGGAGAGAGAGAAACTATTTCCGCTGGTTTGGGAGTCAAGAACTAGGAGGCATAGCCTAAAACTTCAGCCACATCTCAGTAGTGAAGTTATGAAACACATCTGCATGCAAAGCATGGTAGAACTTTTTAAATGGCAGTTGATGCTAGGTCAATTGTTAATTTTAAATCTGAGTTTGATAGATTTTGTTAACCAAAGGTATTAAGGGATATGAGGCAAAAGTGGATGTATGGAGCTGGGTCGCGGATCAGCAATGATCTCATTGAATGGCGGAACAGGCTTGAGGGGCTAAATGGCCTACTCCTGTTCCTATGTTCCGATAAACATTACATCAGTGCTCTAGACTTACTGTAACAATGGAGCCTATTCAGTTCATCTGCTACCCATCCAGCACATTGTACTTGATAAATGTTTTTATGACATGACACAGTGAATGACTTGCATTGCATGAGAAGACCACCTTCACTTAGCACTGCTTTATTTTTGTTAAATAATTTCAGTATAAGCATGCTACTTTAAATTATTGGACAATACTGTGCCTGATAATTTTGATTTAATTTGTTTGGTTTTAATATTGTTTACCATCACAGTATAATTTGATTTGAATATTGTATATGTCTTTTATACTATGAGAAGGATGTATAAAAGAAAATGAACAAGAACAGCCCACATTTATATTCAAGTAGTACCTTTTAATGTGGAAAAACATCCCAAGGCGCTTTTACAAAGATAATCTGACAAAAATGGACACCAAGCCAAAGATGATTTTATTGAGAGGGATGACGGAAAGTTTGTTCCAAGAGGTGGATCTGGAGGAGGGCTTTCAAGGAGGAGAGGTTCGGGGTCGAAGGAGGGAATTGTAGAGCACGGGCCCTAGAAAGTTGAAGGCACAGCTGCCAACGATGGGGTGAAGAGAGGAGGGGAAATGGATAACAAGCCAGAGTCACAGCAGAACATAGTTCCTGGGGAGGGAGGAGTGAAGCCATGAAGGGATTTAAATACCAATGAAAATTTTATATTGGAGACGTTAGGTGACTGAGAGCCAAAAAAGGACAAGGACAGGCATGATGGGTGAACAGTAACTCGTCCGGGATAGGATATGGGTCGCAGAGTTTTGAATGAACTGTAGTTTACAGAGATGCGGATTGGTCGGCAAGGAGAACATTGGAATCGTCAAGTGTGGAGGTGACAAATGCATGGACAAGGTAGATGGGCTGATTCAGGGGTGGTGGTGGGTGATGTCTCGGAGGTGGAAATAGTCTTTGTGATGGAGATTGCAAACATACGGATTCAGCTTGGCATAATGGCTGCGAGGGGGTTGGAATCGGTAGCGAGGGGGTTGGAATCGGTAGCAAGGGTGTTGAGTTTGTGGTGGAGGCTGAAGACGATGGCTTTAGTCTTACCATTGTTTAACTGAAGGAAATATCGTCTCATCTACAACCGGATGTCAGTCAGGCAATCAAACATCAGAAGCAGTAAAAGGGTTGAGAGAGGTTACAGAGAGGTATAGCTTGGTGTCGTCGGCATACATGTTGAAGCTGACCTCGTGTCTCTGGATTATGTTGCCAAAGGCCTTTGCCAGTTGTTTGATAAAAGAGCAATGTTCCCTGTAAAGCTTTGTAGTTTAATTTTTCAAGGCCAATTTTTATCAATTTAAAATTTGTGAAAATGAAGAATTTTTGAAACACCAGTTTTTGTTTCACTAACAGTTACAAACATTTTTTGTTAAATTTGCATTTGTATAATGCCTCATTACATCTCAAAGTTCTCGCATCCACTGAAATTCTCTTCAACCCCTACCCCTCAATAAAAAAATAATTAATTTGGCATCTCTGAAAAACAGATTCTTTCTATTGATAAGGGGTAATACAGTTGGGACCCAGCATGCTCAGTGGTCTTGTAGATCGATCGTAGTTAACAATACCGATATTAAGGAATATATAATGCTCACTAGGTTTATCAATATTCCATATGCTTTTCCAATTTTTACTTGAAACACTGAGGGGCTGATTCTGTATTTAAGAATGTCCTGTTCACTTACAATGTTATTGCTGTAATGCTCAGATAGTATACTTCAATTCTATTGTGTAGTGTAATCTGATAGGAGAGTGTGTATGGTTTGAGCTGGAACTGTAGCATGATTTCAGAAACCTGCAAATTCAGGATTTTAACTTTATTAAATTGGACTACCAGTATGTCCAAGAAATTCCAGTCTTGCTGTGATGGTTGATTTCTTAAGTTTTCATTTTGCATACCATGGGCTCAATTTTCCCCAAAGCTTTCTTTTGGTGTACTTGATTTTTTGGGGCCCAAGTACGCCAAAAAAAATGTTCTAAGTTTCCCCATTGGATTTCTTCATTCTGGCGTGGCCTAACCTGTCCTTTGGTTAGGAGTGGAGTCTTGATCTGCGGCAAAAAGATCGGGCTGCCATGGTAACCAGGGACACAATGCGAACTGAGGCCTTAAAGTGAAGCATACAGCCTGTTCCCAACACATTAAAAGAATTGAAAAACCCGGTCTGGTCCAATTCTCAGTCCCTGGTCCCATTCTGCAATTCCTGGCAGTCACTTGCTCTCGCTCTCTCTCTCCTGCTACGTATTTTTCAATTCTTTTAGTGTGTGTCCGGGTACCTGCTGCACCGATTTCCTTACTTGCGCTAATTTATCTGCTGTGCCGATTTCCTTAATAGCGCCAATTTATTTAACTCTCCGCAAGGGTTTTATGGAGAGGCCACATACGCTGGCTTAAGCAGGGCTGGAGTAACTCAGCTGGCCAAACTTCCCTAAATGACCAGAATTGGTGCGGGTGGCTCGTTACGCCCCCTTTGGCTGAAAAAAAAACTGACCTAAAAAAATCGTAACTGAGTTACACTGGTGCAAATTGATTGGGGTAACTCTGGTTTTTCAACTTAGGCCAAAAAGAGCAGCCGGCGCAAAAAAATGAGCGCAAATCACTGGGAAAAATTGAGTCCCAAGAAACTGACATAAACTTTAATAAAGGTCCAAAGTAGTTTTATTGCTATGACATTAATTGCAAACAAAAAAAAAATCAGATTAAAAAGTTTTGAACACTTCTGTTTGCTTGCCTTCTTATTTTCTTCTATTAATTTATTCTCTTTCTCCATACCTCATTATAATTGCATTAATTATCTTTAACTTTTTTTATATAATCTATTTATTTCTTTAGCCTCCCTGTTCCCATTTGGCTTCTGGTGAGGACCAGCTGGAAAAAAAAGTTTGATTTTGATTAGCTAAAACCTGACTTCTTCTTAATACTATTTTGAGCCGATTCATAGATAGACCAAGTGATTCTCTGACCTGTAAACATTGGCTCCCCACAGAACCTAATGCGCAGCAGGCCAAGGTCAAAATATATTTCAGTTTTTTCGCAGATGTTATGCGCATAGATTCATATTTTGAAGTTTTGAATATAAGCTTATGAAATCAATTGTCAGATATGAGAGAATATTATTTCATGTTTAATTTTATACATTAAGCACGTTTAGTGTACAATATCGTACTTGGAAATCATTTTTTTTAAACCCTGTCTAAAGGGTACTGTATATACTTGAGATATATTAAAACTATGAAGCTTTAATAACATTTTGTATTGTTAAAATATATTTATCATAATTTTTAGTTTTGAAGGAAAATATTGGCGTTGAAGCACATGTTCTGCTTCATTTCCGCATTCCCGGCCACAGTTTTGATCTGCTGGCTACTATTTCAGTCAATCTTCTGACTAAAATAGTAACTGAAAGATTAAAATTGTGAACCTGTGTGAGGGGCAGGGAGGAGACTTTGTTAAAGGCATGGCAGTATTTTTTTTAAATGCATGAGAGCAGCAAATTTTTAATGTGACAGACCAGCATTATTTTATTTTCCAAGAAGAGTTAATATTTTTGAGCATTTTACTGACTCACTTAGATTTGCTTTTTGTAAAGGTCAAGTTGGAGGCTTTGTTCCTCAAGTTACATGGTTTCTAGAATTCTAGACTTGAATGTTTTTATACACAACAAACATCCTGTTAAAAAGAAAACAAATGGACAAGGGAGAGAGAATTTTGGCTTTAAACAAGGGTTTATTAAATCAATGTGCCTTCCGATCATTCAGGAACAATGTTTACTGCTGTAAAAAGATGTTAAAACGGATATAAATGTACAACCAGCACTATCGATTAGATTAGAATTCAGTAACCGTGGCAATAATCGAGGGGACTATGTGGTTGAAACTGCAGGTTATTTGCATGTAGAATCATAGAATTTTATGGGACAGAAGGTGGCTATTCGGAATATTATGCCTGTACCATCTCTCTAAAAGAGCTATCCACATTCTTCTGCTCTTTCCCCATATCCATTAACATTTTTCTTCATGTATCCACTTTCCTTTTAAAAGTTAATGGGGTACAATTTGCGGTCAGAACCTACAAAAAATTTGTGAACTTACCTGGTGGTCCAGGAGGTTCAGCGACTTGCTGTCCTTGGCCTCTACACGTGAGCCTGCATAGATGCCCAGGAGCGCATGCGGTTCACGTGGATCACGTGGGTTGGCACAAACAATGAAAGGAGGGGGATCCCTGTTCATACTTAATGGTGAGTTCCGTTTTTATGGAGCTGCCGTAAGTATGAATGGGAATAAATGTAATAGATGTAATGGTGGGATATTTTAAAGCTGGGGTGTACCATGTTTTTGCTCTCGTGGGCAGCACAGTTTGTACCTTGGGGCCTTGAGTGTCACAGAGGTTTCAATCCAGTCTCGATGGCTCTGCTGTATCTCTACCCCTGCTCTACTCCTGCTGATGGTCTTGCAGGTCAGGACCATGCTGATTTCTGGGCCAGGCCGTCGCATGTTGCTCCCTCTGGTGGCTCCGGCCTGCTGATGGTCTTGTGGGCCGGGGCCTTTGGAGGAAGCAACGTGTGGCTGCCTGGCGCGGTCCCAGCCTGCAAGACCATCAGCAGGCCGGGGCCATTAGATGGAGCAACATGCGGCGGCATGCCACTGCAGACAGCATCATGTGCTGCTGCAGGAGGGCTATGGCTGTGAAGAGGGCGACTGGATTTGATGTCTCCCAAATCCAGGTCGCTGATTGGAGTGCGGGCAGGTACAGCTGGGGCGGTGAGGTCGGGGCGAAGGAGCAGCGAGAGTTCATAGAGGGATGAGGCCCAGGAGAGGCATGAGTTCAGGGCCCAGGGACAGCATGGGCCAGCCCACTCTGTGATATGTGTGCGCGCTAGGTCCATGCAGCAGAGCTGGTCTTCAGTCGTCTTGGATAATCCTTGCCACTGGATAAAGACCTAGCTCTGTTAAGCCCTTGTGGTGACTGGTGTGCAACGGCCACCACACGTTAAAAAAAATCCACGCACAGGCATCTTCCACCCTTCAGGATGTAGTTCGGGATCCGGAATATTAGGTCTTTCATTGAAACACCTGTGAAGTCACTGCTTTTTGACATGGAAGCAAGTCATCCTCGTTTCAAGGGACTGCCAATGATGATGATGAATGGGAATATCCCCAAAACACATTAAATAAAAAAAACACATTTAGAATTAATTAAAATTACATTTAATTGAATATTTTTAAAACATTTTTTTGATTTAAAAAAAAAAATGTTTTAACAGGGATAAAAATAAACTTACCTTAATAGACATGGTTTTTAATATAAATGAGTGTGGAAAAAATTATTTTCTATTGTTTAAACCTGCTTTTGCCAGCATAAGAATTTCAAGGGCATTCGCTGGGCATTCGTTGGGCAAATAGCCCAACTCTCCGCCTGCGAATGCTCATTTCTGTCAGATTAGTGTGATCTGTCAAGAGGATTCTGGACAGATCGCAAGTTCCGGGTTTCGGCTCATGCACAGTGCATGCCTAAAGCCAGAACTTGCGGGGCCCTACGGGCGTATGAACATCTCTTGCATGCCCGTAAGGACCACAAATACAGCACCATTATAGACTATGCTTCCACTACTGTATCTGGGAGGCATTCCATAGCCTAACAACCCTCAGTATATTAAAAAAAAACTATTCCGCTAACCTCTCCTTTGTTCTTTTGGTGATTGTCTTCAATTTATGCCAACTGGTTGCCAACTCATTGACCAGCGAAAATTAATTTTCCCAAAATACTTTAAGAAAACCCCTCATAATTTTGAACAACTTTATCAGATTTATTCTTTCTCATCTTTGCTCCAATGAAAAAAAAACAGTTTCTCTAGACTCTCTTAACTGAGGTTCCTAGTATATCTTATTCACTGTCTTCATGGTCTTAACATCTTAAAGTATTGTGCACAAAAATGGATGCAATACTCTTAACTGTGACCTATCCAGTGATTTATTTTTGATTCAACCTCTTTTTATTTTTGAAATGTAACAAATGTACTCTATGTCCCATGTTTACTGCTTTATCAACTTGACTGAAAGATTTGTGTATCTGAACCCCAAAGTGTCTCTGCTTCTCTACTCCTTTTAAAATATTAAGATTTCATGTATATGTTCTCTCATTTATCCCCCTGAAGTATATCATTCCACACCTATCTGCACTAAATGTTGTCTGAACTCTATCCACCCAATTTAGCAACTTGTTCATAGTCAGTAATTGCATATGGTTAGAGATTAAATGTTTTATTATTAATATGGGGTTAAAGCTCCATCTGGAATATTGGATTAATTTGGATTTGAATTGGTAGGATGCCAGCAGCCTAATGCAAATCTGTTCTTCCTTTCTGCATGAGCTGGTGACCCAATACTGCTTGGCACTTCAACTGAACTTTGTCTGAGGCTTAGGGAAGCATTGGAAGACCTAGTTTTGTCTGGAAGATTACAGACTAGATTGACTGATACTGTTGAATAAAATAGAGCTTCATTTGTGAAACAAGATAATATGAGTTTTTGTTCAATATGATTCTAGGGGACTTGTTGTGAACAAGTCCTAGTTAAGGAGTGTGGAAAAACAGTTGTAAAGCACAAACTGGTGCCTTTATCCTTGTGGTCTGCGTAGTTAAAAACTTTGCCATGAGGTACATTTACCGACAAGTTGACCGTCCAAAACTAAAGTGCTTGCAGTAATTTGTTGAAAAACCATGGGACAGTCATTACACCAGGTTCAATCACTGATTTATTTGCTGATCTGAGCTGGGACAGCAATAGGGGCACTAGCACTACAATCATCCCACTGTGTACCTAGGTCGGGAAAGCGAAAATCAGCCAGGGTTTCTCCTGATTGTTGTACCAAGCTGGACATGTGGACATATGACCAGTTGGTGACAACCAGATGTTCTCTGCAGTTGGGTAGCCTACTGATATTGTGGATAATGGCCACTTGGTTGAGGTACAGGCAGGTGACTGTCACCTGTTGAATTGTATTCCAATAAGGAAGTCTGCATGTTTTAAGAGAGAGAGAGAGAGAAGGGAAAAAATTGGAGTGTTAACTTAAAAAAAAATTGATACATAAAAAATGAGTATATCAATTTTCCTCAAAGAATCTTGTCTTGAGCCGAGTTTTCTGTTATGAATTTTAGACTCCTAATTCCATGTCTTGCAACAAAATTAAGCAGCTCAGCTACAACTGTAAACTTGGCCTAGAATTTCTTGTGGCCAGCTGTGGTGATGATACAATGGGACAGAAATATGGTGAGAAATTCTTCAGTATGCGTTTTAAAATAAAATTCTGGAATTGCTTGCTATTGTTGTTTTCTCACAAAGATCACTTTTGAACTGTGACCTACGTCACAGCAGTAACTACAACCAGGAAATTCATGGGAGAAAATGGTAATTTTTAAAATGTAAACTTATCAGTCGTCTTATAAACTCCTGGTGAATGGAAGTTGTATTAAAACATTTATGCAGTGTAAACACCGACTTGTGATCACGAAGATTGTTGGAATTTAATTACATTTATGAGTGATTTCCTCTCATCGGAAATTAGAATATAATTTAACAAGCTTTCAAAAAGCACAAAAGATTGTTTGTGTAAGGCATGGATACAAATTGCACATGGTATGTAAAAATAGCAAATGTATTACAGATCAGTTTCTGAAAATCAGATCCTTCTAATTCACTCCATTTCTGTATGATCTAAGGATCTTTTAATTGATATTGAATGATTTCCACAGCTGCCATGTGAGGAGATATATCAGTTGCTCACATGTCTAGTTTGTTTCATATGTGCTTAAACATTATTAGAATATAATTAAATGATGGATTAAAATGGAAAAATCTGTCAGAGTTCCTCCACTGACCTGTGCTGGAAAGAACCTATCTAAGCATCAGGTGAAGACAATATCAAGCCCAACTGATGCCCCTTGCAGATGCAAAATGGTCTTTGGTTAAGGTGGACAAAGCCTATTGAGGAAAGGTAGGGAGAAATTTGGGGGTGGGGGGGGGGGGGGAGAAACTTCCTGTTGTTTGACACGAGATTCATACCAGATATTCTGAATTTAATGCATTAGTTCTTTGCCAAACTTTTTTTAAACAAACTTGACGGGGTGTTTTTCATTTTGGATGTGGGGAAATTAGCTTGAATTCTCAACTGCATGTAACCACAAACTTTTTTTGTTACTTTGCAGAATTTGTTTTTACAAAATAGTGAATTGGAGCATATGCTGTTTTATAATGGTTGGGTGTTATGGGGAAAGTGTGACAGGAAAAATGTTACAGGGAATAAAAACATGTGACTTATAGGAAGTGGGGTTGTTCTCCTTACAGCAGAGAAGGCTAAGAGGAGATTTGATAGAGGTGTTTAAAATCATGAAGGATTAACAGAGTAAATAAAGAGCAATCGTTTCCAGTAGCTGAAAGGTTGATAACCAGAGGGCATCTATTTAAGGTGATTGGCAAATGAACCAGAGGCGATATGAGGAAAAACCTTTTTTACGCAACGAATGGTTAGGATTTGGAATGCACTGCCTGATAGGGTGGTGGATACAGATTCAATAGTAGCCTTCAAAGGGGAAATTGGATAAATACTTGAAGCAGAATTTTTTTTTCCACCGATTTTATGGGGAAAGAATCGGGAAATGGGACTAACTGAAAAAGCTGGCGCAGACTCGATGGGCCGAATGGCCTTCTGTGCTTCACTATTTTATGATTCTATTGTCAAACCTTCTCTGGCTTGCAACTAATATTTACTATATAATGTTATTTGTCTGATATTCTTAGCTTTTTATATTTGTGCTTTTTTTGACCATTTCTAAAATCTTTGTTCACTTATTTATTCTTTCAATAAACAAAACTGAAAACAGGTTTACATTACAAATTTTGAAGCAGAAAACCTGTTTAGCAGTGAGATGTATTCCAATTAATATTCTGTAACAGAAGAGTTGAATTTTCAGGATGCAAGTCATAACTGCAAAGAACTGCAAGTTCCAATTGTTACACCTGCTGTTGGTGTGTTGGAATTTACCTTGGAGCATAAAACAGGGTCTTCCATCATACCAGATATTAGAGGATAATTTCTAATTACAGTTTGGATGCTGTAATGTGGACAAATCATTGACTGCAGAATATGGATCTGTAATGTCTATGAAAATCAGAAAATTCTTTAATATTTTTGTATTCAGTGAAGGAAGTGTAAATATCATATTTGAGTTACATTGGGCTCAAAATTGGCCAGAAATTGCTCCTTTTTTTTTTGGAGCAACTTGATTTTTCTGGAGTATCTTAAAAATCCCCATTTTGCATATTCAATTTGCGCCAGTGTAAGTGAGTTAATTAGGATTTTTTTAGTTTAGTTTTTATTTTCAAAAGGGGGCATTACCAGCCACCTACGCCCGTTTTGGCCACTTTGGACAGCTAATAGTTACTCCAAACTAATTTAGGCCAGCATATGTGGTTACTTGTGGCCGCACAGAAAACCCTTGCGGAGAGTTAAGAAATCAGTGCAGGTAGGTACATCGGAGGCCAGCAGAACTTAATTACTTGACTAAAGAATGTGAATAGGATCAAACAGCTATTCAGGACATCATATGACAAACTTCGCAAAGTTAATTTACTATACAACATAAGCATTCATGGAAGCTTAAACTACAAAAATAAAAGAAGTAAAAGATAGTTGAATTAAATTGCCCTAATCTCACAGCTAATTAAAGATAATTAAAGAAAGTGATTCGGCACAACAACAATCCCACAGCAAACTCCATGGACTTCAGCCCTTACCGTGTGCAGTGTGATTTCTGCCCCACCACTATAATTCTGCAAAATGTCCCAAATGGAGAGGAGATGACAGTTTCTGGGACACAGCATATCATTGCTTGTGCCAACAAATCCTTACTTGCCTCTACAAATCTTAGCAAACATTGACATAATGAGCAGCAAACAGCAATGCTATTCAAACAAAGCCCAAGAGATAAAATGCTGAATTGGAGCTTTCAAGCTGGCTTCAAAGTGGAGAGCTGCATAGTGCCAGTCATACTTGGAATCGCATTTTAAAATAACCAAACACCAGCTAACTGCTTCCCGTATTCTGCAATAATTATGGAGTTACGTACTTGATTATAAACGTACTACAGCGCGCCATTGCGGCCACACGATCTCGATGTCCAGTCTGAATGAGGCATTTTCTTCTGCAGTTGGCTGGCCTGTGCGGTAGGTTACTCGGCCTGGGATAGGGGCGGGACGCATCGGGTCCCACGCTGCAGCACGCACACTGAGAGGCTGGGGGCAGGAGCTACTGCGCATACGTGCACACTCCAATGCGCATGTGGAGAGCTGCTGGCACTCTTTCTGGCGCAGGGCTCTAGCTCTGCCCCCCAATCAACTGGCCACGCTGCGCCAAGCCCCGAGAGAGGCAACACAACGGCCAGAATCAGGACATTTTTTCGCCATCCATTTCATCCTACAAAAGCGACGCAACTCCGGAGAGTGCGGCAAAAATCTGCAGGGGACAATATTGAGCCCATAGGAACAGGAGTAGGCCATTCAGCCCCTCAAGCCTTTTCCGTCATTCAGTTAGATCATGACTGATCTGTACCTTGACTCGCTTCTACCGTTTTGATTCCGTTACCCTTAATACCCTTGCCTAACAAAAGTTTATCAATCTCAGTTTTGACACTTTCAATTGGGGGTGGGGGATAGAGGAGTTTTCAATTTGTACTACCTTTTGTGTGAAGAAGTGCTTTCTCACATCACTCCTGAATGGCCTAACTCTAATTTTAAGGTTATTCCCCCTTGTTCTGGACTCTCGTCAAAGGAAATAGTTTCTCTCCTTATCAATGATATTTACCAAATCCTTTAATCATCTTAATCGCCTTAATTAGATCACCCATTAATCTTCTATATTCAAGGGAATGCAAACCTAGTTTGTGCAACCTATCCTCCTAATTGAACCTTTTTAGAACATAAGAACATAACATAAGAAATTGGAGCAGGAGAAGGCCATTTGGCCCCTCGAGCCTGCTCCGCCATTCAATAAGATCATGGCTGATCTGATCTTGGGCTCAGCTCCACTTCCCTCCCCGCTTCCCATAACCTTTCGCTCCCTTGTCGCTTATCGCTCAAAAATCTGCCAATCTCGCCTTAAATATATTCAATGACTTAGCCTCCACAGCTTTTTTGGGCAGAGCATTCCACAGATTTACAACCCTCTGAGAGAAGAAGATCCTCCTCATCTCAGTTTTAAATGGGCGATCCCTTATTCTGAAACTATGCCCCCTAGTTCTAGATTTCCCCACGAGGGGAAACATCCTCTCTGCATCTACCTTGTCGAGCCCCCTCAGTATCTTCTGTTTCAGTAAGACCGCCTCTCATTCTTCTAAACTCCAATGAGTATAGGCCCAGCTTACTCTACCTTTTTTCATAAGTCAACCCCTTCATCTCAGGAATCAACCTAGTGAAGCTTCTCTGAACAGCCTTCAAAGAAAGTATATCCCTCTTTAAATAAGGAGATCAAACTGTAGGCAGTACTCCAGGTGTGGCCTCACCAAAACCCTGTACAGTTGTAGCAAGACTTCTCTGCTTTTATACTCCATCCCCTTTGCAGTAAAAGCCAACATTCCATTTGCCTTCCTGATAACTTACTGTACCTGTACACTTTTTTGTGTTTCATGTACAAGGACCCCCAGGTCCCTCTGTACTGCAGCATTTTGTAATTTATCTCCATTTAAATAATAATTAGCTTTTTTATTTTTTCTGCCCACGTGGGTAACCTCACACTTTCCCACATTTTTGCCCACTCACTTAGCCTGTCTATATATCCCTATGCAGATTTTTTGTGTTTCCCACCCATCTTTATATCATCAGCAAACTTGGCTAGATTACACTCAGTCCCTTCATCCAAATCATTAATATAGATTGCAGATAGTTGAAGCCCGAGCACTGATCCCTGCACCACCCCACTAGTTACAGTTTGCCAACTGGAAAATGACCCATTTATCCTGACTCTCTGTTCTCTGTTAGTTAGCCAATCCTCTATCCATGCTAATATATTACCCCCAACCCCGTGAACTTTTACCTTGTGCAGTATCTCTGCAGCCACTTCTTTTAAGACCCTATGATGCAAACCATCAGATCCAGAGGACTTGTCCACCTTTAGTCCCATTATTTTACCGAGTACTTTTTCTTTCGTGATTTAAGTTCCTCCCTCCCCATAGCCCCTTGATTATCCATTATTGGGATGTTTTTAGTGTCTTCTACCGTGAAGACCGATCAAAATGTTTATTCAAATCTCTGCCATTTCCCTATTTTATAATAACTTTTATTTATATAGCGCCTTTAACATCATAAAATGTCCCAAGGCACTTCACAACAATTTTACAACATGTTAGATATTGACCATTGAGGAAAAGAGAGAAAAAAACGTGAGAAGGAAGTGTAAAAAGGGATTAAAGTCTCTGGTCCGAAGTGGCAGCCAAAACGTGCACGCAGATAGACACAGGCGAAAATAACTTTAAAAAAATTCAAATTACATTGTAAATAATACAATAAGGAGTATACAATAGTAAAATCAGTATAGTAAACATTAATTATAATTAAACAAAATTCAATAATATATACCATAATTATAAATTAAGTTAAAATGAGAAAATCAGCAATTGAATCAAATTAAATCAGTTATTAGCTTTCTTTAAAATTCATTCCCTGTCCAGTGATTCAATTAATCTGGAAGAACAAATCACTCTCCTCCATCCTTAATAGGACCTGTAATAGCTCCAGGCTCGAGCTGCCTCAGTTGTCAGGGAGATGCTGATTTTGAAATCTCCCTCCAGCTGCTCCAGGCTCACGCTGCCTCCATTGTCAGGGAGACGCTGATGTTTAAATATCCCTCCAGCTGCTCCAGGCTCGTGCTGCCTCCGTTGTCAGGGAGACGCTGATGTTTTTTGAAAATAATATTTTCCATTATTAATTCCCCAGTCTCCTCCTCTAAGGGACCAATGTTTACTTTAGCTACTCTCTTTTTGATATATACCTGTAGAAACTCTTGCTATCTGTTTTTATATTTCTTGCTAGTTTACTTTCATAATCTATCTTCCCTCTCTTTTTAGTCGTCCTTTGCTGGTTTTTAAAAGTTTCCTAATCCTCTGGCCTCCCACTAATCTTGGCCATTTTGTATGCCATTGTTTTCAATATGACACCATCCTTTTCTTCCTTAGATAGCCACGGATGTTTCTCCCTTCTCTTAAAGTCTTTCCTTCTCACTGAAATATATTTTTGTTGAGAGTAATGAAATATCTCCTTAAATGCCTGCCACTGCTTGTCAACCCTATTGCCCTTTAATCTATTTTCCCAGTCCATTTTAGCCAACTTTACCTTCATACCTTTGTAATTGTCTTTATTTAAGATCAGGTCACTGGTTTGAGATCCAATTTTCTCACCCTCCAACTGAATTCCTCACTACTGCACTGATCTCATCCTTTATTAACCGAGCTACCCCAACTCCTTTTCCTTTCTGTCTATCCTTCCGAATTGTCAAATACCCCTGAATATTCAGTTCCCAGCCTTGGTCACCTTGCAACCACATCTCTGTAATGGCTATCAGATCATACCCATTTATATCTATTTATGCCGTCAACTCATCTATCTTGTTACGAATGCTGTGTGCAATATATTCTTCCTGAGATGCACTGCCCAGAACTGAATGCAGTACTCCAGTTGGGGTCTAACCAAAGCTCAGTTAATATATTTAATGTCATTTTCAAGCACTTTTGGGTTAAATTTAAGATGAACTGCTCTTATAAATGAGTTCCCAATTCAGCAAAGACGAGAGGGTTGTGGAATTGGAACATAAAAAAGGATGTGTCTTTCCAAAGGGTTGGGGTAATGAAGTGCTTAGCATGAGCTGAATGGCCATTTCTTGTTATAGTTTTATATCGGCTTCAATTTATTTTGTAATTGTTTTTCAGTCATTCTGTCCGAGACTGCAGAGTTAGTGCCAGTTAGTGTTAATTTAAAGTCTGTGGGCTTGTTCCCAATAGGAACTGTTTATAAACTTGCTCCACTCAGGGATCGTCCAGCCATCAGAGAGAGGCAACATCCATCCCATTTATCTGGCCTGGATTTGAAACCACATTTAAGAGGTGAAAGATTCTAACCCACTGTGCTGCCTGATCCTTTGGATTTATAAGCAGCAACTCGCCAAGACTTCTACTACCTAGAAAGACAAGGGCAGCAAGCACATGGGAACACCACTACCTACAACTTCCCTTCCAAGTCACACACCATCCTGGAAATATATCGTCAGCGGGGTGCTGCAGGGATCAGTGCTGGGACCCCAACTATTTGCAATCTTTATTAACAACTTGGAAGAAAGGACCGAGTGTAACGTAGCCAAGTTTGCTGGCGATACAAAGATGGAGGAAAAGCAATGTGTGAGAAGGACACACAATCTGCAAAAGGACATAGACAGGTTAAGTGGGTGGGCAAAAATTTGGCAGATGGAGTATAAGTTGGAAAGTGTGAGGTCATGCACTTTGGCAGAAAAAAAATCAAAGAGCAAGTTATTATTTAAATGGAGAAAGATTGCAGATGTGGCGCAATACAGTGGGACCTGGGGGTACTTGTGCATGAAACACAAAAGATTAGTATGCAGGTATAACAAGTGATCAGGAGGGCCAATGGAATCTTGGCCTTTATTGCAAAGGGGATGGAGTATAAAAGCAGGGAAGTCTTGCTACAGTTATACAGGGTATTGGTGAGGCCACACCTGGAATACTGCGTGCAGTTTTGGTTTCCATATTTACGAAAGGATATACTTGCTTTGGAGGCAGTTCAGAGAAGGTTCACTAGGTTGATTCCAGAGATGAGGGGGTTGACTTATGAGGAAAGGTTGAGTAGGTTGGGCCTCTACTCATTGGAATTCAGAAGATTGAGAGGTGATCTTATCAAAATGTATAAGATTATGAGGGGGCTTGACAAGGTGGATGCAGAGAAAATATTTCTACTGATTGGGGAGACGAGAACTAGGGGGCATAATCTTAGAATAAGGGGCCGTCCATTTAAAACTGAGATGAGGAGAAATTTCTTTTCTCAGAGGGTTGTGGATCTGTGGAATTCGCTGCCTCAGAGAGCTGTGGAAGCTGGGACATTGAATAAATTTAAGACAGAGATAGACCGATGAGAGAATAAGGGGTTATGGGGAGCGGGCAGGAAAGTGGACCTGAGTCCATGATCGGATCAGCCAAGATCGTATTAAATGGCGGAGCAGGCTCGAGGCGTCGTATGGCCTACTCCTGGTCCTATTTCTTATGTTCTTATTCCTTCAAAGTCGCTGGGTCAAAATCCGGAACTCCCTCCCTAACAGCACTGTGGGAGTACCTTTACCAGATGGATTGCAGTGGTTCAAGAAGGTGGCTCACCACCACCTTCTCAAGGGCAATTAGGGATGGGCAATAAATGCTGGCCTTGCCAGCGACACCCACATCCTGTGAATGAATAAAATAAAAAATAAGCTTGTAATGGAAGCTAAGCCGGGCTCTCAAAATATTTCATTGTGAGGTCCACGCAAGAGCTAGTTTTTTGCCAGGAAGTTGATTTTATACAGCGCCTTTAAAATAGTAAAACATCCCAAGTGGCTTCATGGGAGCATTATCAAACAAAATTTGACACCGCGCCACATAAGGGCCACAAGTTTCCACATGATTTGCTCCTGATTTTTAGGAGCAACTGGTGTAGAACGGAGTATCTTAGAAATCGGAATTCTCGTCATTTAGTTTGCTCCAGTTCTAGTCAGTTAGAACAGTTTCACTTTGGAACAGAATTTTTTTTTCAAAAGGGGGCGTGTCCGGCCACTTACGCCTAATTTCAAAGTTTCGGCAGTGAAAACTTACTCCAAACTAACTTAGAATGGAGTAAGTGAAGATTTTTGTACGCTCGAAAAAACCTTGTCTACACTTTAGAAAATCAGGCATAGGTTACAAATCAGGCGTCGGGGGGGGTTTAAAGGGAAGTTTACAAACATTAAACACTTCAGTTTTACAAATAAAGGGCCATCATCAATAATAAATGATAAATACATCAATAAATCAATCAAAAAAAATTAATAAGAAATAATAATTTAAAAAAATCAATAAATAAAACATTTTCTACTTACCGACTGCAGCACTGGGAGCCCTCCAACAGCGTGCTGGGATGCCCTCCCCCCCAGTGTGTCTCTGTCAGTGTCTTTATTTCTCTGTCTGTCTGTGTGTGTCTCTCATTCTCTGTCTGTCAGTGTCTGTGTTTCTGACAACGAGGGGAGGGGGAGGGGGAGGAGGGGGGTAAAGGGAGCAGAGGGAGGGAAGGGGGAGGGATGGGGTAGGGGGGCTAAAGGGGAGAAAGGAGATTGCGGGGAGGGGGAGGAGATTGGGGGGGGGGGGAAGGAGAAGGGGGAGGGAGGCTGAACGGGCCAGGCCCGAGACTTCGGGCAGGGCCCGTCCCCAGCACCAGATTTGCAGGTAGGTGGCGTTGGGTCGGGTCGGGGGGAGCGTGGGTCGGGGGGGGTGGTGGGAGGGAGGTCGGTTCGGTTCAGGTCGGGGGGAGAGAGGGAGGTCAGGTCGGGGGGAGGGAGGTCAGGTCGGATCCAGTCCGGGGTGGGGGGGCGGGAGCGGGAGTCGGGTCGGTATCGGTGTCGGTGTCTGGTCCGGGCCGGAGGTGGTGGGGGGGGCAACGGGAGTCGGGTCGGGTCCGGGGACGGGGGGGGAAGCGGGTGTCGGGTCTGGTCCGGGGAGGGGGAGCGGGAGTCGGGTCGGGTCCAGGGGCGTGGGGGAAGCGGGAATCAGGTCGGGGTCCGGTCCGGGCGGGGGGGGGGGAAGCGGGAGTCGGGTCGGTGTCGGATCGGGTCCAGAGGCGGGAAGTGGGAGTCGGGTCGGGAGGAAGCAGGAGCTGGCCGTGGGAGGAGCCTTATGCACATAGCCCCAGGGCTAGGGGCTGCGTGCTTCGGCCCTTCCTGCACAGTTTTGGGCACCTGGAGCTACTGAACATGCGCGCCCACTGTAGCGCGCATGTGCAGAGGTCCCGGCACTGTTTTCAGCGCACGGACCCGGCTCCGCCCCCTACAGCTCCTGCTGCGCTGCACCGAGGGCCAGAGGACCTGCAGGGAGGTGGAGAATTTGGAAGTTTTTTTTAGGCGCACTTTGTGGCGCGAAAAACGGGCGTCCAGGTCGGGACTGCGCCGTTCTAGGCGCGGCTCGAAACTTGGGCCCAAGATATTAGTGCAGAGCTTGGTCACGGAGGTAGAGAGCTAGAGAGGTTTCGTTTACAACAGTGACTACACTCCAAAAGTGCTTCATTGGCTGTAAAGCGCTTTGAGACTTCTGGTGGTCGTGAAAGGTGCTATATAAATGCAAATCTTTTTTCGGGGAGGGTATTCCAGAGCTTCAGGCCTTGGCAGTTGAAGGCATGGCCGCCAGTGGTGGATCGATTTAAATTTGTGGATCGTCAAGAGGCCAGAATTTGAGGAGCACCGATATCTTGGAGGGTTGTTGGGCTGGAGGATATTACAGAATTACAGAGATTGGGTGGGGCGATGCCATGAAGGGATTTGAAAACCAGGATGAGAATTTTAAAATGGAGACGTTGCTTAACCAGGAGCCAATGTAGGTCAGCGAGCAGAGGGGCAACAGGCCAAGAACGCTGAGGAACTCGTCAAGGACAGAGAGGTAGTCAATGCCTGTTGGAAGAAGCATTTTGAAGATCTCCTTAACAGAGACTCTGTCTTTGATGCGAGTGTCCTCGACTCCATTCTGCAGCATGCTACACGCCACCATCTCAGCACAACCCCAACCCGGCATGAGGTAGAAAGGGCCATCCATCAGCTGAAGAATAACAAGGCAACAAGAGCAGATGGAATTCTCGCCAAAGCACTAAAGCATGGCAGAGTAACACTATTGGCACGAATACATGACATCATTTTTTTATCTGGAAGGAGGAGAGCATGCTAGGAGATCTCACGAACGCTGCAATCGTGACCATCTTCTAAAAAGGGAACAAGTCCGACTGCGGTAACGACAGAGGAATCTCCCTGCTGTTGGCCACAGGGAAAGTCATCGCAAAAATCCTTCTCCGTCGTCTTCTCTCTGTGGCTGAATAGCTCTTCCCAGAGTCGCAATGTGGATTTCGTCCACTAAGGGGTACAACGGACATGATCTTCACCGCGCAACAACTACTAAGAGAAATTAAGGGAACAGCACCAACCCTTGTACATGACCTGAGGGAAATTGATGGGATTGAAAGCCGATAATCCCCAGGGCCTGATAGTCTGCATCCCAGAGTACTTAAGGAAGTGGCCCTAGAAATAGTGGATGCATTGGTGGTCATTTTCCAACATTCTATAGACTCTGGATCAGTTCCTATGAATTGGAGGGTAGCTAATGTAACCCCATTTTTAAAAAAAGGAGGGAGAGAGAAAACAGGGAATTATAGACCGGTTAGCCTGACATCGGTAGTGGGGAAAATGTTGGAATCAATTATTAAAGATGTAATAGCAGTGCATTTGGAAAGCAGTGACTGGATTGGTCCAAGTCAGCATGGATTTATGAAAGGGAAATCATGCTTGACAAATCTTCTAGAATTTTTTGAGGATGTAACTAGTATAGTGGACAAGGGAGAACTAGTGGATGTGGTGTATTTGGACTTTCAAAAGGTTTTTGACAAGGTCCCACACAAGAGATTAGTGTGCAAAATTAAAGTGCATGGTATTGGAGGTAATGTATTGACGTGGATAGAGAACTGGTTGGCAGACAGGAAGCAAAGAGTAGGAATAAACGGGTCCTTTTCAGAATGGCAGGCAGTGACTAGTGGGGTACTGCAAGGTTCAGTGCTGGGACCCCAGCTATTTACAATATACATTAATAATTTAGTCAAAGGAATTGAATGTAATATCTCCAAGTTTGCAGATGACACTAAGCTGAGTGGCAGTGTGAGCTGTGTGGAGGATGCTAAGAGGCTGCAGGGTGACTTGGACAGGTTAGGTGAGTGGGCAAATGCATGGCAGATGCAGTATAATGTAGATAAATGTGAGGTTATCCACTTGTGTGGCAAAAACAGGAAGGCAGAATATTACCTGAATGGTGACCGATTAGGAAAAGGGGAGGTGCAACGAGACCTGGGTGTCATGGTACATCAGTCATTGAAAGTTGGCATGCAGGTACAGCAGGTGGTGAAGAAGGCAAATGGCATGTTGGCCTTTATAGCGAGAGGATTTGAGTATAGGAGCAGGGAGATCTTACTGCAGTTGTACAGGGCTTTGGTGAGGCCACACCTTGAATATATTGTGTACAGTTTTGGTCTCCTAATCTGAGGAAGGACATTCTTGCTATTGAGGGAGTGCAGCGAAGGTTCACCAGACTGATTCCCGGGATGGCAGGACTGACATATGAAGAAAGACTGGATCAACTAGGCTTATATTCACTGGAATTTAGAAGAATGAGAGGGGATCTCATAGAAACATATAAAATTCTGACGGAATTGGACAGGTTAGATGCAGGAAGAATGTTCCCAATGTTGGGGAAGTCCAGAACCAGGGGTCACAGTCTAAGGATAAGGGGTAAGCCATTTAGAAACATAGAAAATAGGTGCAGGAGTAGGCCATTCCACCTTTCGAGCCTGCACCGCCATTCAATAAGATCATGGCTGATCATTCACCTCAGTACCCCTTTCCTGCTTTCTCTCCATACCCCATGATCCCCTTAACCGTAAGGGCCATATCTAACTCCCTCTTGAATATATCCAATGAACTGGCATCAACAACTCTCTGCGGCAGGGAATTCCACAGGCCAATAACTCTGAGTGAAGAAGTTTCTCCTCATCAGTCCTAAATGGCCTACCCCTTATCCTAAGACTATGTCCCCTGGTTCTGGACTTCCCCAAAATCGAGAACATTCTTCCCGAATCTAACCTGTCCAATCCCATCAGAATCTTATATGTTTCTATGAGATCCCCTCTCATCCTTCTAAATGCCAGTAAATAAAGGCCCAGTTGATCCAGTCTCTCGTCATATGACAGCCCAGCCATCCCTGGAATCAGTCTGGTGAACCTTCACTGCACTCCCTCAGTAGCAAGAACGTCCTTCCTCAGACTAGGAGACCAAAACTGAACACAATGTTCCAGGTGAGGCCTCACTAAGGCCCTGTACAACTGCAGTAAGACCTCCCTGCTCCTATATTCAAATCCCCTAGCTATGAAGGCCAACATACTATTTGCCGCCTTTACCGCCTGCTGTACCTGCGTGCCCACTTTCAGTGACTGATGAACCATGACACCCAGGTCTCGTTGCACCTCCCCTTTTTCTAGTCTGCCACCATTCAGATAATATTCTGCCTTCATGTTTTTGCCCCCAAAATGGATATCCTCACATTTATCCACATTATACTGCATCTGCCATGTATTTGCCCAGTCACCTAATCTGTCCAAGTCACCCTGCAGCCTCTTAGCATCCTCCTCACAGCTAACATCCGCAAACGTGGAGATATTACACTCTATTCCTTCATCCAAATCGTTAATGTATATTGTAAAGAGCTGGGATCCCAGCACTGAGCCCTGCGGCACCCCACTAGTAACTGCCTGCCATTCTGAAACGGACCCGTTTATCCCGACTCTCTGCTTCCTGTCTGCCAACCAGTTCTCTATCCACGTCAGTACATTAGGCCCGAGATGAGGAGAAACTTCTTCACTCAGAGAATTGTGAACCTGTGGAATTCTCTACCACAGAAAGTTGTTGAGTCCAGTTCGTTAGATATATTCAAAAGGGAATTAGATGTGGCCCTTACAGCTAAAGGGATCAAGGGCTATGGAGAGAAAGCAGGAATGGGAAACTGAAGTTGCATGATCAGCCATGATCATATTGAATGGTGGTGCAGGCTCGAAGGGCCGCATGGCCTACTCCTGCACCTATTTTCTATGTTTCTATTACTGAGTTATATTTTGTATTGCACTTGCTAGATATCATTAGTTATTATAATAACACTCCCAAGAGTTTGAACTGTTAGCAATGTTGGGCTTTTTCAGATTTTGGGTGACACCAAACTTAATTTGTGTTGATGACACATAGTTATTCATGTATGATTATAGAGAGGGACATTATAGAAATTCATTCATACAGACATCACAAAAGAAGGTAACTGCCAAGAGCTGTTTAATGTACTAACACCATTGAATGACAGTGAGATGAACAATGTTGTTTACATTTGATTGTGGTATTTCCTACCTTTTTTGACTAATTCAGAATTTTCAATTTTTTTTTACTAGTGTTACTAAAGTCTGTTTTGATTTATATTTTGACAAGTCAAAAATGACTTCTTGCCAAATTGTATACCACTTGATCCAATAGTTTCAGGCAACTTGTTTGGTCAGTAATTTTCCTGGCTTCAGAACCTAAGTGCATTTAATGGAAGTTTTGGTTTTGCTTCTGGCAGTTGCGATAATGTTTAAGTGCTTTGGTCAATATTCCTCCCTTGACTAGCACCTCCCTAATCACATTAGTTGGTCATTCATCTCATTGCTGTTTATAGAAAATCTCTATGCAAAATGGCTCCCCCGTTTCCCTGTTTAAGAAGTCATTGGAGTTCAAAGAGAGAGTAAAGAACTTAAGAGACATTTGAGTGACATGACCAGGCACTTTATAAATGCAAGTTAAGAAAAAAAAACTCATGCATGCAGCAGTTACTGATCTGAAGTCACCTTAGTGGCAGCAGCAGTACGCATGGAGGTCCTGGAAGTGTTTGGGAACATTGTTGACTAAAGCTATGGCCTTTTTTTGCCTCTAACAGCCAATATTTATTAAACTTCATTGTCGGGTTTTGTCGGATTTATCTTAGTTTCTTCTTCATTCTATCACTTCATTCTTTTGTTGTTCCTCTTTCCCTCTTGATGTTTTATATCTCTCTTTCTTGTAGCTCTGTCCTATTGGGCCCAAGTTTCCGCCCTTTGTAAAAACGGCGCACCTCCATAAGGTGCGCTTACTTTCTGGAATAAAAAGGGCCCCGAAAACTTACCTTGTGATTCTGCGAGCTCCTCAAGATGTCTTCGGCCTCAGCGTGGGTCGGGGCTGAGCCAGGTCCCGGCGCTGAAAACGGTGCCGGGACCTCTGCACATGTGCGCTAGAGTGTGCGTGCGTGTGCAGTAGCTCCACGCGGCCCGAATCTCTGCAGGCTGCGTGGGAGGGGCCCGAAGAACGCCGTCCCTAGCCCTGGCCGAATGGGCTCACCTGGCATTGACGATCAGGACTCTGGCTTCCCTCACGTTCTGCTTCAGCCCCCCCTCCTTCCCTCCCATTGAGCTCCCCTCCCTCCCTCCCTCCCGTTTATCCTCCCATCCTCCCTCTCTCCTGTTCAGCTTCGCCCCCCCCTTCCCTCCTGTTCTGCTCCCCCCCACTTTGAGCCTCCCTCCCTCCCGTTCAGCTCCCCCACCCCCCGCCCCCCCCCTCGCTGTTTATCCTCCCTCCCTCCCGTTCATCTTCCTTACTTCCCTCCCGTTCAGCCTCCCTCCCCCCCCTCCCGTTCCACCCCACCCTCCCGTTCAGCCTCCCCGCGCCCTCTCCCTCCGCCCTCCCCCCCGCCACCCCTTTACATCAAGGACATGGGTATATCTTAGAAAGAGGGGAAAATGTAGAGATAATCTGCCTCCTTCATTGAAATTGATTGTTCATGGGTGTGGTTGCTTATCAACTGTGGAGAATACTGTGGTTCATCATCATCATTGAAATCGAGGAAGACTTGCTTCCATTCTAAAAGTGAGTTCTTGGGTGGCTGTACAGTCCAATGCGGGAATTACAGTCTCTGCCACAGGTGGGACAGACAGTGGTTGAAGGAAAGGGTGGGTGGGGAGCCTAGTTTGCCGCAACCTCCTTCCGTTGTCTGCACTTGATGTCTGCATGCTCTTGGCGTCAAGACTCGAGGTGCTCAGTGTCCTCCCGGATGCTCTTCCTCCACTTTGGGTGGCCTTGGGCCAAGGACTCCCAGGTGTTGGTGGGGATGTTGCACTTTATCAAGAAGGCTTTGAGGGTGTCCTTGAAACGTTTCCTCTGCCCACTTGGGGCTTGCTTGCCGTGTCGATGCTCCATGTAGAGTGCTTGCTAAGGGAGTCTCGTGTCAGGCATGCAGATACTGTGGCCCGCCCAACGGAGCTGGTCGAGCATGTTCGGTGCTTCGATGCTGGGGATGTTGGCCTGAGCGAGAACATTAACATTGGTGCGTCTATTCTCCCAGTGGATTTGCAGGATGTTGCGGAGACAGCGCTGGTGGTACTTCTCCAGCGCTTTGAGATGTCTACTGTATAATAATCCAAGAAAAATAATGCTTTTTTGCACATACATAACATTTGAGTTGGAAAGGATGGATACAAATAGAGGTCACTGATCGTGGGTCACTGTGCAACTCAGAAATGGATGCTTGTTGGTATATCACAGCAACTGTGGGATTGCATGGCTATTCCAACTTGGAGGATAGTGTGATCAAATAAACGTCTGTGTGGTTAAAATGTTAGGACAGAAAGAGATTGGGAAATAAATATTATTATAGGACTTCCTTTTTGCGTGAAGTTTTAGTGGAAATGAAATATATTTAGGATTTTGAAAAAATAAGTCAGTTGTGGTTAGGATTGATTATGTGGCCACTTAATTCAGATTTGTTAGGTTTATTTGAAATTAAACTGGCATGTGTCGTTTAACAAAAAATAGGCCTATGTTGTATGTTCAACCGTCCCACAGAGTGCATGTACTAAACTCTACACCAGCTGTTCCTGCCTCCCTCCACGTCAACTGGAATAACAGATGCAGTAGCGAGCCTACTGTTTTTGTTGCTCTCTTGTAGATAAATGAGGTGCACAGCTGCAGTCTGCTCAGCTTGCTCACTTTATAATCAGCAGCTTTGGAAAAATAAAGAACAAATATGAATTTATGTAGTCCTTTCATGTTCTTGGGAAGTCTCAAAGTGCTTCACAACTAATTAATAACTTTTGAAGTGTTTAGAAGGCGTATGTGGCAGCCCATTTGTGTATAGTAAAATCTCACAAACAGCAAGTGCGTTAAATGGCCAGTTAATCTGTTTTGTTGCTTTAGGGTTGAATGTTGCCTAGGAGACCGGGAAAGGTTACTGCTTTTCAAATCATGTCATGAGATGTTTTATGCCCACCTCACAACTTGGTTCAACATTTTATCCAAAATGCAGCACCTCTAACAAACATGCTCTTCTTCCAGTACGGTGTGGAGAGATCTGTCTAGCTTTTGTGCTTAAACCTTAGCATGGGGAATGCATCCACAACCTTCTCTGACTCGGGCACAACTACAAACACCGATAGCAAGAGTGCTATCTCTGATCAATCTCCTGACATGTAGCAGGAGTTCTGTTGTGGTGGGTGAAAATACAATGTACCACTTGTGGCATATAGTGTAAATCAGCGAACATTGCTCTTTCAGAGGGAGCAAAGTTTTATCAGGGAGAAAAAAAAACACAATTTGAAATGTTACCGGGGCAAAGGAAAGCAGCCCACATGAGGTATAGATCTGCTATGAATACAATAAAGTCCTGAATGTGACTAGAATACCAAACAGTTTGTGTGTATTATTGCAGTGTCAGATTTCTGATTGAGCATTGAGGGAGGCAAAAGCAATCACTTTCAAAATACTTGATGTATCAGTTCAGTAAAAACATAGTAGAAATTTACAGGAAATAGGAGGCAAATGAATTATTTGAAACCTGATATTTTGACGGAGGATATTCAAGATGTTTTTTTTTAGGCGCTGAGTGTGTGTCAGTAGCTTCTATCATAATAGACATGGGACAAAGGGTATCTGATGACTGCATAGCATTTGATTGCAGACTATTGAGGTGAGTTACAAATTAGAAACTAAATGTAATACTATAAAATAGGTGGAATGAAAAGCCTGTTAGAATTACATCTGGGACCTGCTTGACCCAAATTTAAAATTTAAGATACAACCCATCGCATTAGATGTAAATGGATACAGAGTTGTTCATGTGTGTTGTATTTTCAAACATTTTGTTTTTGTACAGCACTTTTAAGCAGGATCTGGGCTCCTATGGGAAAGATCAATGTCTCATTAACTTCTTGTTCAAAGAATCTTTTCACATTGACCTCTCAGCATCAGCATTTCACAGCCCACTTGGATACATCCATTATATGCTTAATTGTTATTTTATTTTTCATTTTTACAGCAGTGTCTGATATCAGCAGTACAACAAAAAGTAATTTGCATTCAAACTTTTGTATTTTCCAGAAACATGACACCAAGTTATCTTTACATTATACCCATCTTATTGGGTGAGGACATAGGCATCTATTTTTAAGTTTCTGTCCTTTCAAGTGTCCTTAGCCCCTGTGAAAAGGTGAATGACCTGTTCTAAGGTTTAGGCCTAGTTGCAAGGAGATGAGGATTCTATATCTTGTTCCCTCTTTTTGGAGAAGTGATTTGCTTATACTTTGCGCTTTCCGTAATAGCATAGATCTGTAATTTACTGCTGTGGTAGCCTGCAGACATGAACTCTATGATAGAAACATAGAAACATAGAAAATAGGTGCAGGAGTAGGCCATTCGGCCCTTCTAGCCTGCACCGCCATTCAATGAGTTCATGGCTGAACATTCAACTTCAGTACCCCATTCCTGCTTTCTCGCCATACCCCTTGATCCCCCTAGCAGTAAGGACCTCATCTAACTCCTTTTTGAATATATTTAGTGAATTGGCCTCAACAACTTTCTGTGGTAGAGAATTCCACAGGTTCACCACTCTCTGGGTGAAGAAGTTCCTCCGCATCTCGGTCCTAAATGGCTTACCCCTTATCCTGAGACTGTGACCCCTGGTTCTGGACTTCCCCAACATTGGGAACATTCTTCCTGCATCTAACCTGTCTAACCCCGTCAGAATTTTAAATGTTTCTATGAGGTCCCCTCTCATTCTTCTGAACTCCAGTGAATATAAGCCCAGTTGATCCAGTCTTTCTTGATAGGTCAGTCCCGCCATCCCGGGAATCAGTCTGGTGAACCTTCGCTGCACTCCCTCAATAGCAAGAATGTCCTTCCTCAGGTTAGGAGACCAAAACTGTACACAATACTCCAGGTGTGGCCTCACCAATGCCATGTACAACTGTAGCAACACCTCCCTGCCCCTGTACTCAAATCCCCTTGCTATGAAGGCCAACATGCCATTTGCTTTCTTAACCGCCTGCTGCACCTGCATGCCAACCTTCAATGACTGATGTACCATGACACCCAGGTCTCTTTGCACCTCCCCTTTTCCTAATCTGTCACCATTCAGATAATAGTCTGTCTCTCTGTTTTTACCACCAAAGTGGATAACCTCACATTTATCCACATTATACTTCATCTGCCATGCATTTGCCCACTCACCTAACCTATCCAAGTCGCTCTGCAGCCTCACAGCATCCTCCTCGTAGCTCACACTGCCACCCAACTTAGTGTCATCCGCAAATTTGGAGATACTACATTTAATCCCCTCATCTAAATCATTAATGTACAGTGTAAACAGCTGTGCTCCGACGCAATTATCCTCTCTGTGAATTTTAATTTCTGGATTAAGAAGTTCCAGAAAACGGTGTGGAGGTGCATTTTCAGTAAATCATTATAGGAGTATCCGTTTGTTCCAGAACACTTTATATATTGCATTGTATCTCTGATCTAGCTACAGTTAATTTTAACCAGCAAAATGGGCCATGATTCACATTATTTTGTACTGAGTCCTGTCATTATGCAATTTGTTTAAAAGCAGAATCAGTTAAAATTACAATATTCTACAATTTCAGTACAGCTTTATGACCACTTGCACTTACAGCAGACTGCACTATTTCTCTTAAAGCACTCAAAAGTTGAAACTTTGTTTTTAATGTTCCTCTGCCAGAAGTGGTTAAAATGTTCCTATTGTCTGTCTGTCTGCTACTGCAGCTTATTGTAAAGGGTAATTTGTTACCAGATTTTAGTCAAACTTTATAAATGTATTCCTCTCATCGGACAGACTTTTGAAAATGAGCAGTCAGATTTTTTTTTTTGCATTTTTTTTCATCTGCTTTATTTTTTCCATCTGGTCTTGCCAGGCCATATACTTCCTGAATCCAAGAAATTACAGAGAGTGACTAGCTCCTGCCACTGCTGCTGTTGGAACTATGAATCAAGGAACTGCCATTAATTCTCCCTCTGATTTTCATTTCACTTTCTCCCCGTTGGGAAATCTCTGCCCTGGCCTTGCTGTCTCCCTTCAGCTGTATGGTTATGTCGTGCCATCTACAGTCATCATTCTGTTTGGTTGCTTAATCCAAGTTCCTAAACAGTACACAAGATTTTGCACCATGATAAAGTATCCAAATACTTAGCACTAGCACGGAAATGTACTTAAATGTATTTAAACAAAGTTAACTTCTGTTGTGGGAAAGAAATTGACACTAGAAATTACAGTAGATCTTAGAATATTTTTTTTAGTTTACAATGATACTTGTGCATCGGTGTGTCTCATGTTGTATTTGACTATCTACTGAATGATGTCTACAATTTTCTTCTTCAGCACTTTCACAGGGTTTATCATTAGAATTGCTTCAATACCACAGTAAAACTGTGATGCAATTACTGTTCTTGGTGTTTTGCAGACGCTGGTATATTACTGCATTTGGTGTGCTTAAAGACTGGTATCGTTACCCTTTTTTTCCATTATTGATGTATTCTCTTCTCTCCATGTGAAATGTAATGGCTTGATCCAGCTCTTTTTTTTTAATGGCTTGATCCAGCTCTTTTTTTAAGGATCTATACACGGTAGCGTTTCGGATTATTGTTATGTGGCAAACTATAAAACAAACGGGAGCTTTAAAGTCTGTCCTGAAGCAGCTAGGCAACCTGGAAACTCTTCATCATTGTTCTCTTTGTGAAATACTGAGAATGCCAGTACTTGTACTAATCAAGGGCATCTTGCCATATGGTGACATCATTGAATGTGGGGTTGCCCCAACTGTGGAGATTAATGAATAGCTTTAGACAACAAGAACCTTTTATACTATACATGAAGACCATTTAAATTCTAAATAAATGTACCACTGTCTCCAGTGTAACAGAAATGTATTGTTTATTATGTCCATATCTCTTAGAGTTTTCCATTATTTATTCATGATACTGGCAGTATGGTCCAGTGTCAGATTTAGATTTTAACTGCCCATTGATTAAATGTCATGCAACATCAATACAGAAATGTAGGGCCCAAGTTTCGGGCCGCGCCTAAAATGGCGCAGCCCGGACCTGGACGCCCGTTTTTCATGCCACAAAGTGCGTTTAAAAAAAACTCGCCTATTCTCCGGCTCCCTGCAGTTCCTCTGGAGCTGGGCGCTGCGCAGCACGAGCTGTGGGGGGCAGAGCCAGGTCCCTGCGCTGAAAACAGTGCCGGGAACTCTGCACATGTGCGCTACAGTGCTACAGCTGAATGGCCTCACTGGGGCTGTGTGGATAAGGCTCCTCCCACCCGACCCGCCCCCCGCTCTCTCACCCCCCCCCCCCCCCCGGTGACTCGACTCTGCCCCCCCCGCGACCCGACCTCCGCTTCCCCCCTCCAGGACCTCCGCGACGCCCCCCCCCCCCCCCCCCGAACCTCCGTGACTCTTTCTCCCCCCCCTCCCCCGAGACCCGACGCCACCTACCTGTAAATCCAGCCCGAAGTCTTGGGCCCGGCCGATCAGCCTCCTTCTCTCCCTCCCCTACCCCTCTCTCTCCCCCTCCCTCCCTCCTCTCTCTCTCCCCTCCCTCCCTCCTCTCTCCCTCCCCCTCCCTCCCTCCTCTCTCCTCCTCTCTCCCTCCCCCTCCCTCCCTCCTCTCTCCCTCCCCCTCCCTCCCTCCTCTCTCCCTCCCCCTCCCTCCCTCCTCTCTCCCTCCCCCTCCCTCCCTCCTCTCTCCCCTCCCCCTCCCTCCCTCCTCTCTTCCTCCCCCTCCCTCCCTCCTCTCTCCCTCCCCCTCCCTCCCTCCTCTCTCCCTCCCCTCCCTCCCTCCTCCTTCCCTCCTCTCTCCCTCCCCCTCCCTCCCTCCTCTCTCCCTCCCCCTCCCTCCCTCCTCTCTTCCTCCCCCTCCCTCCCTCCTCTCTCCCTCCCCCTCCCTCCCTCCTCTCTCCCTCTCCCTCCCTCCCTCCTCTCTCCCTCCCTCCCTCCTCTCTCCCTCTCCCTCCCTCCCTCCTCCCTCCTCTCCCTCCCTCCCTCCTCTCTCCCTCTCCCTCCCTCCCTCCTCTCTCCCTCCTCCTCCATCCCTCCTCCCTCCCTCCTCCTCCCTCCCTCCTCCTCCCTCCCTCCTCCTCCCTCCCTCCTCCTCCCTCCCTCCCTCCCTCCTCCCTCCCTCCTCCCTCCCTCCTCTCTCCCTCCCTCCCTCCTTCCCTCCTCTCTCCCTCCCTCCCTCCTTCCCTCCTCTCTCCCTCCCTCCCTCCTTTCTCCCTCCCCCTCCCTCCCTCTCTCTCTCCCCTCTTCCTCCTTCCCTCCCTCCCTCTCTCCCTCCTCCTTCCCTCCCTCCCTCTCTCCCTCCCTCCCTCCCTCCCTCCTCTCTTCCTCCTCTCTCCCTCCCCCTTCCTCTCTCCCTCCCCCTCCCTCTCTCCCTCCCCCTCCTTTCTCTCCCCCTCCTCCTCTCTCCCCCTCTCTCCCTCCCTCCCTCTCTCTCTCTCTCCCTCCCTCCCTCCCTCCCTCCCTCCCTCCTCTCTCTCCCTCAAGGTTTCGGCAGTGAAAACTTACTCCAAACTAACTTAGAATGGAGTAAGTGAAGATTTTTGTACGCTCGAAAAAAACCTTGTCTACACTTTAGAAAATCAGGCGTAGGTTACAAATTAGGTGTAGGGAACAAGGTGGGGGGGGGAAGGGAAGTCATTAAATTCTACAATCAATCCTTAGTTATACTTATACAAATATTATACAAATAAATCAAACCTGAATAAAAATGTATAAGCAAAGAAGATATTAAATAAACCATCTTCTTACCTGTGTGAAACAGCAGCAGCATTCGAGCTGCTGTGCCTCAGGCAGGCCTTTCATGTTGGAGACAGGCAGGGGTGTGGCGTCAGTGTCTCGACGGCAGCGGTAGGCGGGAAGCAGCTTTCGAGCTGAGCTGCGGTGCTTGAGGCAGGCCTTCATTCCCCGCGAAGACGCAGCACCCGGACGGACTTGAGGCCATTCGGCCATGGGATTGCAGCAGCGTCAGTGGCTGGCCGGGAGCCGAAGAATGAACACAGGACACACGCAGCTGATTAAGATTCTTTAGGCCGTTCGGCCACGCTTATGGGGCGGCGTCAGTGGCTCGAAGGCAGCCGAAGAATCGGGAGCGGAAGGACGGATGTGAGGCCATTCGGCCATGAGATAGCAGCAGCGTCAGTGGCTGGCCGGGAGCCGAAGAATGAACACAAGACACACGCAGCTGATTAAGATTCTTTAGGCCGTTCGGCCACACTTATAGGGCGGCGTCAGTGGGTCCAAGAAACAAATCTTCACTTTTTCTGCAGTCCTTTTAAAAATGGCCGAGTGCCAATGTTTGTTTCAGACTGCGCATGCGCGCGCACTCCAACGCGCACGCGTCGGGTTGCTGGCACCACGAAGGCTAATTTAAATTGTACCCGCCCCCTGCTACTTAGACAATCGGCGTGAGTGTTAGGCTCCGCCCCTTGCTGCGAAGAGCGTGCCGCGCCAAGCAGACATCGAGCTCGAATATCAGACTTTTTTTTAAGCGCAGTTTTCGGTGCGAAAAACAGGCGCCAGCTCTGAGGTGTGCCGTTTTCGCTGCGGGACGAAACTTGGGGCCACTGACAGAGACACACTGGGGGTGCTGTCCCAGCACGCTGTTTAAGGACTCTCGGTACTGCAGTCGGTAAGTAGAAAATGTTTTATTTATTGATTTTAAAAAAATATATATATTTTTTATTAATTTTTTTTGATTGATTTATTGGTTGATTTATTGATGTATTTATCATTTATTATTGATAATGGCTCTTTATTTGTAAAACTGAAGTGTTTAATGTTTGTAAACTTCCCTTTAAAAACCCCCCCCATTCCCTATGCCTAATTTGTAACCTGATTTTCTAAAGTGTAGACAAGGCTTTTTCGAACGTACAAAAATCTTCACTTACTCCATTCTAAGTTAGTTTGGAATAAGTTTTCACTGCCTAAACTTTGAAAACAGGCGTAAGTGGCCGGAAACGCCCCCTTTTGAAAAAAAAATTCTGTTCCAAAGTGAAACTGTTCTAACTGACTAGAACTGGAGCAAACTAAATGCCGAGAATTCAAATTTCTAAGATACTCCATTCTAAACCAGCTGCTCCAAAAAAACAGGAGCAACTCAGGCCGAAACTTGGCCCCATAGTACCTAGGAAAGCAATTCTGTTGGATTAGAGTTTTATGCTAGTGCTGTACTACTTTTTCTCTCTCCCTTCTGTTTGTCTTCATCTTTTGTAGTTACTTGGACCACTATGCAGTCGCACATACTAAACACAAATGGCTGCAGCCCCTCCACTGACTTTATTATACATCATACCATCCACATTTCCTACCCCATCTTGTATCGCCAACTTGCCAAAGTTGCTGTAAACTGGTCAGGGCTGCATAAATTGCATACAGACAGGCATTGTTAACACTACATCCAGACAAAGATTGCACAAAGCTGCTTATACAGTTTCAAAGGATTAATTGAGAGAGCATTTGTGTGTTCAAAGCTGCTTAGATTAATCTTGGACTTTTATGCATTGCTTATCGCTGACTTACCAAAGCATCTGGTAATTTTTGAGCTTCCTTTTAACTGTTTCATCATTAATACTTTAATATGCCTATGTGTTTTCTCTTTATTTTTGTTGATTTACTTTAACATTGATGATCTTTTTGGCAGAAATGGCTTAATCCAATAAAGTTATTAATCCTGATGGTCAGTCAACTAAATTCATTTCAATAGGAAAAATTTGGGCTCTTTCCACACTGGCCTTTTATTTGGTGTAACCAGTTATGAGGTTTCTTGTAGGTAGATTGGAGATACTTGACATATGTTTACCAACTACACTTTGACCTTTGGAATTGGGTTTGCAGTTTAAATCTAAAAGGGGCAGGTCAGTGAAGAATTTCTGTTGCATAGAAGATATAGTCAGGTGTCGGACCTATCTGTTTTAAGAGCACTGCTGAAGTGTGCTTTATATTGTCTCATGATGAGGGGAAAAAAAACATTGGGCGTTTCTGCAACCTGGCAGCTCTCTACAGCTCGCTCTAAAGCATTAGCAAGTGGCAAAGAGGTTCAAGTCCCACTCCAGAGACTTGAGCACATAGACTGACATTTAAGCGCAGTAATGAGGCGATACTGTATTGTCTGAGTCCTACTGCTGATGGTGATCCCACAATGTTATTGGGTAAGGAATTCCAGGTTATTGACCCAGTGATTAAGTGATGCATGACCCCGTAATATATGTTACCAAAACCAGGATGGTGGGCAACTTGGTGCTGATGATGCTGTTTCCATGATATCTTGTGCTTTTTGGTGGTAGTCACAGTTGTCAAAGTAACCTTAGTGAGTTGTTGCAGTGCATCTGTAGAAAATACATTCTATAACTACAGTGCACCAGTGATGGATATTGAGTCCAGTGGCATGGGCACTGATTAAGTGAACTGCTCTGTTATAGATGGTGAGTTTATTGACTGTTGTTGCAGCTGTACCCATCCAGATATGTACTGAGCATTCATTCCATTGCAGTCCTGACTTGAGCTTTGCACATGATGGAAAGGCTTTGATGGGTCAAAAAGTGAGCCATTTGTCAGAGTATCCAGTCTTTGCCCTGCTCATAACTTTTGTATTTTGTTAAAATAAATCACCGACCTGGTGTCGAAAAGAAGTTTAATTAAACCTTTTAGCTCTGGAATTGCCTCCCTAAGCCTCTCTGTCCTGCTTGACAAATCTTCTGGAATTTTTTGAGGATGTAGCTTGTAGAGTGGACAAGGGAGAACCAGTGGATGTGGTGTATTTGGACTTTCAAAAGGCTTTTGACAAGATCCCACACAAGAGATTGGTGTGCAAAATTAAAGCACATGGTATTGGGGTTAATGTACTGACGTGGATAGAGAACTGGTTGGCGGACAGGAAGCAGAGAGTCGGGATAAAAAGGTCCTTTTCAGAATGGCAGGCAGTGACTAATGGGGTGCCGTAGGGCTCAGTGCTGGCACCCCAGCTATTTACAATATACATTAATGATTTAGATGAAGGAATTGAGTGTAATATCTCCAAGTTTGCAGATAACACTAAGCTGGGTGGCGATGTGAGCTGTGAGGAGGACGCTAAGAGGCTAACAGGTTAGCCGAGTGGGCAAATGCATGGCAGATGCAGTATAATGTGGATAAATGTGAGGTTATCCACTTTGGGGGCAAAAACACAAAGGCAGAATATTATCTGAATGGCGGCAGATTAGGAAAAGGGGCGATGCAACGAGACCTGGGTGTCATGGTACATTAGTCATTGAAAGTTGGCATACAAGTACAGCAGGCGGTGAAGAAGGCAAATGGTATGTTGGCCTTCATAGCAAGGGGATTTGAATATAGGAGCAGGGAGGTCTTACTGCAGTTGTACAGAGTCTTAGTGAGGCCTCACCCGGAATATTGTGTACAGTTTTGGTCTCCTAATCTGAGGAAAGACATTCTTGCTATTGAGGTAGTGCAGCGAAGGTTCACCAGACTGATTCCAGGGATGGCTGGACTGACATATGAGGAGAGACTGGATCGACTGGGCCTTTATTCACTGGAGTTTAGAAGGGTGAGAGGGGATCTCATAGAAACATATAAAATTCTGATGGGACTGGACAGGTTAGATACAGGAAGAATGTTCCCGATGTTGGGGAAGTCCAGAACTAGGGGACACAGTCTAAGGATAAATAGTAAGCCATTTAGGACTGAGATGAGGAGAAACTTCTTCACTCAGAGTTGTTAACCTGTGGAATTCCCTACCGCAGAGAGCTGTTGATGCCAGTTCATTGGATATATTCAAGAGGGAGTTAGATGTGGCCCTTACGGCTAAAGGGATCAAGGGATATGGAGAGAAAGCAGGAAAGGGGTACTGAGGTGAATGATCAACCATGATCTTATTGAATGGTGGTGCAGGCTCGAAGGGTCGAATGGCTTACTACTGCACCTATTTTCTGTGTTTCTAAGATGCTCCTTAAAACCTGTCCTAATATCTCCTTATGTGGCTTTAAGAATTTTACAGTTAGATATTTCTGCAAATTATTGTCAAGATCAAGATTGGAATTAACTTGTTTATGTAGAAATGGTGCTAATGATTGGTGCTTTTTTTGTAGCTATTACTTGATGGAAAGAAGTGGATATTAAAAGATGCAATGTCTGTTCACAGTGACTAGCCTTGCTTGTTTCTTGGGAAATAATGGAAGTGACTTTGATCAGCATACAATATAAGAGGGATTTGACACTCATTCTTCCAGGCCGACTCTGGAAGAGGAAATGTGAACTACACTGGCTGGGACGAGCATTTCCTGCAGTTCTGGGGCAGACTTCCTATGACAGCTGCAGTGTGTTTAAAAATAAAGTATAGATGGAGAGCAGATGGCACATGAAGCTGATCAGATCTGAGTCTTCGCTGCCATTTATGTGCATAGTAAAGCACTTGCGAGATTGAATTGATGAATAATTATCTTTTAACTTAGTCTATATTTCACTGACTTGTTTTGGAGACCTTTCTCTGACTACCCCTGATCCTTCGTTCTGACCTAAATGACTCATTTATTTACTTTTTTAGAAAATGACTGTAATTTGCTTGTGCCATTGTGTAGTGAACAGGAAATAAGGTCCATCTGGATTCCATGCTTAAACATATAGAATTATTTTTCCAGTAGCCAATTTCCACACTTATTTCATAACTCAAAAGTCCGTCACCCAATTATTTCCATGTAATGGGATTGCAGAGCTAAAAGATTTTCTTTTGAATTACTCTTCTGGAATCAAGGAGAAATTTATATTTAGTGGATTGCCATATGACACTGAACCATTCCTTAGATCTTTCAAGATCAAACAGCAGATATGGCTGGAAGGAGAATTGCAAAATACTGTTTGTTTTTTGTACAGCATTTACTCTTACAACTGTGTTGATTATAACATTTCTTCTGGTCTCTTGTGTTCTGAGGGTGATGATTACAAAAAATATTTTGATATACACATGTAGTTAGCCAAACACTTTGAAGCTGAGTTCCTCAATGAGCTGAATCTGGTGTAACAACAAAAGTTCAAAAGTGCTTATGGGAATTGCAAAGTTTAAAGCATTCCTAAGGGGGAAAATATCTGAATTCTCTTTCCTCCAAAAAGTTCCCTTTCAAAACAGTTTAACAAATCTGTCTGTTCTCCTTTTCTGTGTGTGCTTTGAGGATCTCTTTTTTGCATTTATAGATTTGAGTGTTGGGACTGAGAATAACGTGCATTAAAATTTATTTCTGATTAGAGTCAGATGAACATACATTGATTATGGGGATGGAGGTATAAATATAGAATATTGGAATTAAAACATCTTAAAATATGAAGAAGTTTCTAGCAATCTCAAACTGAACTGGTGCTATTTTGGATTACATTTTGAAAATATACATACATGGGGAAGGGTGAGGGAATTACATGGCTGAAAATTGAGTATTAAATACATAAATGTTAATCGCTTTTCAAACCTGAACTGCAAGTGAATTGCCACAGAGAAAGCCACCTGTAATTTATTTATTTTGGATACGAACTGAAGATCGGCCTTAACTTGCATGCCTATACCGATATCATAACAATCTGCAGGCATCAGCATATAAATTGCACTTCAGAATTCATTGAATGTGAAATACTTTGGGATGTCTTGAGGACACACGAGGCACAATGTAAATCTACTTTTCTTTCCTTAACTTGTTCAGGGACCAAAAACCAATGTATATCTTTTCAAAAGCGTGCTTTGTGTGTAATACAGGAAGCTAGTGGAGGCACGTCCATTTGATGGATGTTGGAACTCATAGTTTTAACTGAAATCCATAAAAGAACTTGTGTACTGAATTGAGAACCTTACTCCAGTAATATGTTGTTTGGTTGACTCCCAAGTAGTGTCTTGTATGAAGTTCCCACTGTAAGAAACTGCAGAAAAAGGTCCAGAATTTGCTTTCATCCTTCATTTTTACCCCCACCCCCAACTGAACTTTGAAAATTGAGCCACTATAGTCTTTTCAGTTAGTGTGACATGAAGTTTGTACTTTCCTACATTTAGAATGCTCATTGATCAAAGGGGTGTTACTAGGACTTTTGGCCACTTTTTAAAAATCTGTAGGCCCAGTTCTGTCTTCGTGATTGGTCACTTTAAAGGCAAATCAATGGCAGAAACTTTGCTACTGATTCTCGGTACTTCAGAAACTAGTTCTACTTTTCCCTGAAGTTAGAAATGTTTTGGAAGGCATTTTGGAAATTGCAATTGTTGCATGATTGCAGCAGATATCAACATTCAATACTGGTTAACTAGAAATCTATAACTTCAACATAGTGTGATTCGCTGAGCTCATGGTGATGTGACCAAAAAAAAAGCACAAATTTTACTGGACTCATCATCATCATAGGTGGTCCCTCGAACGAGGATGACTTGCTTCCACATGAGTTCACAGATGTTTCAATAAAGGACCTGATATTCCAGTCCTGAACTCCAATTGAGGGGGGTGGAAGATTGCTGTGCGTGGATTTTTTTAATGAGTGGTGACCGTTGCACATCAGCCACCACATGGGCTTGACTGAGCTAGGTCTTGGTCCAGTGGCAAGGATTAACCAAGACGACTGGAGACCAGCTATGCTGCATGGACCTAGTGCGCACACATATTGTAGTGTGGGCTGGCCCTGGGCCCTGGGTTCTTCTGGGCCCCGAACCCCCATTCACTGCACCTCCGCCACGATCTCTTGTTGCTCCTCCGCCACAATATTCGCCGCACCTCCGTCACGATCCCTAACCGCTTCTCTGCCACAAAAACACTCGCCGCATCTCCACTACGATTTCCTGCCGCACCTCTGCACCAAACATTTAGTGAACCTCCATCACGATCACCCACCAAATTTCAGCCACGATCCCTCATTGCTCCTCCGCCCCGATCACTTGCCGCAAGTCCGCCATGACCTCTGATTTACCAGGGCCCCGCCGATGCTCCTGCCCACGCTTCAAACGGCCACGTGGGTCCTGATGACGTCAGCAATTGCCCACCTCGAAGCTGTCGCACACTTGGAGCGGCTCACGCTTGAAGCTGCAGTGGCATAGAAACATAACATAAGAAATAGGAGCAGGAGTAGGCCATACGGCCCTCGAGCCTGCTTCACCATTTAATACGACCAGGGCTGATCCAATCATGGACTCAGCTCCACTTCCCTGCCCGCTCCCCATAACCCCTTAATCCCTTATCGGTTAAGAAACTGTCTATCTCTGTCTTAAATTTATTCAATGTCCCGGCTTCCACAGCTCTCTGAGGCAGCGAATTCCACAGATTTACAACCCTCAGAAGAAATTTCTCCTCATCTCAGTTTTAAGTGGGCGGCCTCTTATTCTAAGATTATACCCCCTAGTGCTAGTCTCCCCTATCAGTGGAAACAGCCTCTCTGCATCCACCTTGTCGAGCCCCCTCATAATCTTAGACATTTCGATAAGATCACCTCTCATTCTTCTGAATTCCAATGAGTGGAGGTCCAACCTACTCAATCTTTCCTCATAAGTCAACCCCCTCATCCCCGGAATTAACCTAGTGAACCTTCTCTGAACTGCCTCCAAAGCAAGTATATCCTTTCGTAAATATGGAAACCAAAACTGCACGCAGTATTCCAGGTGTAGCCTCACCAATACCCTGTATAATTGTAGCAAGACTTCATGCTCCTGCTCTTATACTTCCTGACTTGCAGTGGACTAATCAGATATAGACTAGCAGATTTTCTCAGCACTGGTTCATCAATAAGTAATACGGTAGCAAATCTAATGGCATTCCAGAGCACAAGTACAGAAATTAAACAATATACTTACTTTCCAGATTAATATATAGGCCCTGAATTTGCGGTCGGAGGCTTCCCTTAATTTCTTAGTTAGCCACAGATAGTTTGCCTCCGAACCGCAAACAAAATGCCCGCGTACCTGGTGATCCAGAGACTCCAGGTCCTGGGGCTCTCCGGGTACACATGGGTAGAGGTCCTCGTATCTTGGGGGTGAATGTGGTTCACAAGTGCACCTGGGATCACGTGGACCAAACCTACCAATAAAAGCGGATCCCCATTCATACTTATGGGGATTCCGTACATACAGAATCCCCACAAGTATGAATGGGAATACCCCAAAAAATACCTGTACACTTTAAATTTAAAAAAAAAATCACATTTAAAATAAATTAAAATGGCATTTAATTAAATATTTAAAACAAAAATTAAATTTTTTGAAAAATAAATTTACTTGTTTTAAAGGGACGAAAATAAACAGGTTTTGAAATGTATAAATTATTAATTTTCTTTATCTTTTTTTAAAGCTCTTAATGCTGGTAAAAGCTACGCCTGCTTTTACCAGGTGTAAGAATTTCATGGGCAGAAGTTGAGCAAATAGCCTGCAGATTCCCTTTTCTCAGGGATACATTGGATCTGTCCAGAAGATCGCAAGTTCCGGGTTTTCGTGCATGCACAATGCATGCCTAAACCCAGAACTTTTGCAGCCCTTATGGGCACGTGCGTACCTCTTGTGCGCTCATAGGGGCCGCAAATTACAGCCCATTATATTTGCATTTTTATAACATGTATTATGACAGCATGTGTTAAAACATTTCAAAGTTTCACACAGTGAAGTACTTCAAAATACAGTAATTGTTATGTAGTCAAAAATGGCAGACATTCTGCGGCAGCAACATTCCTTAAGCAGCAATGAAATGAATGACCTGTTGCTCTGTTTAATAGTTGAGGGAGGAATGTTGTCCAGAAGACTGGGAAAACTACCCGCTGTTCTTTAAATAATGGTATGGCATCTTTTTATTGTCCACCTAAACTTCTGGAACAGGCAGGAGAGATTCAACCTCTCATTCAACAGACATTACCTCTTAAAATGAAGCAGGCCTTAGTACTGAGAAAGTTGGTTCTCAAACCAGTGTCCTAAGCTTAAATAAAGGAGACGAAAAAGGGAGGAGGGGTTGGCTAAAGTGGACTGGGAAAATAGATTAAAGTATGAGACGGTTGATGAGCAGTGGCAGACATTTAAGAAGATATTTCAAAACTTGCAACAAAACTATATCCCAATGAGAAGGAAAGACTAAGAAAAGGGATAACCATCCGTGGCTAACTAAGGAAATAAGGGATGGTATCAAATTGAGAACAAGGACATACAATGTGGCCAAGACTAGTGGGAGGCTAGAGGATTGAAAAATTTAAAAGCCAGCAAAGTACGACTTTAAAAAAAAAATTAGAAAGAGAGGGAAGATAGATTATGAGAGTAAACTAGCACGAAATATAAAAACAGATAATAAGGGTTTCTATAGGTACATAAAAAGGAAAAGAGTGACTAAAATGTTGGTCCCCTAGAGGGTGAGACTGGGAAATTAATAATGGAGAACAGGGAAATGGCAGAGAAGTTGAACAAATATTTTGCATCAGTCTTCACGGTAGAAGGCAATAAAAACATCCCAATCGTGGATCATCAAGGGGCTATAGGTAGGAAGGAGCATAATACAATCACTATCACTAAAGAAGTAGTACTCGGTAAAATGATGGGATTAAAGGCGGACAAGTCTCCTGGACCTGATGGCTTCCATCCTCGGGTCTTAAAAGAAGTGGCTGCAGAGATAGACGATTCACTAGGCTGATTCCGGAGATGAGGGGGTTACCTTATGATGATAGATTGAGTAGACTGGGTCTTTACTCGTTGGAGTTCAGAAGGATGAGGGGTGATCTTATAGAAACATTTAAAATAATGAAAGGGATAGACAGAATAGAGGCAGAGAGGTTGTTTCCACTGGTCGGGGAGACTAGAACTAGGGGGCACAGCCTCAAAATACGGGGGAGCCAATTTAAAACCGAGTTGAGAAGGAATTTCTTCTCCCAGAGGGCTGTGAATCTGTGAAATTCTCTGCCCAAAGAAGCAGTTGAGGCTAGCTCATTGAATATATTCAAATCACAGATAGATAGATTTTTAACCATAAGGGAATTAAGGGTTATGGGGAGCGGGCGGGTAAGTGGAGCTGAGTCCATGGCCAGATCAGCCATGATCTTGTTGAATGGCGGAGCAGGTTCGAGGGGCTAGATGGCCTACTCCTCTTCCTAATTCTTATGTTCTTATTAATGTTGGGGAAGTCCAGAACCAGGGGTCACAGTCTAGGGATGGAGGGGTGGGCCATTTGGGACCGAGATGAGGAGAAACTTCTTCGCCCAGAGGGTGGTGAACCTGTGGAATTCTCTACCTCAGAAAGTTGTTGAGGCCAATTCACTAAATATAATCAAAAAGGAGTTAGATGTAGTCCTTACTACTAGGGAGAACAAGGGGTATGGCGAGAAAGCAGGAATGGGGTACTGAAGTTGCATGTTCAGCCTTGAACTCATTGAATGGCGGTGCAGGCTCGAAGGGCCGAATGCCTACTCCTGCACCTATTTTCTATGCTTCTATGTTTCTATGCATTGGTTTTAATCTACCAAAATTCCTTGGATTCTGGGGCGGTCCCAGCGGATTGGAAAACCGCAAGTGTAACGGCCATATTTAAAAAAGGAGACAGATAAAAAGCAGGAAACTATTGACCAGTTAGCCTAACATCTGTCATTGGGAAAATGCTGGAGTCCATTATTAAGGAAGCAGTAGCGGGACATTTGGAAAAGCATGATTCAATCAAGACAGAGTCAGCATGGTTTTATGAAAGGGAAATCGTGTTTGACAAATTTGCTGGAGCTCTTTGAGGATGTAACGAGCAGACTGGATAAGGGGTACCAGTGGATGTGGTGTATTTGGATTTCCACAAGGCATTCGATAAGGTGCCACATAAGAGGTTACTGCACAAAATAAAAGTTCACAGGATTGAGGGTAATATATTAGCATGGATAGAGGATTGACAACAGAAAGCAGAGTCAGGATAAATGGGTCATTTTCTGGTTGGCAAACAGCGACTGGTGGGCTGCCGTAGGGATCGATGCTGGGTCCTCAACTATTTACAATCTATATTAATGACTTGGATGAAGGGACTGAGTGTAATGTAGCCAGGTTTGCTGCTGATACAAAGATGGGTGGGAAAGCAAATTTTGAGGAGGATACACAAAATCTGCAAAGGAAGACAGGCTCAGTGAGTGGGCAAAAATTTGGCAGATGCAGTATAATGGGGGAAAATGTGAGGTCATCCACTTTGGCAGAAAAAATAGAAAAGCAAATTATAATTTAAATGGAGAAAAATTGCAAAGTGCTGCAGTACAGAGGGACCTGGGGGTTCTTGTGCATGAAACACAAAAAGTTAGTATGCAGGTACAGCAAGTAATCAGGAAGGCAAATACAATGTTGGTCTTTATTGCAAGGGGGATAGAGTATAAAAGCAGAGAAGTCCTGCTACAACTGTACAGGGTATTAGTGATGCCACACCTAGAGTACTGCGTGCAGTTTTGGCCTCCGTATTTAAGGAAGGATATACTTGCATTGGAGGTTGTTTGGAGAAGGTTCACTAGGTTGATTCCAGAGATGAGGGGGTTGACTTATGAAGATAGGTTGAGTAGGTTGGGCCCATACACATTGGAGTTCAGAAGAATAAGAGGCGATCTTACCGAAACATATAAAATTTCCTGGAGTGTATTAGGGATGGTTTTCTAGACCAATATGTCGAGGAACTAACTAGAGGGCTGGCCATCCTAGACTGGGTGATGTGTAATGAGAAAGGACTAATTAGCAATCTTGTTGTGCGAGGCCCCTTGGGAAAGAGTGATCATCATATGATAGAATTCTTTATTAAGATGGAGAGTGATACAGTTAATTCAAAGACTTGGGTCCTGAACTTAAGGAAAGGTAACTTCGATGGTATGAAACGTGAATTGGCTAGAATAGACTGGCGAATGATACTTAAAGGGTTGACGGTGGATAGGCAATTGCAGACATTTAAATATCACATGGATGAACTTTAACAATTGTACATCCCTGTCTGGAGTAAAAATAAAACGGGGAAGGTAGCTCAACCGTGGCGAACAAGGGAAATTAAGGATAGTGTTAAATCCAAGGAAGAGGCATATAAATTGGCCAGAAAAAGCAGCAAACCTGAGGACTGGGAGAATTTTATAAATCAGCAGAGGAGGGGGAAAATAGAGTATGAGAGGAAGCTTGCTGGGAACATAAAAACTGACTGCAAAAGCTTCAATAGATATGTGAAGAGAAAAAGATTAGTGAAAGCAAACATCGGTCCCTTGCAGTGAGAATCAGGTGAATTTATAATGGGGAACAAAGAAATGGCAGACCAATTGAACAAATACTTTGGTTCTGTCATCACGTATAACCTTCTGGAAATACTAGGGGACCGAGGGTCCAATGAGAACGAGGAACTGAAGGAAATCCTTATTAGGCGGGAAATTGTGTTAGGGAAATTGAAGGCCGATAAATCCCCGGGGCTTGATAGTGTGCATCCCAGAATACTTAAGGAAGTGGCCCTAGAAATAGTGGATGCATTGGTGATCATTTTCCAACAGTCAATCGATTCTGGATCAGTTCCTATGGACTGAAGGGTAGCGAATGTAACACCACTTTTTAAGAAAGGAGGGAGAGAGAAAACTGGTAATTATAGTAGTGGGGAAAATGTTGGAATCAATTTATTAAAGATGAAATAGTAGCACATTTGGAAAGCAGTGACAGGATCGGTCCAAGTCAGCATGGATTTATGAAAGGGAAATCATGCTTGACAAATCTTCTAGAGTTTTTTGAGGCTGTAACTGGTAGAATGAGCCAGGGAGAACCAGTGGATGTTGTGTATTTGGACTTTCAAAAGGCTTTTGATAAGGTCCCACACAGGAGATTGGTGTGCAAAATTAAAGCACATGGTATTGGGGGTAATGTGCTGACGTGGATAGAGAACTGGTTGGCAGACAGGAAGCAGAGTGTCGGGATAAACGGGTCCTTTTCAGAATGGCAGGCAGTGACTAATGGGGTGCCGCAGGGCTCAGTGCTGGGACTCCAGCAATTTACAATATACATTAATGATTTAGATGAAGGAATTGAGTGTAATGCCTCCAAGTTTGCAGATGACACTAAGCTGGGTGGCAGTGTGAGCTGTGAGGAGGATGCTAAGAGGCTGCAGGGTGACTTGGACAGGTTAGGTGAGTGGGCAAATACATGGCAGATGCAGTATAATGTGGATAAATGTGAGGTCATCCATTTTGGAGGCAAAAACAGGAAGGCAGAATATTATTGAATGGTGGCAGATTTGGAAAAGGGGAGGTCCAACGAGACCTGGGTGTCATGGTACATCAGTCATTGAAAGTTGGCATGCAGGTACAGCAGGCGGTGAAGAAGGCAAATGGTATGTTGGCCTTCATAGCTAGGGGATTTGAGTATAGGAGCAGGGAGGTCTTACTGCAGTTGTACAGGGCCTTAGTGAAGCCTCACCTGGAACATTGTGTTCAGTTTTGGTTGCCTAATCTGAGGAAGGACATTCTTGCTATTGAGGGAGTGCAGCGAAGGTTCACCAGACTGATCCCCGGGATGGCAGGCCTGACATATGAGGAGAGACTAGATCGACTGGGCCTGTATTCACTGGAGTTTATAAGGATGAGAGGGGATCTCATAGAAACATACAAAATCCCGACGGGATTGGACAGGTTAGTTGCAGGAAGAATGTTCCCGATGTTGGGGAAGTCCAGAACCAGGGGACATAGTCTAAGGATAAAGGGTAAGCCATTTAGGACTGAGATGAGGAGAAACTTCTTCACTCAAGGAGTTGTTAACCCGTGGAAATTCCTACTGCAGAAAGTTGTTGATGCCAGTTCATTAGGCATATTCAAGAGGGTGTTAGATGTGGCCCTTACTGCTCAAGGGATCAAAGGGTATGGCGAGAAAGCAGGAAAGTGGTACTGAGGTGATTGATCAGCCATGATATTGAATGGCGGTGCAGGCTCGAAAGGCCGAAAGGCCTACTCCTGCACCTATTTTCTATGTTTCTATCATGATGGGGCTCGACAAGGTGGATGCAGAGAGGATATTTCCACTCTTAGGGGAAACTAAAACTAGGGGACATTGTCTCAGAATAAAGAGCCGCCCATTTATAACAGATGAGGAGGAATTTCTTCTCTCACAGGGTTGTAAATCTATGGAATTCTCTGCCCCAGAGAGCTGTGGAGGCTGGGTCATTGAATATATTTAAGGCAGAGATAGACAGATTTTTGAGTGATAAGGGAATAAAGGATTATGGGGAGCTGGCAGGAATTTGGAGCTGAGTCCATGATCAGATCAACCATGGTAATTAAATGGCGGAGCAGACTCGAGGGGCCAGGTGGCATACTCCTGCTCCTATTTCTTATGTACTGAGGTGTTGGCCTAGATTCTGCATTGTTTCAAATTCTGAAACAGTGCAACTGGGCATTCATCTCACTGCTGCAGAATGACTGCTGTATTTGACTGTAATTCACTGTCTTTCAAAGTAATTAATGATGTGAAATAACAGAGCCCACAATCTTCTAATTCTTCTAATCCCCATTGCCCACCATGACTCTTAAAAATAAAAATAAACACTTTCTTTCTGACTGGAGATTTTGATTCAACAAATGTTGGTAATTGAGGCTGCTTCCTCATGCTTTTAGATTACATCATATGTTAATTGTGACGTCTTAAGAGTTAATAATGTTAAGCCTAACTACCTTTTTATATATCCACACTGTACGACCTACACTGTATGACCTATGCAAATGTACAGCATGCTTGAGATGCACTCAATTTTGAATACATGTTGTTGCAATCACTGCAAAACTTCTGGGCGCAACTCAAATACTTGTTCATGTAAGACATAAGACTACATGTATAAGAGCCACATAAGGGCAAACCTGATCTCAGGAATGATAACTTGCATGCCAAGACCTGACGTAAAGCTAAGACTTGTACGATCCAAATCAGCTGTAGCTGTTTACTTAAACTTATTTGGTAGGTGCCCAGAAATGTCATCTTTCAAGTTGACACACTGAATTTTGTAATTAATGGCTATTGGAACCATTGAAATACTTTAAAGTTGTGATAAATAAAACTAATGTTAAGTGTCAAAGGGAGCCAGCAAAGTACCACTTTCAAAAATTCTGTGCCAAGGCATGTCTGAATAGAAGTATTCCTATTCAAAATACAGGTACTAACTACACCAGAGGTAGTTTTTCTTTTATATCAGTCAGCAGAAAAGTATCTGAGACATTTCTTAAGTATACAGTGGAGAGGAACAGTTTGAAACCCAATTCTCTCCACATGCACATGGCCCAAGTTTCGGGCCGCGCCTAGAACGGCGCAGCCCCGACCTAGACATCCGTTTTTCGCGCCCGAAAGTGCACCTAAAAATTACCTGCAGGTTCTCCGGCTCCCTGCAGGTCCTTTGGAGCTTGGCAGGGCGCAGCACGAGCTCTGGGGGGCAGAGCCAGGTCTCTGCGCTGAAATCAATGCCGGGACCTCTGCACAGGCGCGCTACAGTGGGCGCGCATGTGCAGTAGCTCCAAGCGCCCGAAACTGTGAGGGGGGTGGGGGGGCCCGAAGCATGCAGCCCCTAGCCCTGGCCGAATGGCATCACTGGGGTGGCGAAGATCAGACTGCACCTCCCTCGCCCAGCTCCTGCTCTGGCTCCAGCTTCCTCCCCTGTTCAGCTGGCTCTCTCAACCACCACCCCCCCCCCCCCCCAGCTCCCGCTCCGCTCCCCCCATCCCCCAGCTCTCGCTCCACTCCCCAGCTCCCGCTCCGCTGCCCCCCCCGCCCCCCCAGCTCCCGTTCCGCTCCACCCCCCAGCTCCCGCTCGGCTTGCTCCCCCCCCCCACCCCCCAAGCTCCCGCTCTGCTTGCTCCCCCCCCACCCCCCACAGTTCCGGTTTCCCCAGGCCACCTACCTTTAACTCAGGTCCGCTCCCTCTTCCTTCGGCGGGGTCCGCCCACCCGGCATCTCGCTGGGGGGCGGGCCCCGCCCGAAGTCTTGGGCCCGTTCAGCCTCCTCTCTCTTCTCCCCCCCCCCCTCCTCTTCCCCCCTCCCTCTCTCCCTCTCCTCTCTTCCCCCCCCTCCCTCTCCTCTTCTCCCACCCCCCCTCTCCTCTCCCCCACCCTCCCTTTCCACTCCCCCACCTCCTCTCCCCCCCCCACCTCCTCTCCCCCCCCCCACCTCCTCTTCCCCCCCCACCTCCTCCTCTTCCCCCCCCCCCACCTCCTCCCCCCCCACCTCCTCTTGCCCCCCCGACCTCCTCTTGCCCCCCCGACCTCCTCTTGCCCCCCCGACCTCCTCTTGCCCCCCCGACCTCCTCTTGCCCCCCCGACCTCCTCTTGCCCCCCCGACCTCCTCTTGCCCCCCCGACCTCCTCTTGCCCCCCCGACCTCCTCTTGCCCCCCCGACCTCCTCTTGCCCCCCCGACCTCCTCTTGCCCCCCCGACCTCCTCTTGCCCCCCCGACCTCCTCTTGCCCCCCCCGACCTCCTCTTGCCCCCCCCGACCTCCTCTTGCCCCCCCGACCTCCTCTTGCCCCCCCGACCTCCTCTTGCCCCCCCGACCTCCTCTTGCCCCCCCGACCTCCTCTTGCCCCCCCGACCTCCTCTTGCCCCCCCGACCTCCTCTTGCCCCCCCGACCTCCTCTTGCCCCCCCCGACCTCCTCTTGCCCCCCCCGACCTCCTCTTGCCCCCCCGACCTCCTCTTGCCCCCCCCGACCTCCTCTTGCCCCCCCGACCTCCTCTTGCCCCCCCCGACCTCCTCTTGCCCCCCCCGACCTCCTTCTTGCCCCCCCCACCTCCTCTTGCCTCCCCCCCTCGCTGTCAGAAACACATAGACACTAACAGACCGAGAGAGAGAGACACACACTGGCAGTGGGGGTGGGGGGGGGGCGTCCCAGCACGCTGTTGGAGGGCTCCCGGTGCTGCAGTCGGTGAGTAAAAAAATGTTTATTAATTTTTAATTTTTTTTAATTTTTATTAATTCTTTTTGATTGATTTATTGGTTGATTTATTGATATATTTATCATTTATTATTGATGATGGCTCTTTATTTGTAAAACTGAAGTGTTTAATGTTTGTAAACTTTCCTTTCTCTCTTTTCCCCCCCCCCCCCTCCCCCCTCCCCCCGTTCCCTACGCCTGATTTTCTAAGTGTAGGCAAGGTTTTTCTGAGCGTACAAAAATCTACACTTACTCCATTCTGTTAGTTTAGAGTAAGTTTTCACTGCCTAAACTTTCAAAACAGGCGTAAGTGGCCGGACACGCCCCCTTCTGAAAAAAAAATATGTTCCAAACTGAAACTGTTCTAACTGACTAGAACTGGAGCAAACTAAATGCCGAGAATTGCAATTTCTAAGATACTCCATTTTAAACCAGTTGCTCCAAAAAAACAGGAGTAACTCAGGCCGAAACTTGGCCCCACAGATAGTGCAAATGTATAAAACAAGTGCAAATGTATAAAACAAGACCCTGTGGTTATCAACAAGCAGGATGTTTATTTTCTGAATTCCTAATGCATGTACTGCACATTACTGATATTTACTGTTATGGTCCTTTCAGAGAAATCATGTGGCTTTCTTTTAAGCTCCGCTTGGCCATTACTCAGAAGCTACGAACAACAAAATGTGACACGTTTGGAATATCCTTACAAATTTTTGAAATGGGAGGGAACAACAAAAACATAGGAATGGGACTAGGTCAGTGGCCGATTAAATATGCGCTCCCATTTTGTTAGTCGTGGCAGCACACCAATTCCCCATCCTTTTTTTTCACAGCCCTTACTACCCTTACTTGCCAAGAAAGTATCTACCACTTTCAAACACCTCAGTTGATTCTGCATGTACAACAACAACAAAAACAACTTGTATTTATATAGCGCCTTTAACATACTATAACATCCCAAGGCACTTTACAGGAATATTATAAGACAAAAAAATTTGACACCGAGCCACATAAGGAAATATTAGGGCAGGTGACCAAAAGCTTGGTCAAAGAGGTAGGTTTTAAGGAGAGTCTTAAAGGAGAAAAAAGAGGTAGAGACCATCCTGACTTGTAAATATATCGCCGTTCCTTCATTGTCGCTGGCTCAAAATCCTGGAACTCCCTACCTAACAGCACTTTGGGAGTATCTTCACCATACCGACTACAGCAGTACAAGAAGGCGGCTCACTGCCACCTTCGAGGGAAATTGGCGATCGGCAATAAATGCTGGCCTTGCCAGCGACGCCCACATCCTGTAAATGAATTTTAAAAAAAAATTTGAGTGAGCTGCCTCTACAAGCAGCTCGCGCATTTGATTAATTGAATATCATGCCACATGTCTCACCAGCAGCGGCCCGAAGGCAAGTCCGAGGGGGAGTGGATCGGCAACAGAACTTGGGGGGTGAGTGCGTTATAATAACCCAAGTCCATCAGTGCCGAATGTTTTCAGAATCTAGTCCTGACCCAATATTTTGCCAAGTTGGTTGATAGGTTCTGTTATTTGACATTTTATTTAATTTTGAATGCATTTTTTTGTACTGCTCTTTTTTTTTAAAATAATTATTTTTGAATAATCTTGAAAATAAGTATGAGCACAGTTTTTGAGATGACCATGATGAAGCATTATTGAGTGCTACTATAGGGCTCGAGTGTGTGCCTCCAATTTCCCATATTTCTGAGTTCCAAATATCAGATACCACTCGGGAAGTCCCAATTAGAAGTCACCAACTTTCCCACATGGCAGAGGAGTAGAACACTCTCAAATACTTCCTAATTATTTCTGAGTAGCATAGATACAAGATTAAATGTTAGAGATTTAGGACAGAGAGCAGGAGAAACTTTTTTACAAAGAGGGTTGTGAGACTGTAACCTTTTAAAAATAAGTTAGATAGGTGATTGAAGGAAAGGGGGATAAAGGAAAATGGGAACAGGGTGTGCTCAAGACATTAGGACTCATCATAGGCAGTTCCTTGGAATCGAGGAGGACTTGCTTCCACTCCTGGAGTGAGTTCTTTGGTGGCTGAACAGTCCAATACGAGAGCCACAGACTCTGTCACAGGTGGGACAGATAGTCGTTGAGGGAAGGGATGGGTGGGACTGGTTTGCCGCACGCTCTTTCCGCTGCCTGCGCTTGATTTCTGCATGCTCTCGGCGTTGAGATTCGAGGTGCTCAGTGCCCTCCCAAATGCACTTCCTCTACTTAGGGCGGTCTTTGGCCAGGGACTCCCAGGTGTCAGTGGGGATGTTGCACTTTATCAGGGAGGATGTCCTTGTAACGATTCCGCTGCCCATCTTTGGCTCGTTTACAGTGAAGGAGTTCCGAGTAGAGCACTTGCTTTGGGAGTCTCGTGTCTGGCATGTGAACTATGTGGCCTGCTCAGCGGAACTGAGAGTGGGGTCAGTGCTTCAATGCTGGGGATGTTAGTCCGGACGAGGACGCTAATGTTGGTGCGTCTATCCTCCCAGGGGATTTGTAGGATCTTGCGGAGACATCGTTGGTGATATTTTTCTAGCGACTTGAGGTGTCTACAGTATATGGTCCATGTCTCTGAACCATACAGGAGGGCGAGTATTACAACAGCCCTGTAGACCATGAGCTTGGTGGCAGTTTTGAGGACCTGGTCTTCAAACACTCTTTTCCTCAGGCGGTGTTGGATCTCGTCGTCGATGCCTGCTCTTGTTGATAGGAGGCTCCTGAGATATGGGAAGTGGTCCACGGTGTCCAGGGCCGCGCCATTAGGACTACTGCTCATTTGGAGGATAAACAACACAGACTGGTTGGACGGAACAACCCGTTTCCATGTTGTAAGTTCAGTGTAATTGAGTGCATTGCTGGGAGTCTGGAAGCAGGTTGTTACCCCTCCTTTTTGGTGGCTGTTTCATGCATTATTGGACGAGTTCGGAAGGACATTAGCTTGGATGATGTGGAATCTATATGGGTAGAGCTGCAGAATACCAAAGGGCAAAAAACGTTAGTGGGAGTTGTGTACAGACCTCCAAACAGTAGTAGTGATGTTGGGGAGGGCATCAAACATGAAATTAGGGGTGCGTGCAATAACGGTGCAGCAGTTATAATGGGTGACTTTAATATGCACATAGATTGGGTTAACCAAACTGGAAGCAATACGATGGAGGAGGATTTCCTGGAGTGCATAAGGGATGGTTTTTTAGACCAATATGTCGAGGAACCAACTAGGGGGGAGGCCATCTTAGACTGGGTGTTGTGCAATGAGAGAGGATTAATTAGCAATCTCGTTGTGCGAGGCCCCTTGGGGAAGAGTGACCATAATATGGTGGAATTCTGCATTAGGATGGAGAATGAAACAGTTAATTCAGAGACCATGGTCCAGAACTTAAAGAAGGGTAACTTTGAAGTTATGAGGCGTGAATTGGCTAGGATAGATTGGCGAATGATACTGAAGGGGTTGACTGTGGATGGGCAATGGCAGACATTTAGAGACCGCATGGATGAACTACAACAATTGTACATTCCTGTCTGGCGTAAAAATAAAAAAGGGAAGGTGGCTCAACCGTGGCTGTCAAGGGAAATCAGGGATAGCATTAAAGCCAAGGAAGTGGCATACAAATTGGCCAGAAATAGCAGCGAACCCGGGGACTGGGAGAAATTTAGAACTCAGCAGAGGAGGACAAAGGGTTTGATTAGGGCAGGGAAAATGGAGTACGAGAAGAAGCTTGCAGGGAACATTAAGACGGATTGCAAAAGTTTTTATAGATATGTAAAGAGAAAAAGGTTAGTAAAGACAAACGTAGGTCCCCTGCAGTCAGAATCAGGGGAAGTCATAACGGGGAACAAAGAAATGGCGGACCAATTGAACAAGTACTTTGGTTCGGTATTCACTGAGGAGGACACAAACAACCTTCCGGATATAAAAGGGGTCAGAGGGTCTAGTAAGGAGGAGGAACTGAGGGAAATCCTTATTAGTCGGGAAATTGTGTTGGGGAAATTGATGGGATTGAAGGCCGATAAATCCCCAGGGCCTGATTGACTGCATCCCAGAGTACTTAAGGAGGTGGCCTTGGAAATAGTGGCTGCATTGACAGTCATTTTCCAACATTCCATTGACTGGATCAGTTCCTATGGAGTGAGGGTAGCCAATGTAACCCCACTTTTTAAAAAAGGAGGGAGAGAGAAAACAGGGAATTATAGACCGGTCAGCCTGACATCGGTAGTGGGTAAAATGATGGAATCAATTATTAAGGATGTCATAGCAGTGCATTTGGAAAGAGGTAATATGATAGGTCCAAGTCAGCATGGATTTGTGAAAGATAATCATGCTTGACAAATCTTCTGGAATTTTTTGAGGATGTTTCCAGTAGAGTGGACAAGGGAGAACCAGTTGATGTGGTATATTTGGACTTTCAGAAGGCTTTCGACAAGGTCCCACACGAGAGATTAATGTGCAAAGTTAAAGCACATGGGATTGGGGGTAGGGTGCTGACATGGATTGAGAACTGGTTGTCAGACAGGAAGCAAAGAGTAGGAGTAAATGGGGACTTTTCAGAATGGCAGGCAGTGACTAGTGGGGTACCGCAAGGTTCTGTGCTGGGGCCCCAGCTGTTTACACTGTACATTAATGATTTAGACGAAGGGATTAAATGTAGTATCTCCAAATTTGCGGATGACACTAAGTTGGGTGGCAGTGTGAGCTGCGAGGAGGATGCTATGAGGCTGCATAGTGACTTGGATAGGTTGGGTGAGTGGGCAAATGCATGGCAGATGAAGTATAATGTGGATAAATGTGAGGTTATCCACTTTGGTGGTAAAAACAGAGAGACAGACTATTATCTGAATGGTGACAGATTAGGAAAAGGGGAGGTGCAACGAGACCTGGGTGTCATGGTACATCAGTCATTGAAGGTTGGCATGCAGGTACAGCAGGCGGTTAAGAAAGCAAATGGCATGTTGGCCTTCATAGCGAGGGGATTTGAGTACAGGGGCAGGGAGGTGTTGCTACAGTTGTACAGGTCCTTGGTGAGGCCACACCTGGAGTATTGTGTACAGTTTTGGTCTCCTAACTTGAGGAAGGACATTCTTGCTATTGAGGGATTGCAGCGAAGGTTCACCAGGAAGAAGGGACTCAAAAACTTAGGGAAGGACTACGGGAAAGGGTGGGGGAGCAGGACTAGCTGAAGTGCTCTTGCAGAGAGCTGGCACAGGCTCGACGGGCCGAATGGCTTCCTTCTGTGCTGTAACCATTCTATGATTGTATGGGGAGGTTCCTGCCCTCAAACACAAGGAAACATTTAATGCTAAAGATTGGTTGAAATGTATACTGGATATTTTCAAATTATGGGAAACTTCTCCAGTCTCACATTATCTGTTTTCTCTCCCTCCCAAATACCACTTGTGTCACCACTTACAGTTTGCTAACAGCCATCTGTCCAATGTTGGTCCGTTTTAGTATGCCAGTGATGGAGGCCTAGACCAATTTGTTATCTTGCTCCGTTAGTGTGGGAGTTTTTTTAAAAAAAAGAAAAGTGCTGAAATAATCTGGAGGGAACATGATATTTTGTATCCCAGCAGTTGACTGCTCCACTGGATGATGCCATTGCAATCAAATAATTTCAGTCATTCATTAAGATGTTACCTGATGGGTGTTGTAGTAAATATTGTCCACACAAGTAGGTTGATGCATGATTCCAACACACTTTGTAGGGAAATGCAGCATGTTTGTGAGCCCTAAACCCCATCAAAGGCTTACATAACCCACAGCTATTAGACACAGACAATTTTGGTATATGTGGACACTGATAAATTATTCTTAACAGGTGGCTGGAGTGTATAGTGTGCATATCACCAGATAATTTCCAATTAAATTTGATTTCAGTATACCATTGGATCTTGACAGCATTTTAGGAATATGTGAAAAATGTTGTACTTCTATATTTGCCTCAAGAAACATCTAGATAAAGCTTAGGATGTATGTTAGAATGCTGTGTGTATCTGAACTCTGCTGTATTTTTGGAGTTTATTACAAGGCTGTAACGTGTCTGAATAATTCTGATGACGTAAACGATGGAATCCTAATCCCAAGGTCAAGCTATATTCCATGGCTGATTCCAGTCCAGCAGCTGTTGCATAACTTTTTAAAATTTGGTGATTCCCTTAAACTATGGGTATTTAATTGAGGATTGTGCAACTGAGCCTATGAGCAACATCCTCAACTATATTGCATTATGCAGATAGAACACCTTTTTGCAGAATATTGCAAAATAATGCATTTATGTATATATATATTTTTAAAGATATATAACTACTACTTAAAAAAAAATTCCATACCTGATGCAGTGTAGTACGTTTTGTAAAGTGGGCACTAGAGCAGTAAAATCTTAGGTTTTTAACATTACTTTAAAGCTCGAATGCTGCTGCTGTCATCAATGCAATGCCTTGTCTCTGATTATCTATCTATTATATATTAAAAATCTTGCATCTGCGTGCACGTCCTGTTACAGAACCTGACTCCATGTCACATTTTTGTTACACTTTGCCAACTGTTTCCCATTATAATTTCCTATGTTCACATTTAATATGGATTTTGTCTATGTAAATTTGTAACTGTCTAATTGCAGAATATGTTAACTCCGTGCCAAATTTTTAAGCATTTTCACATAGCTTCAGAAAAAGTCAGAGCTCCAGCCACCATCTTGGATGGTTCCACATAGGAGTTATCTTTACATGCTAAAGCTTTATTGTACTCTCTTCTCTTACTGAAATCTAAATGTCTGTGAATTTCTCTTTAACCTGCACCTTGAAACCACCCTTTTCAACTGCAAACTGAAATAGCCCAATATAGTTCAATAACAGAGAAGGTAGCAAACGCCTCCTGAATCAGGCAAGCAACTCAAGACCACGTATGCTGCCAAATTCCATTTTCACATTCAAAATGAAAGCGATCAAATATCTGGAGCATACACAAAGGCCACAGTAAAGAAGTAGGGCTTGTGAAGCGAATCACCAAATTCTACAGCCATATTTCCCTATATTCCGCCACAGCCCTCAGTAGCTCATCTTCCACACAAAAGGAATTGCTAAAGGCATGATACCTGCTCGAAATAGCCGGCACACTTAAAACACTTTAAGCAATATAGGTGGCTGTCCATGATGAACGTGAATGATGTAAGTGGTGGGGACTGTATTCACTACTCGTATTGCTGCTGCACTATAGTGTGTCGTTCTGCCCACCATTTTCTTTTTATCCTCTTCTCTGCAGTTAAGATTTATTTTACATTTTATCCAGTTGTCTTAATTTCTTAAATATCTTTTTAATCTTTTACTACCCTGCCTCTCCCATTTGGTACTCGATAGCCTCCATTGGCTTTCCCTTATCCTGCTGCTCTTATCCTGCTCTGCCTCTCCTAGCCTTTTCCTGTCTTGCTCTGCCACTCCGGCAGCCATTATCTCCCTTCCCCTGCCGATTCCTATCCCGCTCTCCCACCCCTTCAGCCTTTGCCTGCTGCTGTAGCCCCGCTTTTGCTACCCCACTGCCTCTACTCCCTTTCACTCCTTTGACATTCCCACATCCTCTAACAACCTTTTCAGCCTCTCTCAACACTTTCTACCATTGCCCCAGGCCCTGCATGGTTTCTGTTCAGCATCCCCAGTATTTCCTGCCACTAACCTCCATGCCTAGCCCACTCCAAAGTGTTCTCTCCTCCCTCTAACTTCCTCTTGGCCCTGCTCGAGCCAACCCACCCATTTAACTTTATTTTCCTGTCCCATCCTCTGCCTTTAGGCCTATCCTCTGCCAGCAAGTCGGCTATTTCATTTCTTTCACAACCTTTTCAGCCTGCCCATCCTGGGGCAACAGAGAGCCACCAGTGTAACAAGAGATCAGCTGAGTAGGGGAAAAGAAAAAGTCATTACCAGGCAGCGAGGGATGCATAGTTCCAACAAAAGAAAAACACGTGGGCTACAGATACAGGGCATTGACCAATAAGCCAAGTCATGCCAGTTAAACTTCAAAGGAGCCAATAAAAATCAGCGTAAAACATCGCAGACTGAGAGTGAGAGGAAACAAGAGAAATAATGCAGACAAAGAACAACTTAAAAGAAACATCAACATTCTCGACAGAGAGCGTGCTAGCACAGATGCGAAAGACAGGGACAGTCCAAAAATGTCCCTGAATGATATGCAGAGACAAGTGGAACAAATCGCAGAGAGAGATGGGCAAAGATAGACGATTATAGATCAGAACAAAGAAACTGACAGATTATAGACACGAACAAAAAAAAATCATGGCTAGGAAAACATTGTACAAAATAGATCAAGGAACCGAAAGAAACACTGGGGTAGAGAGACATCAGGGGTGACGAGAAGAGATGTATACAGGGGGTGGAGAAAGAAATAGGTATGTTTTAGAGGCAGAATAAGAGAGACATGAAGATCAGCACTACAAGGGACGCTGTGTGAACAATGTCATGGGAGGGCTTCTACTTCGTAAAATATTTGTTGACTTGCAATGATGTTTCTTCCAAAAAGGTGGGGTCATGTTATATAAGGTAGGTTTTATGGAGAATTTGAAAAAATGTTTTCATCTTGCCGGAGGGTCATATTATCATGTGCAATTTATATACCGTATCTATGTAAAATGTTTAGATTATATTTCTATAAATCTTTTTTATATTCTGTGTCTTTCTGCCAATCAGCCATTCTGACGCACAACTAATGACACAATATCCTTGCTCCACTCCCAAGAACCTTCCACAATTGTTTTGAGAAGCCACTCTTTTTCAGAAAGAAAGGCAAGAGAGAAAAGTTATTTCTGTATACACCATTGAGCATTAATGGATTGCATGGGGTCCATCATTCATTTTGGGCTTTTACGTGTGTATAGTGGCTCCATACCAACACTGATGCACTTAATTGAAATTCATCTTTTTGACTGTCCATTATTCTATGTGCATTGTTGTACAGTATTGTGATGTCCTTAAATTTAGAATTTACTACAGTCTAGTGACCTGCTGATTTGTCACAGATTCTGGTCCTCCATGTAACCACCTGCAATAATTTCTTACTGACTTTTTTCCTCTCGTAGATCTATCCAAGAACAGATTGGTGGAGATTCCAGCTGAAGTTTGTCACTTTGTGTCATTGGAGAGCCTTAACCTCTATCAGAACTGTATACGTAGTATTCCAGAAGCCATTTTAAACTTACAATCATTAACCTTCTTAAATATCAGGTATGGAGAAGTCTTTTTGTTTAAAATCATGCAACTAAATATCCACACATCTAAACAGATTATGCTATCCAGCATGCACTCATATCATCTTTAAAAAAAAAAATACGAACTTGAAAAATCTTGTAAGTGAATTTCTATATAGAGATATAATCAGTAATAAAAGGTTATACCTTGTACTGAATAAATAACAGAAGATTACCTCATTATTTAGATGGTATTGCTTTTATTTTGAATCTATTTGTGAACCAGGAAGAAGAAAATGTTTCAGTAAGCAAAGAGCAAGTATTTGGTTGATAACTAATACAGTATTGTGGGTTCTGTGTTTTTCCCCCAATCAATAAAAAAAAATCATTTGTACACATTTGTCATTTAACCAATCACTTCACTTAAAGTGATCACACTCTTAGAAAGTTACATTTTTCATTTTAATTAATTTTCACGATCTATATTTTTATTGACTCCATCATGAGGCAGGCTGGTGGTACTTCTTCAGCGCTTTGAGATGGCTGCTGTATATAGTCCACGTCTCTCAGCTATATAGGGGGGCGAGTATCACTACTGCCCTTGTATACACTTTAATTAAGTCTCTTCCAAAGAAAACAACCACAGAGTGTCCCCTACAAACCAAACAAGTTCACATTCAGGATGAGTGTTTTGCAATGTTCCCATTCAGCTGTGCAACTGCGCAGTCAGCTGCAAGGTCCCGCATTGGCTGCTCTCCAGCTTTTACGTTGTAGGTACCGCGCATGCGCAAAAATTTGAATGAGTCGCATATTGGGGGAGGCAGGCTGCGCAGGAGGCAGTGCAACTTATGGGGGACATTGGTGCTTTGGAACCCAGTGTTCACCATCAAAGTTCTCTCAGTTCAGCTACACCACAAGCTCATTCAGCTTTGCCCAATCATGTGTCTTATCCTCACCTCGAGAGGGAAGCACCCCCAGCTAAATCAGTGTGACAACTGTGCTTCCCACACCAGCCTTCCTTACAGCAAGTCTATCATACCTCAAAATCCGAATCAAATTACAGAACGGATGGATGGTTGTAATACTTTCTTTCCCCTTCCCCTGCCCCTTACCATTTTCCCGCACATTGTATTGTCTTGTGGCCAAGTGACTTGCTTCCAGGCTGCTATTCCTCAACACAGCCACTAGGAGTAATATATACGTGGCAGACGCAAGATGCACAAGAAAAGGATCATGGGAGGATAGGACTAGGAGTCGGCCATTCGGCCCCTGGAGCCTGTTCAGCCATTCAATTGGATCATGACTGATCTGCATCTTAACTCCACCTACCTACCTTGATTCGTAACCCTCAATAGTCTTACCCAACAAAAATCTATCCATCTTAGTTTTGAAATTTTTAATTGACCAGTCTCAACAGCTTTTTGGCGGAGAGAGTTCAGATTTTTACTACCCTTTTTCTGAAGCAGTGCTTCATGACATCACCCCTGAACGCCCCTAGCTCTAATTTTAAGGTTATGACCCCTTGCTCTGGACTCTCCCACGAGGAACTAATTTCTCTCTATCTATCCTGTCAAAACATTTAATCATCTTAAAACCTCAAGTAAATCACCCCTTAATCTTCTATACTCAGGAATACAAGCTTAGTCTATGGAACCTGTCCTCGTGCTCTATCCCTTACCCACGGTTCCCAATAATACAAATGCTAACCAGTATGATAGTCACAGACTCCAAATTATAACACATTCGGTCATCCATTTTAAATCGTTTCTAAACTAAAACAGGCTGGCGGATAAAAAGCGCACCAGCCCTTCAAAACACACATCATCTCTTTGAAACACATCCCTCTGGGGTAACCATCTCCGGGTTTTAAGCTCCCGCACTTACTTGTCTGAAGTTCAGAGAGCTTAGGTTGAGGTCAACGCGAGCAAAGGCTTTGAGATCCTCGGTGTGTGCAGGAGTATGGCTGGAGTTTAACAGTTAACACTATGCAGCTGAACAACAGAGCACTGGTAATCTTCCTTCTGCGACCACCTTGCCCTTTAGGACATTGACTTGCGAGGCTATCTATAGTGGAAAGAAAAATCCATCTCTGCTTGATCCTGGAACTCGCACATGAGCCAAAGGAAGCCCTTCTATTGCAGTCAGGGAGGTTCGAACCATGAAGGAGAACTGTTTGGACATGTGTCTTATATTTCACAAGTTTTCTTGCATTAGCCCTTTCTTTCATTGAAGGTGAATGAAAAAGATCAAAGCACCTTACACAACCATCCCAAAGGACTAAATTAGCAATGCAGTTGCCATAGTTCTCAAACAAAGTTGGGAGGAGGAAGGTTTGATTGGCAGCTTGGCTATCAGTTCTCCATGGTAAAAGGAGCAAAATGAAATACTTGGATTTTGCTAGTTGCTTATGTTTATTCATTCATTTGATGCAAAATAAAGCAATTTGTTCCTTTACAATTGGCCTCTTCTCACTGAAGTGCTCAGCAGTCCACTGTCTGAAAGATAGATGAGAATGTACATGGCGGCACATGCAAAATCATCATATCTAGTACACACCCTGAAGGGTCAAACAGGCTGTAGTGTCGGTACTGGATATCGGGCAGTAAAGATATTCAGTAGAGCACAAGGGTTGCAAGATCTGCTTACAGACTAACTAATGATGCTGACCCCAAAAGGATATCTCGTGCAGACTAGAAAATTGTAACCATTGCACTCTCACTATTCTTTGCCTTCCCCCGCCATTTACATTTTAGATTTTGGGTTGTAAAATTCTACATTTACCTAAACAAATAACTTAGTTGTATAATGTCATTGATTATAGCAGGTTTTTTTAAAAATTGATCACCAGTTGAAATGTATTTTAATTTTCTTTTCTGAAGCTGCTGACTCATGCTGGAATATGGTTCCATGGACAGTTTGCCATTTTTCACTGTAGCAGGGCTCACAGAATCCCAATCGAGTGGGAACCTTGCTTGATATTGCCTTTCAACTAATAACACTCAAGTAATCTTGTCTCTCTTCTTTCCACAGTCGCAATCAGCTCACAACATTACCTGGACACATCTGTAATCTCCCTTTAAAAGTTCTAATCGCTAGTAACAACAAACTAATATCGCTGCCAGAGGAAATAGGATTACTACGACAATTAACAGAACTCGTAAGTACCAAATCCCATTGGATAATGCAAGCATCGAGAAATGGAAGTGACCTTCTTGTCCATCCCGTCTGTCCCACATACTTGTGATGTCTTGTGCATTCCACACCCAACCCAGAACTGGAGTACTCTTTCATTTCTTAGAGTTCACAAGAAAACTATTGTGATTTCAGATGTCAGTTCTATTTTTAAACTGGTTTATTTTATACCTGTACAAAAGCAAAACACTGCAGATGCTGGAAATCTGAAATAAAAACAGAAAATGCTGGAAATAGTCAGCAGGTCAGGCAGCATCTGTGGAGAGAGAAACAGAGTTGACGTTTCAGGTCGATAACCTTTTGTTTTATTTTATACCTGACTTGGTGTTTCAAGAAATTACCAATAATTTATTAAACTAATGAGAAATGAGCTAGAGAATAAAGGGACGCAGTTGTAAACCTATGTTTTTGCTTCAGATTTTGCTTAGTTGGTTCTGAGAGAGAAACTGTGTTCACATCATGTATTGCACCCAACATAAGTAGAAAATTCCACAATGCTAATTTTTGAGACCTCAACTGGTACTCAATAATATGGTGCTAAATGGCTCAGAATATTTATTTTTTTATTTGTTCACTGGATGCGGGCGTCACTGGCAAGGGCAGTATTTATTGCCCATTCCTAATTGTCCTTGAAAAGATGGTGGTGAGTCGCCGCCTTGAACTGCTGCAGTCCTTATGGTGAAGGTACTCTCACAGTGTTGTTGGGGAGGGAGTTCCAGGATTTTGATCCAGCGACAAAGAAGGAATGGCAATATATTTCCTTGTCGGGATGGTGTGTGACTTGGAGGCGACACTGTAACTGATGGTGTTTCCATGCGTGTGCTGCCCTTGTTCTTCTAGATGGTAGAGGTCATGGGTTTCGGAGGTATGCCAAAGAAGCCTTGGCGAGTTGCTGCAGTGCATCTTATAGATGGTACATGCTGCAGCCATGATGCGGTGGTGGTGGAGGGAGTGAATGTTTCAGGTGGTGGATAGGCTGGCAATGAAGTGGGCTGCTTCACTGATGGTGATTGAGAGTAGACTGATGGGGCGGTAATTGGCCGGATTACATTTGTCCTGCCGATTGTGGACAGGACATACTTGGGTAGTTTTCCACGTTGTCGGGTAGATGATGGACTACTTTCTTCTTTTTCGTTTCTTTGCTTTAGACATCAGATTTCACACACACACTGTTGTAGTAATGCAGGATCAGGTCTTTATTGAAACTTCATACTACGCAAAACCAGTATGAGAGCTCGGGTTTTTTTCATACCACATCATTCCAGTATAAGCGAGCTACTGAAACACCACGCTTTCCGTTTCCAGTGTGTGCTGCTAAAATAGTGTTTCTTTACATTTCTTATACTAAAATTTGTCTTTGATCACTACATTCCATGCATACTGAAATAAATCATGGCACCTCAAGGATACATACAAATGCCACACAATAACCGCTTAAACTAAACAACCAGGCATCCAATCCTCCTAATTGCTTTACTACAGTTGCCATCCATTTTATTACTATAACACACATGTGACCAAATTGATACAATCTAATATGGCTGAATGACCCTCGCAGCTTCCCAGTATCTTTCCCGTGAGGACATCCTCTGCTTTGATCTCTTACCCAATTTACAACCCATGCTCTTCAGAAAGTTGATTGAACTTTTTAACCCAGGAGGTGTTGATCTTACAGACTGTGCAGAGTGAATAGTGTAATGTTCCCACAGATGCCAATATTGTAGCTGTATTGGAACAGCTTGGCTAGAAGTATGGCTAGTTCTGGAGCACAAGTCTTCAGCACGACATCCGGGATGTTATCGAGCCCCATAGCTTTTGCTGTATCTAGTGCGCTCAGCCGTTACTTGATATCACATGGGGTGAATCGAATTGGCTGAAGACTGGCTTTTGTGATGGTGGGGACCTCAGGAGGAGACTGATTTGGATCACCACTCAGCATTTCTGGCTGAAGATGGTTACAATCGCATCAGCCTTGCCTTTTGCACTCACTTGCTGGGCTCCGCCATCATTGAGGATGGTGATATTCATGGAGCCTCCTACCTCTATTATTTGTTTAATTGTCCACCATCATTCACGACTGGATGTGATCTGATCTGTTTGTGGCATCGCTTAACTCTTGTCTACAGCATGCTGCTTCTGCTTTTTAGCATGCATGTAGTCCTGTGTTGCAGCTTCCCCTGCATTATGAATATGGATCGTTAGCCCATAAAATAACTTGGGATGGCCAATAAATGCTGGCCTTGCCAGTGACGTCCACATCCCATGAATGAATAAATAAAAATATATATATTTTTTTAACTATCTATAGTAGTTCAGAATATATTCAGAGATTGCTTTTCATATGAAGGCCATAGGTTTATCACAGCTGAATGACATATTCCCTAAAATTCCGGTCGGAGGCTTCTTTTGAACGAACACCTCTGACCGGAGAATTTTTACGAAATTACCTGGTGGTCCCGGAGGCGCCTGGGATTCTGGTGGGGAGGCCTTCTCTTCCCGTGCTGCAAAGCCCGCTCCCGTCCTCGAGGTTCGGATGCAGACGGTGCAGTCACGACCAATCAGGTAAAGTATTCCACAGCATTCTCATTAATAGCAATGAGAACTCCGTATCTGAGTTCTCATTGCTATTAATGGGGGAAAAAAACAAACACACTAAACATCATAATAAAAAATAAAAAACGCACCTCACATAATTAAAATTAATTGAAATTAAAGTTAATAAATGTCTTAGAAAAAATATGTATTACGATTTTTTTTTAAGTTTTGTAATTAGGGTTAAAAAATAAACTTACCTTAGTGGGCAGGGTTTTTAAACATTAAAATACATTTTTATATGTTTTTGTATGTTTTAAAACTCTTGCGCTGATAAAAGTAGACAGTGCGCCTGCTTTTACCAGGCGCAAGAGTTTTCAGCACATTTGCTATGCAAGAGATGGGTAAATACTGCAATCTTGCCCATGCGGATGTCCTGGCTGTGGGGACACGGAGGATCTGTCAAGCCAGAGCTTGACAGATTGAAAAGCATTGCGTGCGAAAACCAGCTTTTGCGATGCCTTCCCGGGTCCGTACAGACCTGGGGAGGCCGGGATTTGTGTCCCAATCTGAATTTATCACTTGGTAAAGGTTTCAAAATTCGGCCAGGATCACTGTATATTATATATTGGCCTGCAAAGGCAATTTTGGAGATAAGATTCTTCGCGTAGATTGAGTGAAGTAAATCCATTATACAAATTTTTTTTGTATGTGTCCATCCTGTTTCAGGTGTCATATATACAAATTTATGTACCAAAACCAATCTCTTCCAAGCAACACAAAGGAAACCTAATTGACCTCAGAAGTCATAATATTCCTTAGGCCAATTAGCCCCTAATTAACCTCGGGATGTTAGAGCACCTTGTGGCCTTGGCAGGCAGCCCCCTTAGCAGCAGAACAACACATTGTGTGTTACTTGATGTAATGTTTCTTCCTAATAAAACAGTATACCGTCTACAATTAGTATACATAAAAAAAGGCTGGAAATCTGAAACAAAAAAAACAAGCAATGCTGGAAATATGCCATTTACTCGTCATCTTTGAGATAGGTTAATGTTGCAGGTATAACTCTTTGTCAGAACTGAAAAGCAAGATAAGCAAGCATTTTAGTTCGGTTGGGGAAGGGAGGGCTATGAAGAAACTATAGCTATTCCACTCAGAGAGAGGAAGTTAAGGAGCCAAATCACTGCAAACCGCTTAATAGAAACCTACTAGGCAAAACACATTGGAACAACTCTTGGCTTCACTTAGTTCCTCCAGATAAAAATGTTTTTTTGCAAACCTACAGGAAATATCGAATATTCTCCCAGTCCTGCTCCGATTCCTTCTCCTGACCACTTTCCTCTCCATAGTTATTCTGCTAGTCCTGCTTCCTTTCTTACTCTGATCTTGAGAATTTAGTCAACTACTATTTGATCTCCACTGACATTTTACACGAGGACTAAAGCAGATGCTGGAAATCTGAAATAAAAACAGAAAATGCTGGAAATACCCAGCAGGACAGGCAGCATCTGTGAAAATAGGAACCGTTGATGTTTCAGGTTGATGATCAGAACTGGAAGATGTTAGAAATTGAACAGTTTTTATGCAATTACAGAGCCAGTGAAAAGTGTGTGGGGGATGGGGGACAGTAGCAGGAAAAGAACAAAGTCTTTGATCGGGTAGAGGACAGGAGCTCTTAAATGACAAAAGGAATGATGGTCAAAGAACATAAGAAATAGGAGCAGGAGTAGGCCATATGGCCCATCGAGCCTGCTCCGCCATTCAATAAGATCATGGCTGATCTATTACCCCAACTCCACTTTCCCGCCCTATCCCCATATCCCTTAATTCCTTTAGTGCCCAAATATCTTTCGATGTCTTTCTTTAATATACTAATTTTTTAGCCTTCTGGGGTAGAGAATTCCAAAGATTCACAACCCTCTGAGTGAAAAAAATTCTCATCTCTGTCCTAAATGGCCACCCAATTAATCCATTATCTCTGTAGTCACCTATTTTAAAACCTATGACTGTAGGCCCAGGTCCAGGGGATTTGTCAGCTTTTGGTCCCATTAATTGCTCCAGTACTTTTGCTTTACTATTATTAATTACTTGAGTTCCTTACGCTCGTTAAACCCTTGATTCCCCACAATCTCAGGTATGTTCTTTGTGTCTTCTACTGCGAAGACACAAAATATTTGTTTCGCGTCTGTGCCATTTCTTTATTCCCCATTATTATTTACGCCCGTCTCTGTTTCTAAGGGACCCATGTTTACATTCGCTAATCTCTTCCTTTTTACATACTTGTAAAAGCTCTTACAATCTGGTTTGATATTTCTTGCTAGTTTACTCTCATTCTGTTTTCTCCCTCTATCAATTTCTTGGTCATCCGTTGCCGATTTTTAAAACCCTCCCAATCCTCAGGCTTACTACTCTTTTTGGCAACATTGTAATTTCAGAACAGATGTAACAGCTCAAAACTGGGCATCCAGGAGACGCTGTGGGCCATCAGCAGCAGCAGAATTGTATTCCACCACAATCTAACCTCATGGCCCAACAAATCCCTCACTCTATCATTGCCATCAAGCCACGGGGCAAACCTTGGTTCAATGAGGAGTGCAGAAAAGCATGCCAGGAGCAGCACCAGGCATACCTGAAAATGAGGTGCCAACCTGGGGAAGCTGCAACACAAGACTACAGGGATAACGTCCGGAAACCTCGGGACAGAGGCCATTCCGGTTTTCGGCCTTTTCTGGATTTCGGAGAAGAAATCCGACATCCCGAATCCAGAAACCCCTGGGCTGAGTTTCGGGTATTTCTGGATTTCGGAGCATTACATCCGACGGCCCGAATCTGGCAACCTCAAGGACGTGCCGGGCTGCGTATTATTTTGGATTCCTGCTTGGAAAAAGATATGTACAGCTCAAAAGTTCAGTTTTCAGGAAATATTTCCGGATTCTGGACAACAACTCTTGCAATCTGCACAATGTCCGCTTTTCGGACTATTACGGTTTTTAGAACTCTGGATTTCGGACGTTCTACCTGTACATGCATGCTAAACAGCGGAAGCAGCGTGCTATAGACAGAGCTAAGTGATCCCACAACCAACAGATCAGATCAAAGCTCTGCAGACCTGTCACATCCAGTCGTGAATAGTGGTGGACAATTAACTAACGAGAGGAGGTTGTTCCATGAATATCCCCATACTCTATGATGGCGGAGCCCAGCAGGCGAGTGCAACAGACGAAATGCCGAGTGGATGAACCACCTCGGTCATCTCCTGAGGTCCCCACCATCACAGAAACCAGTCTTCAGTCAATTCGATTCACTCCACATGATATCAAGAAACAGCTGAGCGAACTGGATACAGCAAAAGCTATGGGCCCCGACAATATTCCGGCTGTTGTGCTGCAGAACTAGCCATGAATCTAGCCAAGCTGTTCCTGTACAGCTACAACACTGGCATCTACCCGACAATGTGGAAAACTGTACAAGTATGTCCTGTCCACCACATGCAGGGCAAATCCACTCTGGCCAATTACCGCCCCATCAGTCTACTCTCAGTCATCAGGAAAGTGATACAAGGTGTCGTCGACACTATCAAGCGACACTTGCTCACCAACAACCTGCTCACCGATGCTCAATTTGGGTTCTGCCAGGACCACTCTGCTCCAGACCCCATTACAGCTTTGGTCCAGACATGAACAAAAGAGCTGAATTCCAGAGGTGAGGGGAGAGTGACTGTCCTTGACATCAAGGCAGCATTTGACCAAGTACGGCATCAAGGATCCTTAGTAAAACTGAACTCAGTGGGAATCGGGGGGGAAACGCTCCACTGGCTGGAGTCATACCTAACACAAAGGAAGATGGTTGTGGTTGTTGGAGGTCAATAATTTCAGCCCCAGGACATCACTGCAAGAGTTCCTCAGAGTATTGTCCTCAGCCTAACCATCTTCAGCTGCTTCATCAATGACTTTCCCTTCCCTCCATCATAAAGTCAGAAGTGGGGATGTTTGCTAATATTGCACAGTGTTCAGTTCCATTTGCAGTCCCTTAGAAAATGAAGCAGTCCATGCCCACATGCAGCAAAACTTGGACTTGGACTGATATGTGGCAAGTAACATTCGTGTCACACAAGTGCCAGGCAATGACTATCTCCAACTAGCGAGAGTCTAATCACCGCCCCTGGACATTCAACGGCATTACCATCGCTGATTCCCCCACCATCAACATCCTGGGGGTTACCATTGACCAGAAAAGTAACTGGATCAGCCACATAAAACCTGTGACAACAAGAGCAAGTCAGAGGCTGGGTATTCTGTGACCAGTGTCTTATCTCCTTACTCCCCAAAGCCTTTCCACCATTTACAAGGCACAAGTCAGGAGTGTGGTAGAATATGCTCCACATGCTTGGATGAGTGCAGCTCCAATACCACTCAAGGCTCAACACCATCCAGGACAAAGAAACCTGCTTGATTGGCACCTCATCCACAACCTTAAACATTCACTCCCTCCACCACTGGCGCACTGTGGGTGCAGTGTTTACCATCTACAAGATGCACTGCAGCAACTCGCCATGACTTCTTCGGCAGTACCTCCCAAACTCGCGACTTCTACCATCTAGAAAGACAAAGGCACCAGGCGCATGGGAACACCATCACTGCAACTTCCCCTCCAAGTTATACACTATCCTGACTTAGAAATATATCGCCGTTCCTTCATCGTTGCTGGGCCAAAATCCTGGCACTCCCACCCTAACAGCACTGTGGGAATACCTTCATCACACAGACTGCAGCGGTTCAAGAAGGCGGCTCACCAGCACCTTCTCGAGGGCAATTAGGGATGGGCAGTAAATGCTGGCCTTGTCAGCGATATTCACATCTCATGAAAAATTAAAAAAAATGCTTCATGCATTCAGACATAGCCCCTTTAATTGTAACTTTTTCTATTTTTCCCTGATGTGGCTTTAGTCACTAATGCCCTATTACCGTTATTAAACTCTGACCCCTCTTGACATAAACTGTTTGATTTTACCCAAATTACTACCCTGCTCTACAGCTTTGACTTTTCCCATCTGACTTATAAATGTACCCTTATCTGAGCCCTCCCTCCTCCTTATTAGTTTAAAGCACTATCTACTGCCCTAGATATTAGGCCCAGCGCGGTTTCAGTGGAGACGGTCCCAACGGAACAGCTCTCGTTCCCCAGTACTGGTGCCAGTGGCTCATGAATTGAACCCCCTATTTCCCACACCACTCTTTCAGCCACGCATCCAGAGATTATTAGCTTTTGAGGTTCTACTTTTTAATTTGTAGTCTGGCTCCTCAAATTCCCTCAGCAGAAATTCATTCTTAGTTCTACCTATTGTAATGTATGCACCTGTGAGTATGCTCACAGGTTTGCAGATCTGTTGCATTGTGAGTGACTTAGCCAGGTGATGTTCACAAGACTCAACAAAACCCTAGTCAGTTGAGTCTAGGTCATCCACGATGTGGTATGCAGTTGTGAGCCTAGTGGATGAACTGGTAATGTGTAGTTTGATAAACCTTTGTTAATAAACCAACTAGTTCTTAATAGTAATGTGTTGCTACAAATTCTTAAGCAAAGAACCCATGAAGCAAATACATTACACCTATGTCGTTGGTTCCAACGTAGACCACAACAGCTATGTTTTCCTCCTCCTTCTCCAAGTTCTTCTCTCATTGCGAGGAGATGTCCTTAACCCTGGTAGGCAACACAGCCTTTGGGACTCCCGGTCGCGGCTGCAGAGAACAGTATCTATCCCCTGACTATACTATCCTCTTCCACTACCACATTCCTTTTCGCTCCCCCCACTTGAATGGCCTCCTGTACCATGGTGCCGTGGTCAATTTGCACATCCTCCCTGCATGTCTTTGTTCTCATCCACACCGGCAGCAAGTACCTCGTATTTGGACAATGACAAAGGCTGAGGCTCCTCCACCACTCCATCTGCAGTCTCCTTACCTGCCTGAGTCTCCGTCAAATCCACCTGTCCCTGACCACTAACTAACAAAATCTAAACCACTACCTAATCTAAGGGGTCTGACTGCCTCCTGGGTCAGGATGTCCTGGTAATTTTCCCCTGCCATGGTACATCTTCAAAGTCTGCACTTCAAACTCCAGCTCAACAACTCTGAGCCGAAGTTCCTTGAGTTGCAGACACTTTCTGCACATGTGGTTGCCTGGGATCACACTGCTCTTCACAAATGGCACACTTCATTCACTGCCATCTCTATGTAAGCTAGTTTTATATATTTAATTCTTTAAAGCTTAATGTAATTAATTCACTTGGTTTATTCTTTGTTTTTTTTAACTAATTAATTTAACTAATTTAAATTATTAATTTAATAAAGTATTAGTTATAGATTCCTAGTTTTAAATACTTAACTGCCTCAAGCTTATCCAAACCACTGCCAGAGTTAAAGGCACCTCTTTCCCCCTCTATTGAATTCCCACTCTCCAAATTCTCAACTTCCCTCTCTGATGCACTTTGCAATCTGTGGTTACGCTGTGCATGGGAGTGATAATGGGACAAGTATAGAAACGGAACATGGTTCCAGATTAGGTGTAAATGGTTACAGCAAAATAGCAAAGGAGATGGGAACCGTGGAAAATTTGTCAGAGAGGAGGCTCCAGTGGCCCAGGAATGTGGCAGGTAAACCCTAGGGGTGCGGATCACACCACCAGCCATGTACCAATAAGGGATCCCCACCCCAAGCACCAGTCCATACCTCTTCCACTCTCTGATGCAGCCATCCTCCATTACCAACATTTATTGTCTCTGAGAAATTGGGAGTGGTAGTTAAGATCTAAAGTTATTAAAGGTAATCTGAACTATCACTCCAATGGCTCTGTATTTGCTTAAAAAATTCTAACATCTAGTTCTGATGAAAGTTCTCTCCACAGATGCTGCCTAACCTGAGTGTTTTCACCACTTTCTGTATTTATTATTGTACAGGAGTCCAGATCAGGTCGAAGAGATTTAGAGGCAAGAGCATCAGGAAGCATAGATATAATTCAGTCCCCATTTTAAAGTCTTACATTTTGTCTTAATTTTGATATTTCTGTTTTAAATTCCTTTCTTATTTAAATTGACCTCACTGTGGCTCATCACTTTATTGAGTCTTTCCATTCTCCCTCTGACTGCTCCAAGTTTTGCCTCTATACAATTTCAATCAGGCTCAATACAAGCTCCGTCAATGGTATCCTGTCTTTATTCTGGGCACTCTTCAGCGCTCTGGTCTGAGCATCAACTTTAGTAACTTTAAGACTTTAATTATATCCCCTATTTTCTTTACAGCAGAGGATGCGAATGATGTGGAGTGGGTCTGTTTCTGTCACTGCAGGTCCACTAGTGTTTTCATAGTTGTAAAAATACGAGTGGATCTCTTTTCTTCCTGTAATGTTTTATTCTTTATTTATGGTAAGATTTTGCACTTTATTTATCACATTATAACTATTATTTTGTTTCTTTACTGCTTCTCTTAGTTCCTATCTTTGTTTAATTGTCCTCTACATTCCCTTATTTTCCATATCTTTTTTAAACTGTTGGCAGAGCTAAAAAAAAATAACAGCTGGTTTATAGCATCAGAGTGTGTCTAAAAGGATGTTAAATTCTCAGGAGTCCAGTGTTAAATCACGAGTCTGAATCACATTACTGACTTACATTTTCCTTCTGCTTCCACATTTTTTTTATAGTTCTTTTGTGGTTTTCTTCTCTCATTCTTCTCCTGTTTTCTAACCCAGGGACAGTGGCAATTGGAATAGCCCAGCTGCTTCTGTAGTTGAGATTACTTAACAGAGCAGGGATCAAACCTGGGACTTCTTGGGGCTAGACTTTCGGCACATAATCACCCATTTAGCACCCGTATAAGCACCGAGATTCAATTTATCGCTCATATTTGATGATAAATGGAAACTAGCGGCCATTTATCGCTGGTGCAACTTTCGGCACACATGAATGAGCTGAATTGCCTGGCCTATTTCTTAAAATAAAATCTGACGTCATCACTTGTGCAAGGCCCAGAATACTGTTTATAATAGAAACCAATGTCCAAATATCGGCCAGATTATTGCCAAGCGCTACTTTAGACATTGCGCCCAAATGATCGCTCGCCCCAAAAGATGCTCAAGAAAAGCTGCAGTCAGCTGACCTTAACCCGGCAGTATGGAGGAAGTTTAATAAAAGACTGCTTGAAGTGGATGGGAGCATTGAAGTAATTCGCGAGTGATTATTAAGGACGTTTTAGAATCTTGCCAATCATCTAATCACATTGAGTTTTGAGTTTATCTTGTATTTGTTGAGGACAATTTAAGAATTTTGAAGACCGATTGGGGCATTTATAGTGATGGGGCCTATAGCAGTGAACCTGGGGACTGGGAGAAATTTAGAACTCAGCAGAGGAGGACAAATGGTTTGATTAGGGCAGGGAAAATGGAGTACGAGAAGAAGCTTGCAGGGAACATTAAGACGGACTGCAAAAGTTTCTATAGATATGTAAAGAGAAAAAGGTTAGTAAAGACAAATGTAGGTCCCCTGCAGTCAGAATTAGGGGAAGTCATAACGGGGAACAAAGAAATGGCAGACCAATTGAACAAGTACTTTGGTTCGGTATTCACTAAGGAGGACACAAACAACCTTCCGGATATAAAAGGGGTCAGAGGGTCTAGTAAGGAGGAGGAACTGAGGGAAATCCTTATTAGTCAGGAAATTGTGTTGGGGAAATTGATGGGATTGAAGGCTGATAAATCCCCAGGGCCTGATGGACTGCATCCCAGAGTACTTAAGGAGGTGGCCTCGGAAATAGTGGATGCATTGACAGTCATTTTCCAACATTCCATAGACTCTGGATCAGTTCTGATGGAGTGGAGGGTAGCCAATGTAACCCCACTTTTTTTTAAAAAAGGAGGGAGAGAGAAAACAGGGAATTATAGACCGGTCAGCCTGACATCAGTAGTGGGTAAAATGATGGAATCAATTATTAAGGATGTCATAGCAGCGCATTAGGAAAGAGGTGACATGATAGATCCAAGTCAGCATGGATTTGTGAAAGGGAAATCATGCTTGACAAATCTTCTGGAATTTTTTGAGGATGTTTCCAGTAGAGTGGACAAGGGAGAAGCAGTTGATGTGGTATATTTGGACTTTCAAAAGTCTTTCGACAAGGTCCCACACAAGAGATTAATGTGCAAAGTTAAAGCACATGGGATTGGGGGTAGTGTGCTGACATGGATTGAGAACTGGTTGTCAGACAGGAAGCAAAGAGTAGGAGTAAATGGGTACTTTTCAGAATGGCAGGCAGTGACTAGTGGGGCCCCAGCTGTTTACATTGTACATTAATGATTTAGACGAGGGGATTAAATGTAGTATCTCCAAATTTGCGGATGACACTAAGTTGGGTGGCAGTGTGAGCTGCGAGGAGGATGCTATGAGGCCGCAGAGTGACTTGGATAGGTTAGGTGAGTGGGCAAATGCATGGCAGATCAAGTATAATGTGGATAAATGTGAGGTTATCCACTTTGGTGGTAAAAACAGAAAGACAGACTATTATCTGAATGGTGACAGATTAGGAAAAGGGGAGGTGCAATGAGACCTGGGTGTCATGTTACATCAGTCATTGAAGGTTGGCATGCAGGTACAGCAGGCGGTTAAGAAAGCAAATGGCATAGCGAGGGGATTTGAGTACAGGGGCAGGGAGGTATTGCTACAGTTGTACAGGGCCTTGGTGAGGCCACACCTGGAGTATTGTGTACAGTTTTGGTCTCCAAACTTGAGGAAGGACATTCTTGCTATTGAGGAAGTGCAGCAAAGGTTCACCAGACTGATTCCCGAGATGGCGGGACTGACATATCAAGAAAGACTGGATCAACTGGGCTTGTATTCACTGGAGTTCAGAAGAATGAGAGGGATCTCATAGAAACGTTTAAAATTCTGACGGGTTTAGACAGGTTAGATGCAGGAAGAATGTTCCCAATGTTGGGGAAGTCCAGAACCAGGGGTCACAGTCTAAGGATAAGGGGTAAGCCATTTAGGACTGAGATGAGGAGAAACTTCTTCACCCAGAGAGTGGTGAACCTGTGGAATTCTCTACCACAGAAAGTTGTTGAGGCTAATTCACTAAATATATTCAAAAAGGAGTTAGATATAGTCCTTACTACTAGGGGGATCAAGGGGTATGGCGAGAAAGCAGGAATGGGGTACTGAGGTTGCATGTTCAGCCATGAACTCATTGAATGGCGGTGCAGGCTCGAAGGGCCGAATGGCCTACTCCTGCACCTATTTTCTATGTGTCTATGGTTCTATAATTTCTCAACCAATATTGATGACTATGCTGCAGAATAGAGATGGGAGAAGGCTCAATGAAGAGCATTATGTGTCCAATCAAAGAGGTGGCAGACTGCTGAGGAGGAGGAGACGTTACACCCAACACATTTACAGGGATACGTGATCATCGGTCCAAGTCAGCATAGATTTATGAAGGGGAAATCATGCTTGACGAATCTTCTGGAATTTTTTGAGGATGTAACTAGCAGAGTGGACAAGGGAGAACCAGTGGATGTGGTGTATTTGGACTTTCAAAAGGCTTTTGACAAGGTCCCACACAAGAGATTGGTGTGCAAAATCAAAGCGCATAGTATTGGGGGTAATGTACCGACGTGGATAGAGAACTGGTTGGCAGACAGGAAACAGAGAGTCGGGATAAACGGGTCCTTTTCAGAATGGCAGGCAGTGACTAGTGGAGTGCCGCAGGGCTCAGTGCTGGGACCCCAGCTCTTTACAATATACATTGACGATTTAGATGAAGGAATTGAGTGTGATATCTCCCAAGTTTGCGGATGACACTAAACTGGGCGGCGGTGTGAGCTGTGAGGAGGACGCAAAGAGGCTGCAGCGTGACTTGGACAGGTTAGGTGAGTGGGCACATGCATGGCAGATGCAGTATAATGTGGATAAATGTGAGGTTATCCATTTTGGGGGCAAAAACACGAAGGCAGAATATTATCTGAATGGCGGCAGATTAGGAAAAGGGGAGGTGCAACGAGACCTGGGTGTCATGGTTCATCAGTCATTGAAAGTTGGCATGCAGGTACAGCAGGCGGTGAAGAAGGCAAATGGTATGTTGGCCTTCATAGCTAGGGGATTTGAGTATAGGAGCAGGGAGGTCTTACTGCAGTTGTACAGAACCTTAGTGAGGCCTCACCTGGAATATTGCGTTCAGTTTTCGTCTCCTAATCTGAGGAAGGACGTTCTTGCTATTGAGGGAGTGCAGCAAAGGTTCACCAGACTGATTCCAGGGATGGCTGGACTGTCATATGAGGAGAGACTGGATCAACTGGGCCTTTATTCACTGGAGTTTAGAAGGATGAGAGGGGATCTCATAGAAACATATAAGATTCTGACGGCACTGGACAGGTTAAATGCGGGAAGAATGTTCCCGATGATGGGGAAGTCCAGAACCAGGGGACAGAGTCTTAAGAAAAGGGGTAGGTCATTTAGGACTGAGGTGAGGAGAAACTTCTTCACTCAGAGAGTTGTTAACCTGTGGAATTCCCTGCCACAGAGAGTTGTTGATGCCAGTTCATTGGATATATTCAAGAGGGAGTTGGATATGGCCCTTACGGCTAAAGGGATCAAGGGGTATGGAGAGAAAGCAGGAAAGGGGCACTGAGGGAGTGATCTGCCATGATCTTGAATGGCGGTGCAGGCTCGAAGAGCCGAATGGCCTACTCCTGCACCTATTTTCTATGTTTCTATGTTTACCTGGACTTGTCCGATAACACGTTAGAAGGCTGCGCTTCCGAAAGGAGGTCATCAGTGAGATATGCCAGCTAATTAAGGGAGATCTGCAGCCTATCAGGACCGCACTGCCCGTTGAGGTTAAGGTTACTGCGGCACTTTCCTTCTATGCATCGGGCTCCTTTCAGGCCTCAGTTGGCAACATTTGCTGCCTCTCTCAGCACGCCACACATTGCTGCATTCGATAGGTAACTGAAGCCCTTAATGCATGCAGGGCGGACTTTATAAACTTCCTTATGACCAGAGAAGCACAGAATGGGAGGGCTTTGGGGTTCTCGAGAATAGCAAACTTCTCCAAGGTGCTGGGAGCAATAGACTACGCATATCACCCTGCGAGCACCTTTACAGGATACAGAGGTGTTTTGGAACCGAAAGGGATTCCACTCCCTGAATGTGCAACTCGTCGTCGACCACAAGCAAATAATCGTGGCAGTAAATGCAAATTTTCCAGAGAGCATCCATGACACGCACATCTTGCGTGAGAGCACTGTCACTGACCTGTAAGAGTCAGCGGTTTAAGGCCACAGTTGGATGCTGGGGGTTGAAGTATGATATAGCCTTGCCAGCTGGCTCATGACCCGCCTGCGTAAGCCCCAGACAGAAGCCGAGAAGCGCGACACCAGAAGCCATATAGCCACATGCAATATTGTCGGAAAGACAATTGGAATTCTGAAGTGCCTGGACCACGCAGGAGGCAACCTACACTACCATCCTCAGTAGGCCGCTGAGTTCATTGTGGTATGTTGCATAACCTAGCTCTCTGGAGCGGACAACAATTGCCAGATGGGACTGCTGGTCCACCTCAGGAGAGAGGGGAGGCGGAGAACGAGGACCTCGGGAAGGATAATCAGTCTGGCGATGAACTCGTGTTCCCCACCCCCACCCCCCACCACTGGAAAAGCACCGTGGGTAGCTACACAGCTGCAAGACTGTTGCGTCAGCAGCTCATAAATGAACGCTTTGCGTGAAATTATGTTGGTGACAGTTACATTTGCGTTACGTTTCATCCTTGTCTGGCCTGGCCATTCTTTGCAACCTTGTATTAATGTTTAACCGTACGTTATTAGAAGATATTGCACAACAATTGTAAAGTTCAATAAAAAATTTTAATAATGTAACAATTGATGTAACAGTTTTAAAGCAAACTAACCCATCTTCCCCCTACCCCCCCCCACCCCCAACAGTCAACAACATTTTTCCCCAACAATAAATTAAAAATAACAATAACACTACAAAAGTGCCCTCCCACCACCCCCAACATTCAACAAGTTTTTAAATAACAATAAGAACAGTCAACAATTTTAATTAAAATAGATTAGAACCCCCCTCTTTCCCCCCGCCACCTGAAGTCAGGGGGGCTGAGGAGAAGACGTTTCCAAAGAAACTTCGTCCGAGTCAGAAGCAACTGCTTCCTCCTGACTCACATCTGTTGAAGTTGATGGTGGTACGGCACCTTGGGGTGCAGTGCCGTATTCCGAAACTATCGCCTGCCGCATGGCATTGACGGAGTCGGCCATTCGCCGCATTGCCGCAACCATCTGCCCCATGTCCTCGGAGATTCCAACAGATAGTGTGGCAATGTTGTCGGTCAACCCACCAATTGCTTGGAGGAGCTCTTGACTAATGTTGATGCTCGCCCGAGAGACACCGTCCTCGTTCACGCCTGCCTGTCGCTGCACGTGCCTACCTCACTGACCCAACCTCCGTAGGGTCGACATGGGCACTGGATGACTTGGAGTACCCTGCTGCAAGCCGCTTCGCCCCGCTACTTCGTCTGATGAGGATGACGTGGCCGCAGGTACTACAGACAACTCTTCAGGCTCATCATCGTCTTCGGTCGTATCTTGTTCTTCCTCCATGGTCAGCACGACCTGCAGCAATTGGAGTGATACTCCAGGGGCCTCCTGTGGAGCTTGGGGAGCTAGTAAACATATTTGAGGTTAGTAGAGGAAGGGAGAAATGAGAATGCTTGCGCTGCGCAGGCATATGTACGAGGCGCAACACTACTGCAATAAATGTGAACGAGAGACGTTACATATAATGAACATGAGAGCACAGAAGCTACATGCATAACATTACATCATTCATATATTATAATCAAATGGCATTAAATTACTTTAAATTACCATTGGTTTACACATTCATCATGTGGCGCAAGAACGGGATCTGCACCACCTTGGGTGGCAGAACGATTATGCGTACCTCTACTAAGGCTGCGGCACGCTCCTCGAGATCAGTCAATGCATGAAGGTCAGCAGGTCCACCTCCGCTCCACCTGATTCTTAGATATCTTCCTCTGCAAACGTGACAAGAGCATGGCATAAGCTAATTGCCTAGATACTATTACGGAACCACAACAGATCCACAATTAGTCAACCTACATGCTATTCATCGTCAGTGTTATATGCTAATATGGTTTGTATCCAATGGATGCACGGTTATAACATCTACATTCAGAGAAAATATATAATAAGATCGTGTTTAGGAGCTAATGCTTGACACCAACCCTCTCGCGTACAATTCCCAGGAAAGGCCCCCATCCTTTGTCATTCGACGCCTGAGGGGAGGGAGCCGGGTTATTGCAATCGATGGAGGTCCCCGGGGAGGGTGGGGGGGAAGAGAGAATCAGGACCACTGGTGAGTTCGGCAATGACAGGACCATGAGGGGAGGGGGCACTGTGTCCCTGGGCTGTGCTCAGAGACCTCAGTGTGACTGGAGCTAACATCCCAAAGTGTCCCAGGGCAGACAGTGAGCCAGGGCAGCTGTTCCCCCAGTCCAGGCTGGGTCACTGTGACTGACTGCAGCCGGAGAGACTCGCACAGTGTGGGCAAAGCTGAGCGGCCCCCTCAGCACTCAGTCGTGCCCCCATTCACCAACCTAACCAAAAAGGCGACCCCATTCACCAACCTAACCAAAAAGGCGACTGTGCCCAAGTTAAAGAGTTGCTCACAGCACACAAGCAGCGATATAATTTAATAATTCTCCTTCTAAACTAAAGTGATAGAAATGCCGAGTGTTTGCGGTCTGTCTGTTTCTAATCATGCCTTTGGCCCCAATTTTTGATCAAAGCGTTTAAATAATAATTAATACTGTCAATTAAGTTTAAGACATCTCAGCAAGATTAGAGTTAAAGGGCGCAGGTTCCGACCCCAGTCCAAATCTTAACAGGGAAGCTACCCAAGATTACCCAGCTTAATTACAGTCCAGCAGATTTACATTCTAATTAATGAGTAAGTGCATCATTACAATTATGAATTTAATAATTTAATACTTACTCTTGCGGATGAAATAAGACTGTTCCAGCGCTTGCGGCACTGGTCTGCCTCTCTTCTATCGTGGGCTGCCGATGGGTGGAGTGGGGGGGGGTGGTGTGGGGTTTGTTCCCACGCCCACCCTGGGTTAATTGGACCCACCAAGTCTCCACTTCGTGGACTAAGGCCTCGTTCGCCTCTTCGGAAAGGCTTTCGCCCTCCTCCCTCCAACCTCCCCAACACACTCTCCCGACGACTCGTGTTATTTGATTACTTTTTTTCTCAATTCCTTCAAATTTACAAGCGTCCACAAACCTTCCTTCAAAAATCCTTTCTCTCCCCCCTTTCCCTTCTGAGCATACACAGATGACCCCTGACCTCCCGAATCGCGGGAAAAGTTCTTTGGCTGAAAGAAAAGTCATGCGCAGAATGACCGTTGCTATGGATGCCAGCCTTGCTCGACTGAATACATCGCTATCACCCATTTCACATAGCTAAGGCTATCGCCCAAATTAAAAAGGCGAAACTAGCGGTTTTTAAATTGGGCGATATTCCGGCGATCCTGAAAAATAAAAAAAACACTAACGCCCCGGAAATATCGTGATCATAGTGGAAAGTCTAGCCTGGTCTTTATGGTTCATTCCACACCAACTGAGTCATCCGATGAGGTGGCTCCATTATGTTATTAAAAGATTGGCAAACATTGGACCTGTTTCATTTTATGCAAATAGTAATGTTTTTTAAGTTAAACGTGTGCTCGTTTAGCAACTTGTGACCACAAAGCAGTCTTCAAATTAATTTAAATGAAATGGATTCAAATACAGTTTAATACAACCAGTTACACCCAGAAACCACAAACTTGTGGAATTATAATGGTGTGTTTATACTATAATTTGAATGTTGGTTTCGGGCAGTTTTCCTTCGCTATCTAGCCTAAAGTAGAAGTGCAAATGTTAAATCTGTCTTTAGAGTGGAGCAAAGTGGAGTGAGATGACTTAGAGAGGATAGTCTCTCATTACAGCTGTGTGAAACTAGGTGTAGAAATTGTCCAAATGGTCTCTTGGATACTTTTTAACCTATCTGGAGTTAATATAAATGTTTTAGACAATGTGGGTGCTGCCATCCACACTGTCTAAACATTTGAAATTTAACGTTTGGGAGAAGAGCTATGTGTAAGTACACATCAACCAAGCTTTCTCCTGGGCAGCAGAATTGGCATTTTAGGCAGGAATTGTAAGTTGGAGTACTGAATTTGTGCATTTTAGGTCTTGCTTGTGTAAAAGTTATTTACATTAACTCACAGATCTTGAAATCATAGAATTATACTTTGCCTTATAGATTGATTGATTATGTGGTCTGAATACAGCTATAATTCAGTAAAAATGAACTTGCAAATATTTTACAATGTAGTGTTACTCTACAGTATTTACTCTTTATGGGGTCAAGCTTCGGGCTGCGCCGCGAGCCACGCCTGATTTCCGCGCTCAAAACCGCACCTAAAACTTACCTCGGTATTCTCCCTGCTGCTGGAACATTCCTGGCCCTTGGCGCAGCGCAGCACAAGCTGTGGGGGACGGAGCCAGGTCCCGGCACTGAAAACAGTGCCGGGACCTCTGCACATGCGCGTTAGAGTCAGGCCCCCGAGACTGTGTGGGAGGGGCCCGAAGCACGCCGCCCCTAGCCCTGACCGAATGGGCTCACTGAGGTGGTGAAGATCGGACGGACTCGGGCCACCTCGTCTTGAGCTTCAGCTCCTGCACCGGCTCGCGCCCCCCGCGTCGCCCCCCCCCCCCTCGTTCAGCCGTTCCGCCTCCCTCCACGTCCTCGGCGGGGCCCGAAGTCTTTAGCCTGGCTTCCTCTCGTCGACCGGGCCCGTTCAGCCTCTCCCCCTCTCCCTCTCCTCCACCCTCCCTCTCCTCGCCTCCACCCTCCCTCTCCTCGCCTCCACCCTCCCTCCTCTCCTCTCCCCCTCCCTCCTCTCCTCTCCCCCTCCCTGCTCTCCTCCACCCCCTTCCCCTCCTCTCCCTCTCCCCTCCCCCTCCTCCTCCTCTCCTTCCCCTCCCCTCCTCCTCCTCTCCTCCCCTCCCCTCCTCCTCCTCTCCTCCCCCCTCCTCCTCCTCCTCTCCTCCCCCCTCCTCCTCCTCCTCTCCTCCCCCCTCCTCCTCCTCCTCCTCTCCTCCCCCCTCCTCCTCCTCCCTCTCCTCCTCTCCTCCTCCTCCTCTCCTCCCCTCCTCCTCCTCCTCTCCTCCCCCCTCCTCCTCCTCTCCTCCCCCCTCCTCCTCCTCCTCTCCTCCCCCCTCTCCTCTCTTCTCCCCCCTCCTCCTCCTCTCCTCTCTCCTCCCCCCTCCTCCTCCTCTCCTCTCTCCTCCCCCCTCCTCCTCCTCTCCTCTCTCCTCCCCCCTCCTCCTCCTCTCCTCTCTCCTCCCCCCTCCTCCTCCTCTCCTCTCTTTCCCCCTCCCGCCTTCTCCTCTCCCCCCGACTTCTCCCTCCCCTCCTCTCCTCTCCCTCCCCCCTCCCCCCACCCCTCACTGTCAGGGACACTGACAGACAGACAGAGAGTGACACTGACAGACAGAGAGAGAGAGACACTGGGGGGGCTGTCCCAGCATGCTGTTGGAGGGCTTCCGGTGCTGCAGTCGGTGAGTAGAAACTTAATTTTTTATTTATTGATTTTTAAAATTATTTTATTTTTTATTTTTTTTGATTGGTTGATTTATTGATTTATTTATCATTTATTATTGATGATGGCTCTTTATTTGCAAAAGTGATGTGTTTCATGTTTGTAAACTTCCCTTCCGCCCCCCCCCCGCATCTCTCGTTCCTTACGCCTGATTTCTAAGTGTAGGCAAGGTTTTTCTGAGCGTACAAAAATCTACACTTACTCCATTCTAAGTTAGTTTGAAGTAAGTTTTCGCTGCCTAAACTTGCAAAACTGGTGTAAGTGGCCGGACACACCCCCTTTTGAAAAAAAATCTGTTCTAAAATGAAACTGTTCTAACTCGAACTGGAGCAAACTAAATGCCGAGAATTGCAATTTCTAAGATACTCCATTCTAAACTAGTTGCTCCAAAAAAACAGGAGCAACTCGGGCCGAAACTTGACCCCTATATAAGCAGACTGATTGATTTGATCAAATCAAAAAAACTTGATGTAAACTAGCTTTTAAATTAAATTGCTCCATTTGATTCCACATTGCTTTAGAACTGACCAACTTAGGTTAGTTAACAGTGCAGTGGAGCTTGCCATGTGGAATATCATTCCAGTGCCTTAGTTATACAAAGTGGGTATTTCAAACAATCAACTCGCTTCCCATCACACCATATGTTGCTTCATAACAAAGGATCTTGATCAACTAAAGATTGACTCAAAGACTTTTCTGCATGTAAAACATGTTATGGCTTGAAAGCTGCAGCTCTCCATGTTCTAATGTTCAACTGATGCGGAACAACTGATCTAATATTCCTGTTTGAGAGCAGGGTTGTGTAGGGTTCAGGTTGATAGTGGTGATGGGTTCTGTCTGACAACAAAGTCAGGTCGTAAACACATTTTAAGTACAACTCCTGGAACAGCACACATCTCGGCCACTTGTTTATAAGTTGCACCCTCCCTACTTTTAAGTTCCAAAAGAGTGACATAAATTCTTCGTCCTGCACTGGGGTGTATGTGTTAACAGAGTGAACCTTGTTATATTGAATTTCAACCTGGCAAATTCTTTCCCCGTAATATGGATCATACTTTTGAAGTGTCTCGGGTCATCCGAAACATCAGATTTATTGTGTGGAAAAACTGCTAGCCCGGACTGTGCCAGAAGATCACCAGTGAGAGAAAGAAAAAGGATGTTATAGCATCATGCTTCCTCAGAATACATAGTGTAATTGATTGGGCTCTAATTAAAATATGAAGCTCCTTCATTTGCACTATGAATATTGGCATCAGACCTGCCTCAGTGGCACTTCTTTCTTTTGCTGGAAAACAAGAAAAAGCTGTTGAGTAGTAGCTCTCCATATATAGCATTAGAATATAAAATAGAATCGACTTTTTTTTTTTGAGTGTCTCTTGGCATGATTTAGATTTTACAGCTTACTAACTGACTTTAAAAATAGACTAGTGTTCAGTGAATGACCTCAGATTATTTTAATCAGGAACACTCCACAATTTTGGTAAAACTTGCATACAGCTTTACAGAAAGCTGGTTGATGTATGTGTAACTAGAAACTATTGCTCCACCTGAAGTTGACCCCGTAGTTATGGAAGCCGAAATTAAGTTCTGGATGTGCACAAGCAAAAAATCTGCCAAATCCCTCATTCCAATTTAGACTGCCTGACCATCAGCTTGAACTTGGATTAGGGCAGTCCCTGTTTTCTAGTGGGTCTAGCTGTGTGAAGGAGGGAGCCCCTGAGTATTAACTGAAATCTGCTTGTATATAATCTGCATAATGAAGTGTGGGTTTACTGAGTTGTATAAACTTCACTGAAGTTTATGCAGATGTTCAGCTAATTTTACATTTGTCTTTTCCCAATAGTACTTTTTTTTTAAGTTTAAAATTAAAATAATTTGCACTTGAAGGTCCAACAGCCAGATGCACTTATAAAGAGCGAGGGAATAAATGAAAGAAGGGAGGAAAAAATGAAAATGAAGAAATGCCACTCATGTACTGAACTAAAGGATGCAGGACAGCATCTTTTCACAGCAGTCCAAGTAGGGAGTAATATTTTTATATTGTTGTAGAATTGGGGAAGACGGAGTTTCAAGCATGCAAAGTATAACATCGCTTGGAACATTGCTCACTGACCTCTCATTATTAGTATGACCTTTAGTGATTAGCATTGTGCACTGTTTCAAGCCACTGAAATCTCCATGGAGGTGCAGTTGGCCACCAAAGATTGTTTTCAACTTTATAAACTTAGTTTTTTTGAATTTTTACATTGCAGTTGGTACCAGTCCTTATCTTTGAGATCATGAGTGGGGGTGGACTTTCCTCTGTGATCCCACCCAATTTCTGAGGCTTACCATTGTCTTACCAATCAGGATTTCCTCCCCATCTCTTCCCTGGAGCCCACCAAATCTGCCAATTCCCAGGGCCGCCAAGTAGTGGTGGGCTCCAGGAAGCAGTGATAACCGCTCTGTGTTGCCACTGACAGGAGAGGGCTTTGTAGTGGGCTCCTTTCTCTACAATTAGTCCGAGACACTTGCCTCCTGAAGGCCTCGGTTGAAGTGTTCGGTGGGACATCTCTTATAATCTTCGGTGTACTTCTGCCCCTTTAAGTTCCCTTGCTAGGGTTTCTGGTGTTGCAGGAGTGTCCTCACTGCAGTACCAATGGGATTCTCTGCCTTTGTACTGATAGGTTCCCTCATGATGGCAGGAATTCCATCTTGGATGCATAATCAACCCCTTCTAAGAAATGGGCGGATGGAGTGGAAGTCCTGCCCCGCCAGAACTCCACCCTGAAGAGGATGTACCCTCGCCACCTCCTTCACCTATATCTTTAGTTTGCTTCATTGGCAATTCATTTTCCCTTTTGGTAGTGCTTCTGTATACAAGAAGGCATTTTATCAACACCAAGCCTACAGTATAACTCAACTGATCACTTTATGAACAATTGGTTTATGAGGTATTGTACTAGGTTACATAAACGTGAAAATAGTGTCTCAAGAAAGGCTTCTGGTGTTTCCTTGATTTTTGAAGGCCTTGATCCTGACTTGTTGAGACCCTTGTTGAAAAGTATGGATATGCTGACGTAGGGGAAAGGCAAGTTCAGGTCTGGCTTTGATGACCCCTGCACTTAAATCTGCTGAGAAATGAGGAAAAGGCACTTGCACAAGGTACACGGGAGCAGTGGAACTGTACCCAGGCCTCAGCTTGCTGTATTTAAAAAAGAATGAGAGGAAAAGGGGTGTTTTATTATATATGACTCTGTTTTTAAGAAGGTGCCAATTGAAAAAATGTTCTTTAAGGTTTTTAGTTTAAATAGATAATCTATATTTTCAAAATTGCATGCCAGCAGGAAGCAGTTTTAATTAATTCTTTGGGACAGGACAGAGGAATTTATGAGACCTCAAAAAAGCTTGAAGAAAAAAAGTCAATGCACTTTGTGCAATAAAATTAAAGTCAGACTGACCATAATTCATCCAGTAATTCTGCTGTTGTAATTCACACACTGTTCTTTGAGTAAATATTCCACACATCACCTGATTTGTATATCCTGACATTAACAGGGAATGTAAAAAAACAGTAGGAGAAATTTTAGAAAGAGCGGGTCTAAATTAGTGAGCTCTCAAGCAGCTGAGTTGGTCATTAATAGTAACCAATAAAAAAATTATGGCATAATTAAAATTGAAAAGCTCTTGTTTGCAAACATCTTCATGACTAGGAATACAAATTGAAGTTATGTAACAGTGATTTCATATTTCAATAGAAATAAATAAAAGTGGATGGACAGAGTTGTAATTGATTGGGGAATTCTGGATGTGTGCCTCTGAGAATAGAAATGTATTGAAAATTATGTATGTGACTTCCAAAACAGAAATCCATTATTTGAATTTTAATATCCAGACTTTCCTAAAATATTCAATAATGACTCCCTATTTACAAATGTTTGTTTGGATCCCCATTAATAGTTGAAACACACAGACCCACTTCTTTAATAAAGAAGCCATTGTAAGATGTGTTGTGCTGAGCAAGCTCCATCATAAGGCAGGGTTTGATCTGGATGTATATAATGATACATTCTGAATACTGATCTCATAACACTTTGAGCACCTGTTTGGTCTTTTTAAGCATTGAAGCTGTGTTAATATAAGGTGTAAAGTCCTGTCCCCTCAGTACAGATTCACACAAGGCATGTAGTGAAGTCAAGGTCACTCTGGACCTGCACCTTTATTGCACAGCTCTGGAATGCTGCACTTGCCTGAGACCTGTGCTTATATACCTGTCTCTTGCAAGTGCACCCCCGGTGGTAAGGTATGCTGGTGGTTACAGGTCATATCTTATTACAGTCATGTATGGCATGTTGGGATACAGTTATATATAATAATGTAAGATACATGACATCACCCTCCCCCAAGGTCTTATTGTCTTTATAAGTTCAGTCTCTCAGGTGGTCTACGCTCTCACGTGGAGCGTCTGAGTTGTGGTTCAGTTGTTTGCCTTGGTGTCTGTTTTTCTTTGGGTGTGGTTGCTGGTATTTCGCCTGGGCTGTCTGTTTCGATTGGTGTGATTATTGTTGACTCGCCTGGGTTGTCTGTTGGGATTGCCCTTTCCTCAGGTTGTTCCCTCTGTCTGTCCACCAGGTGTGGTGCGAGTTCCACATTGTAGTCTGACTCTGGTTTCGCAGTGCTGTTGGTAAATCTGCTTTTGACTTGGTCTACATGCCTCCGGCAGGTTTTGCCATTGTCCATTTGTGCTACCAGTAGCCTGTTTCCTTCCTTGCCCGTTACTGTCCCTGCAAGCCATTTGGGACCCTTGCCATAGTTTAGTACAAACACTTTGTCTCCTATCTCATTCCATCTCCCCCTCGAATTTCTGTCATGGTACTCAGTAAGCTTACGGCGCTTTGCCTCAACGATTTCGTGCATGTCTGGGAGGATTAATGAGTACCTTGTTTTTAAAGTCCTTTTCATCAACAGTTGCGCGGGGGGGGATCCCAGTCAGTGAGTGCGGACGAGATCTGTATGCCAGCAGCAGTCGCGACAGGCGACCCTGCAGCGTGGGACCTTGGATTTTAAGCATGTCTTGTTTAATGATTTGCACTGCTCTCTCCGCCTGGCTGTTGGAGGCCGGCTTGAACGGTGCCGTCTTGACGTGATTTATGCCGTGGTCAATTATAAAGTCTTGGAATTCTGCGCTGGTGAAGCACGGACCATTGTCACTGACCAATATGTCAGGGATTCCGTGCGTTGCAAACATGGTTGCGAGGCTCTCCATAGTGGTGGAGGTTGTGCTCGAGTTTAAAATGGTGCATTCGATCCACTTTGAAAGTGCATCTACAACTACGAGGAACATTTTGCCCATGAATGGGCCCGCATAGTCTACGTGCACCCGCGACCACGATTTGGTAGGCCAGGGCCAGGGGCTCAGTGGAGCCTCCCTGGGGGCATTGCTGAGTTGGGCACAAATGGTGCACCTTCGGACGCAGAGCTCCAAGTCCGCGTCAATACCAGGCCACCAGACGTGGGATCTGGCTATGGCCTTCATGAGAACGATCCCCGGGTGCTCGCGGTGGAGCTCCCGGACAAATGCCTCTCTGCCTCGCAGAGGCATGACTACTCGGCTGCCCCACATTAGGCAGTCTGCTTGTAGTGATAGCTCATGCATGCGCCTGTGAAAGGGTTTTAATTCCTCGGAGCAGGCATCGCGAGCCTCTGCCCAGTCACCGGTTAGGGCACATCTTTTTACTAAGGATAACGTGGGGTCGCTGGCTGTCCAGACTCTGATTTGGCGAGCCGTCATGGGCGAACCTGTGGACTGAAAGGCATTGATTGCCATGACTATCTCATAGTCCTGTTCGTCAGACCCTTCCGTGGTCGCCAGGGGTAGCCTGCTGAGCGCGTCGGCACAGTTGTCTGTACCTGGTCTGTGCCTTATGGTATAGTCGTAGGATGCCAGCATGAGTGCCCACCGTTGAATTCGCGCCGAGGCGTTGGTGTTTATTGCCTTGCTCTCGGATAGGAGGGACGTGAGGGGCTTGTGGTCGGTTTCTTACGCGAACTTGGCCCCGAAAAGGTATTGGTGCATCTTTTTGACACCGTACACGCACGCGAGCGCCTCCTTTTCTACCGTTCCGTACCCGCGCTCTGCCCGCGAAAGTGACCTAGAGGCATAAGCTATGGGTTGTAATTTGCCCGCACTATTGACATGTTGCAAAACGCACCCGACCCCATACGCTGATGCATCGCATGTGAGAACTAGCTTTTTACCTGGGTCAAAGAAAGTCAAAACACTGTTGGAACACAGAAGATTGCGTGCCTTATTGAAGGCGCGTTCCTGGGCATCCCCCCAGAACCAATCGCACCCCTTCCTGAGTAGCATGTGGAGATGCTCCAGCAGCGTGCTTAAGTTCTGCATAAAGTTCCCAAAGTAATTGAGCAGCCCGAGAAAGGCGCGCAGTTCTGAGACATTCCGGGGCCTGGGTGCCAGGCGAATTGCTTCTGTTTTGGACTCTGTTGGGCGGATTCCATCAGCGGCAATCCTTCTGCCCAAAAATTCAACCTCGGGTGCGAGAAACAGGCACTTGGATTTCTTGACTCGTAGGCCTACCCGATCCAACCGCTTTAGTACTTCCTCCAAATTACGGAGATGGGAGTCGGTGTCCTTGCCCGTGATAAGTATGTCGTCTTGAAATACAACCGTCCCCGGGATGGACTTGAGCAGACTCTCGATGTTGCGCTGGAATATTGCAGCTGCCGACCTGGTGCCGAATGGGCATCGATTGTACATGAAAAGGCCTCAATGTGTGTTGATGGTGGTGAGTAGCTTGGATTCCTCGGTCAATTCTTGCGTCATATACGCAGATGTGAGGTCTAATTTTGAGAAAAGTTTTCCTCCAGCCAATGTGGCAAATAAGTCCTCCGCTCTGGGCAGCGGATACTGGTCCTGTAGGGAGACTCTGTTTATGGTAGATTTGTAGTCCCCACAGATTCGTACGGATCCATCAGGCTTCATGACTGGGACGATGGGACTTGCCCAGTCGCTAAATTCCACAGGTGATATAATGCCTTCCCGCAGAAGCCTGTCTAATTAATTTGTGTTCAATGTTTTCCCTCATCACATAGGGTACAGCTCTGGCCTTGTGATGGACCGGTCTAGCATCCTGTGTGATGTAGATTTTGACTTTGGCCCCTTTGAAAGTACCCACACCTGGCTGAAAGAGATGTTCAAATCGCTTTATAACTGTTGAGCAGGAGGTCCGCTCCTCTAATGACATGGCATGGACATCATCCCATTTCCAGTTTAGTTTTGCCAGCCAGCTTCTCCCCAGCAGTGGTGGGGGGTCTCCGGGGACAATCCACAGGGGAAGTCGGTTCATATCCCTTTGTGTGTGACAGAGAGCATGGCGCTGCCGAGGACTGGTACGATTTCTTTGGTAAAGGTCCTTAGTTTGGTGTCGACCCTTGAGTTTTGGTCTGTCTCTTTTATGCGGCCACAGTTGTTCAAATTGTTGCGCGCCCATGAGAGATTGACTCGCTCCCGTATCCAGCTCCATGTTGACAGATATCCCGTTGAGTAGGACCCTCATCATTATAGGAGGCGCCTGTTTTAGGAGCAGCGGCCATTGATCGTGTTGACCCGCTGTACATCGGTGTCCTGGGTACTGTCCCCACCATCTTCTGTTCCGCTTTCCGACCCATCCGATTCGTATACCAGCCGAGCTGCCGTTTTTTTGCACATGCGGGCCAAATGCCCTGTATTTTCACAGTTCCTGCAAACAGCCTGCTAAAATCGACATCCCCTTGACGAGTGCCCACCCCCACACCTCCAGCACAGACTGCTTGCAAAGAATGAGCTGCGTCTGGCTGATCTCTCTTGAGCTTCTCTCAGTTTGTCGTTGATTGCTCGCATTGTGGGTTGATGAGGTGTGAACGGTCGTTCCTGTGGCCCTTGATGGCTTCTGTTGCCACTGCTTGCTGTCGAAAGCCTGTTCTGACGGTTTTGTCTGTGTGTGGCGGTAGCAGTTTGTCTAATGCTGTGAACTCCTTGTTCCATTATTTCGTTAGTTGTCGTACCTGCATTGTAAATCAACCTCGTTTCTTCTTCCCCTACCAAGAATGTCTGCAACCAGTGCTGCTGCCTCTAAAGGTCAGGTTCTTGGTCTCTATGAGCTTTCGGAATATGCCTGCGTGGCCTATTCCTTCAATGAAAAAGTCTCTCAGCATTTCTCTCCTCAGTTCATCGGAGAACTCACATAAACTAGCCAACCTCCGAAGTTCCGCCACGAAGTCGGGTATGCTCTGGCCCACACAGCGTCTGTAGTTGTAGAACTTGTGTCTGGCCATGTGTAGGCTGCTCGCTGGCTTCAGGTGGTCTCTTACCAGTGTGCTCAATTCTTCAAATGACTTGCTTGCTGGTTTCTCAGGTGCCAACAGATCCTTCATTAAGGCGTATGTTTTCGAGCCACAGCTGGTCAAGAGATGGGCTCTTCTCTTGTCTGCCGTATCGTCGCCTAACCAGTCTTTGGTTACAAAGCTTTGCTGGAGCCTTTCTATAAAGTCCTCCCAATTGTCTCCCGCATTGTACTTTTCATCTGATCCGTTGTTCGCCATTCTGTGGATTCTGTAATTCCGTAACTGTAAAATCCTGTCCCCTCAGTACAGATTCACACGAGGCATGTAGTGAAGTCAAGGTCACTCTGGACCTGCACCTTTATTGCACAGCTCTGGAATGCTGCACTTGCCTGAGACCTGTGCTTATATACCTGTCTCTTGCAAGTGCACCCCTGGTGGTAAGGTATGCTGGTAGTTACAGGTCATATCTTATTACAGTCATGAATAGCATGTTGGGATACAGTTATATATAATAATGTAAGATACATGACATAAGGGATACAATTCCGCATTGCAATTGTCTGTGTAGATTGGAGTCCATTTTATATACAGCAGACAAGTTATTTAAAATCCCGAGTCCTGAAATAAAGTGCATTCGACCAGTTTTACATAATGACATGGTGTCCAAACTTTTTGTCTTTGTGGGCCACAGAGGTGTGTACCTTGGTGCCTCACGGACCAAATACAGTGCTTTTCAAACTTCCACACTCCACAAAATTTAAACAAGACAAACTAAGTGCAAATAGGACTGAGTTGCCTGGGCTTTTCAGTGCTGCATTGCCAGGGCTTGGGGACCACTTGGAAATTTAGTAAACAGTGAGGAGGATAGTAATAGACTTCAAGAGGACATAGACAGACTTGCAGAATGGCAGACACATGGCAGATGGAATTTAACCCAGAGAAGTGTGAAGTTATTCATTTTGGTAGAAAGAATGAGGAGAGACAATATAAATTAAATGGTACAATTTTAAAGTGGGTGCAGGAACAGAGAGACCTGGGGTGTATATACACAAGTATTTGAAGGACAAGTTGAGAAGGCTGTTTAAAAGGGCATATGGGATCCTTGCCTTTATTAATAGAGACATGCACAAAAGCAAGGAAGTTATGCTAAACCTTTATAAAAGGCCCCAGCTGGAGTATTGTGTCAATTTCTAGACACCACCCTTAATAAAGGATGTTTAGGCCTTGGAGAACATGCAGAGGAGATTTACTAGAATGATGCCAGGGATGAAAGACTTCAGTTACTTGGAGAGACTAGATAAACTAGGGTTGTTCTCCTTAGAGCAGAGATGATTATGAGGAGATTTGATAGAGGTTCAAAAGCATACAGGGTTTTGAATGAGTAAATCGGGGGAAACTGTTTGCAGCGGCAGAAGGGTCAGTAACCAGAGGTTAGAGATTTAAGGTCATTGGCAGAAGAACCAGAAGCGACATGAGGGAGAAAAAAAATGTACGCAGTGAGCTATTGTGATCTGGAATGCACTGCCTGAAATGGTGGAAGTAGATTCAGTAGCAACTTTCAAAAGGGAATTGGATAAATACTTTTAATGAAAACATTTGCAGGGCTATGGGTAAAGAGCACGGGATAGTGACTAATTAAATCTTTCAAAGAGCCGGCACAGGCACGATGGGCCAAATGGCCACCTCCTGTGCTGTATCATTCGATGATTATATCTGGAGTAACCATACTTATAATGGGAGTGGAGATCTTGGAACTCACGACAGTATGGAACTCGTGACAGTATGGAAGAATATAAGTCCCATTAAGAGCCATTGGCTGGTGTGGAGATTTGGAACCCATATTTCATGAGAGCAATTGCCAGAGCTAGTGTTCCATGGATAGATTATTTTCTATAATAGCACCAAGGGCTGTGAAACTGGGGGTTAATTAGCAGAGATTTATAAGTAATTGATGCAACATTAATTTGCCACACCCAATGGCCCCAAGTTTCCACACGATAAAAACGGGCGCCCCTCCGAGCTGGGCGCCCGTTTTTCGCGCCGGAAAAAAAACGCGCGATTCTGGAGCGCCCTGCAGCTCCATGTCTGCTTGGCGCGGCGCCCAGGGGGTGCGGAGCCTACCACTCGCGCCGATTTTGTAAGTGGGAGGGGGCGGGTACCATTTAAATTAGTTTTTTTCCTGCCGGCAACCCTGCGCGTTGGAGCGTTCACGCACGCGCAGTGTGAAGGAAACATTGGCACTCGGCCATTTTTGTAGTTCTTTGTAGCTGTTTAATTTTTGAACATTTTTTAATAAAAGCACATTGCCATCAGCACTGAGGCTTCTTGCAGCAGTGAGAAGGCTGCAGGAAGTCTCAGAAGTTGAGGCAGCCGCCCCCCCCCCCCCCCGGCCCGCCGTCGGGAACGGCTTCCTCCTCCCCGCCCCCCCCCCCCCCCCCCCCGCGGGAACGAACGGCTTCCTCCCCTCTTCCCCCCCGGCGGGAACGAACGGCTGAAGCACTTTCACACAGGTAGGAAGATGGTTTATTTAATCTTTTCTTTGCTTATAAATTTTTATTCAGGTTGAATTTATTTGTATAATATTTGTATAAGTATAAATAAGGATTTATTATAGAATTTAATGACTTCCCTTCCCCCCCCCCCCCCCCCACCTCGTTCTGGACGCCTAATTTGTAACCTGCGCCTGATTTTTTAATGTGTAGAACAGGTTTTTTCAGTTCTACAAAAATCTTCACTTGCTCCATTCTAAGTTAGTTTGGAGTACGTTTTCACTGTGGAAACTTTCAAATCAGGCGTCAGTGGCCGGACATACCCCCTTTTGAAGAAAAAATTCTGTTCCAAAGTGAAACTGTTCTAACTGACTAGAACTGCAGAAAAAAAAATGTGCAGAATTGCGATTTCTAAGATAGTCCGTTCCCCACCAGTTGCTCCTAAAATTCAGGCGCAAATCATGTGGAAACTTGGGCCCTATATCTCCGGATTTCTAAGCTGTTTAGGTTACATCTTCTGATTAACATCTCTATGCCAATAGAATTATGAAGAAGGATTTCACCTGTCGTCTTTTCTGTTTAAGATGCTAGCTGATTGTTGTGCATTTCTGGTTTTATTTATCTTTTTACCAATTACTTTTGAGAAAATATGTTTGTCTCTTTTTTTTCTCCCAAACTGTTATGGAACATGGGAATTAAATTTTAAAATCGTACCAGCACTATTGGGATTTTTCCATAAGGGATCATGGACGAGTGTGTGGTGAGTAGGTTTAATAACTAGGCCAGGGCTGAAATAGAACAACTAAGTCTTAAGAACAGTGACATAGAATGGAGGGTTGGATACGTTCTTTGTGGGCCTCTGATCCAATGTGACGGTGCCCCTGGTGAGAATATAGAAGTTGATCTTATGAGAGCCCTATTATCAGTAAGCTAGATCCATTTAACTGAATTCTTTGTTTTTTTTTAATTCTGTAGGATGTCAGCTGTAATGAGATACGGGCATTACCATCACAGATCGGAAACCTGGAGATTTTAAGGGACCTGAACATAAGGAGAAATCACTTAGTAACTCTACCAGAAGGTTAGTCTTTTTGTAGCACTTCTTAGTAAGATGTATGTTTTTCCTTATATCCCATCAGTAGAAAACACTGAAGGCATTTATCATTATATTGGTTGTTTTTTAAAAAAAACAATTGCATAACGTTTTCTTTAATGGCTCAGTTGGTAAATTCATAGTGTGATGTCTTACTGAGGTATGGAGACCAGGAAGGTCCCAGGTACAACTCCTGGTTAATTCGGAGTAAGCTGATCTTGGCACTAGGGCAACTGCAATTGGCCATGGCAGGGGGTGAGGTGGGGGCGAGGGGAGGGTGCAGGAAATCAACGAGGGTTCTTCTTCTGAAACCCATTCTTTTGAAAAGTGTCTGCATGGATTGGTCTCTGCTATATTGCTAACACAGTTGAATTGCCTATGCAACATTCTCTGAGCAGGTTCATGCATGAAAAATGGCAGTTTGTGTTCGGTGCAAGAGGGCTACCTGTGTCTGAGGTACCATCCATACCCCAATATTTTTGGGAAAGGAAGGAAAGGAATGCCCTTTTATGCTTAGTGAATAGATTGACTAGTTATTGTGGCCCCAAGTTTCCACATGATTTGCTCCTGATTTTTAGGAGCAACTGGTGTAGAACGGAGTATCATAGAAATCTGAATTCTCGCCATTTAGTTTGCTCCAGTTCTCGTCAGTTAGAACAGTTTCACTTTGGAACAGAATTTTTTTTTCAAAAGGGGGCGTGTCCGGCCACTTACGCCTGTTTTCAAAGTTTCGTCAGTGAAAACTTACTCCAAACTAACTTAGAATGGAGTAAGTGAAGATTTTTGTACGCTCGAAAAAACCTTGTCTACACTTTAGAAAATCAGGCGTAGGGAATGGGGGAGGGGGTTGGGGGGTTTAAAGGGAAGTTTACAAACATTAAACACTTCAGTTTTACAAATAAAGAGCTATCATCAATAATAAATTATAAAAACATCAATAAATCAACCAATAAATCAATCCAAAAAAATTAATAAATAATTTTTTTTTAATCAATAAATAAAACATTTTCTATTTACCGACTGCAGCACCGGGAGCCCTCCAACAGCGTGCTGGGATGCTCCCCCCACCCCAGTGTGTCTGTGTCTCTGTCAGTGTCTCTATCTCTCTGTCTGTCTCTCTGTGTGTGTCTCTCTGTCAGTGTCGGTGTTTCTGACAGCGAGGGGAGGGGGGAAGGGGGGGGAAAGGAGATGGGGGGGGGGAAGGAGAAGGGGGAGGGAGGTCGGTTCGGGTCGGGTTGGGGGGGAGGGAGGTCAGGTCGGGGGGAGGGAGGTCAGGTCGGGTCCAATTGGGGGGTGGGGTGGGGAGGAGCGGGTGTCGGGTCCGGTCCGGAGGCGGGTGTGGGGTGGGGAGTGGGAGTCGGGTCGGGTCCAGTCCGGGGGGTTGGGTCGGGTCTGGGGTGCGGGGAGCGGGAGTCGTGTCGGTGTCTGGTCCGGTCCGGAGGCGAGGGGGAAGCGGGAGTCGAGTCGAGTCGGGAGGAAGCAGGAGCTGGGCGTGGGAGGAGCCTTATTCACGCAGCCCCAGTGAGACCATTCGGCCAGGGCTAGGGGCTGCGTGCTTCGGCCCCTCCCACACAGTTTTGGGCGCCAGGAGCTACTGCACATGCGCGCCCACTGTAGCGCGCATGTGCAGAGGTCCCGGCACTGTTTTCAGCGCAGGGACCTGGCTCCGCCTCCTACAGCTCCTGCTGCGCTGCGCCGAGCTGCAAACGACCTGCAGGGAGCTGGAGAATCTGGAAGTTTTTTTTAGGCGCACTTTGTGGCGCGAGAAACAGGCGACCAGGTCGGGACTGCGCCGTTCTAGGCACGGCTCGAAACTTGGGCCCTGTGTGTGTACACTTACTGTCCAACATTTGTAAGATCACGCTAGGGGGAAAAAAACTCAGATTTTAAACAACTGTATTCCTGTAACTTTGGGCATACCTCTATCTAGCAAATCTTTTCATTCCAATGGATGAATATATTTTCCTGCATTGGTGCCAGTTGCTGTTTAAACTCACTGAGCTTAATGGTTAGCTACTAATCCTGAAGTTTGCATTTGTGAACAGAAACTTGATCGTAAGGTGGCACAGAAAACTAGTCCGCACCAGTCTGTGTATCACTGGCCAGTTACAACAGGTTGTGCCAAGAATCGGTGTTTAATATGAACCCCACCCCCGCAGGAATGAGTAACTTGTATTCATTACGACCGTGAACGAACCTCTGATGTGGAAACAGAACAGACGAATTCTCGGTGTTTGAGTCCATGTTTTTGATGTCAACCCGAGTGAATAGTCAAGGCTCTCGGGTACATTGAGAAGGAGAATGACTTCAATCTCTTCAGACTTTTCAAAAAATTCAAAATCCTATTACTGAACTGATTAAAGTCACTGACTTAACTAGCTAAGATATCATTGAAGCCCAGCTCAGTGAGCAGCTGGGCCATACAGTTGAGGAAGGTCTCGTGTTCATTTCCCGGTCTGTGCTGAGTTAGCTGATCTCAGCTAAGGCAGCAATAAGACTGCTACAATTGCACCCATAGTTAGGGAGAGAAAATTAGCCAGTGTCTGTTCCTGATTGCTGTTCAGTTGTGCTGCTTGATCTGCACATAGCTAGACATTGAGCTAGTACAGGATTGGCCTCTATCTTCCAAAGTTGAACATCTTGCCAATTGTCATTATGCAGGCACACACATGAAGAATGGCCATTTTGGCAAGATACTGCAGGGCTATTAGTGCCCATGGTTCCAGTAAGATGAGAACATTATTAGGAAAGAATAAATTGACAGAAAAGGAAAAGAACTTCATGAGCTGCACATAAAATATGGCAGTTTGTTGCACTTGATAATGTTTGAGCTCGATGCATCAAGATAGAATGATAGGCTCTTGCAGCACAGAAGGAGATCACTCAGCCCATTGAGCCTCTTTGTAAGAATTGTCCAATTTAATTCTACACCCAGCGTTTTCCCCATTATCCTGTAAATTAGACCTCTTACAGAAGATAAAGAATACTGAAGATGTGATAAGTTGAATAAAAAGAACTGTCTGAAAGGCCTCAGCAATAAGGGCTGCTAACTATTAATTTAGTTTAAAAAAAAATGTATTCATGGGACGCGGGCATCGCTGTCAAAGCCAGCATTTAGTGCCCATCTCTGATTGCCCTTGAGAAGGTGTTGGTGAGCCACCATTTCAGAGGGCAGTTAAGAGTCAACCACATTGTTGTGGGTCTGGAGTCACCTATAGGCCAGACCTTCCCTCAAAGATATTAGTGAACCAGATGGGTTTTTAATGACAGTAATTTTTTTTTTTAATTGCAGATTTTTAAAATTTAATTAACTGAATTTAAATTCCCCAGCTGCCATGGTGGGATTTGAACACGTGTCTCCAGATAATTCATCTAGGCCTCTGGATTACTAGTTCATTAACATAACCACTATGCTACCGTTCCCCCTCAAAAACCTTCAAGGCATTGAGACAGGAGAATTTATCCAGTTCCATGAGAGTGCTGAATAAAAGCCATGCAAATGGTCAGATTAACAACCAAAGCTGTTTTATTGATGGGTTAACCTGTCCCATGCTCTAATAGAGGCCAGAAAGTCAGACCTCTACATTTCCCTGTAACAGCACGACTTCTTGGTTCAGAAATATTGGATTGGTCCCTATTATACATTGACTCATTTACCTTCTTGCAGAATTTAGGTGAGAGAACGACCGAATTGGATGAGAATAACCTGAAAATCTTGTAATCATTTGGAACTAGAAGTTAACTTTTCTTAGCTGCCTGTTTCCCCCCCCGCCCAAGTTAATTTTATGATTTTTATGTAGGCTAAATCCAAATGGGTAACATACTAGTTTTCTCCATAACTATTCCAAACTGTCTGCGAAATAGAAACATAGAAAATAGGTGCAGGAGTAGGCCATTCGGCCCTTCGAGCCTGCACCGCCATTCAATAAGATCATGGCTGATCATGCAACTTCAGTACCCCGTTCCTGCTTTCTCTCCATACCCCTTGATCCCTTTAGCCATAAGGGCCATATCTAACTCCCTTTTGAATATATCTAACGAATTAGCCTCAACAACTTTCTGTGGTAGAGAATTCCACAGGTTCACAATTCTCTGAGTGAATAAGTTTCTCCTTATCTCGGTCCTAAATGGCTTACCCCTTATCCTTAGACTATGACCCCTGGTTCTGAACTTCCCCAACATCGGGAACATTCTTCCTGCATCTAACCTGTCCAGTCCCATCAGAATTTTATGTTTCTATGAGATTCCCTCTCATTCTTCTAAATTCCAGTGAATATAAGCCTAGTCGATCCAGTCTTTCTTCATATGTCAGTCCTGCCATCCCGGGAATCAGTCTGGGGAACCTTTGCGGCACTCCCTCAATAGCAAGAATGTCCTTCCTCAGATTAGAAGACCAAAACTGCACACAATACTCAAGGTGTGATCTCACCAAGGCCCTGTACAACTGCAGTAAGACCTCCCTGCTCCTATACGCAAATCCTCTTTTTATGAAGGCTAACATGCCATTTGCCTTCTTCACAACCTGCTGTACTTGCATGCCAACTTTCAATGACTGATGTACCATGACACCCAGGTCTCGTTGCACCTCCCCTTTTCCTAATCTGTCAACATTCTGATAATATTCCGCCTCCCTGTTTTTGCCACCAAAGTGGATAACCTCACATTTATCCACATTATACTGCATCTGCCATGCATTTGCCCACTCACCTAACCTGTCCAAGTCACCCTGCAGCCTCTTAGCATCCTCCTCACAGCTCACACTGCCACCCAGCTTAGTGTCATCTGCAAACTTGGAGATATTACATTCAATTCCTTCGTCTAAATCATTAATATATATTGTAAATAGCTGGGGCCCAGCATTGACCCTTGCGATACCCCACTAGTCACTGCCTGCCATTCTGAAAAGTTAATAGTTATATGAAGGATTTTAAACACTTGGGTACCCAGCCTTTCTCTGTCCAGTATATTGATGATGCACCATGGGGAGTGGGTTACTGCAAACCAACCACTGAAGGCATTCGATAAGGTACCACATATAAGGTTACTGCGCAAGATAAAAGTTCGCTGGGTTGGGGGTAATATATTAGCATAGATAGTGGATTAGCTAATTAACAGAAAACAGAGAGTCGGGATAAGTGGGTCATTTTCAGTAACTAGTGGGGTGCCGCAGGGACCGAGTGTAATGTAGCCAAGTTTGCTGATGATACAAAGATGGGTGGGAAAGCAAATTGTGAGGAGGACACAAAAAATCAGCAATGGGATATAGACAGGCTAAATGAGTGGGCAAAAATTTGGCAGATGGAGTATAATGTGGGAAAATGTGAGGTTATCCACTTTGGCAGAAAAAATAGAAAAGCAAATTATAATTTAAATGGAGAAAAATTGCAAAGTGCTGCAGTCCAGAGGGACCTGGGTGTCCTTGTGCATGAAACACAAAAGGTTAGTATGCAGATACAGCAAGTAATCAGGAAGGCAAATGGATTGTTGGCCTTTATTGCAAGGGGGATAGAGTATAAAAGCAGAGAAGTCCTGATGCAACTGTACAGTGTATCGGTGAGGTCACACCTAGAGTACTGCGTACAGTTTTGGTCTCCGTATTTAAGGAAGGATGTACTTGCATTGGTGGTTGTTCAGAGAAGGTTCACTAGGTTGATTCCGGAGATGAGGGGGTTGACTTATGAAGATAGGTTGAGTAGTTTGGGCCCATACACATTGGAGTTCAGAAGAATGAGAGGTGATTTTATCGAAACATAAAAGATAATGAGAGGGCTGGACATGTTGGATGCAGAGAGGATATTTCCACTCATAGGGGAAACTAAAGCTAGGGGGCTTAGTCTCAGAAAAAGGGGCTGCCCATTTAAAACTGAGATGAGGAGGAATTTCTGAGAGGGTTGTAAATCTGTGCAATTCTCTGCCCCAGAGAGCTGTGAAGTCTGGGTCATTGAATATATTTAAGGTGGAAATAGACAGATTTTTGAGCGATAAGGGAATAAAGGGTTATGGGGAGCGGGCAGGGAAGTGGAGCTGAGTCCATGATCAGATCAGCCATGATATTAAATGGCGGAACAGGCTCGAGGGGCTAAATGGCTTACTTCTGTTCCTGTTTCTTATGAGGGCTAAAATCTTCTGACTGTAAAAACCAAGTGAGTTATTTGTTCTGACTTCATGAGGTATGAGTAAAATATTACTACATACTTATGCTGTACATATTCTGGAATGCTTATGTAAATCTTAGAGAAAATCTGAAATTATTTTGCTCAGTTTGCATGACTTACTGGGGAGGCTGAGTGATATGTTGTCATATTGGTATTGACTATTGTGAGCAAGCAGCCTGTCTCCCTGTAGTGTAGAGTACAGTGCAGTGAAAGCTTCGTCTGGTGACTTTTCAGGCCTTTAGATTTCATTTCAACTATTAAAGATCAGTTAAGAAATAAGATGATCTTCGGTTTATAAAACATTTCTAACACTTGGTTTTGAGAGGAGGAGCTTGTGAGTTATGAAAGCAAGTTTCCATGTGGGTACGTGTAATCGTGCATGTCTGATTGTACTGGGAGGTTCTTGTAGAAAGAAAAAAGTGCTCGACCAAACAGAAAAAAACAAGAGTAAAAGCTGATGTAATGAACAAAGAACGATCTGGTGTATTTTTTTTTAAAGCATTAATAAAATATGCAAAGCACATAGATACATTTAAATTCTGTAATTTGCAGTTTGATATTTTTCATATTGTAAACCATTTCCATGTGTTACCTTCTGATGTGAAGGGGGATTTGTATGTTTTTAAAAAAAATATATGATTTTTCACTTATCTAAGTAGCAGTGAGGGGAAATTGACCTTTTTTCTCTTGTGATGACTGGTGTCTGCATCGTACTTGCAGGTGATCTTTATCAGGGGAAATATGCAGAATGAAGCACTATTTACTCTGCTCAATCTCTAATGAATGGCCCAGCGTCCTAATCCACCAGTATGCTGCTTTCCTTTCTTGCATCAGCCAACTCATGGCCAGTCTGAGGTAGAGTTGTGTTGTGGATTCAGGCCAACTTAAGACACGAGAGTATCCAAGCTATGTTCAGTACTACCCTTCCAAGAAAGGGAACTTTCATTTCATCTGGATCCAAACTGAATTTGAATAGGGATACCAGATGTGGAAGAATATTGTTTAACAAACTTGGGAGCAGGAGGCAGCCAAGTCAGGTTGAGCCTGGAAGGTAGAAATAACGGGGTCAAGTTACGGGCCACGCCTGATTTCTGCGCTCAAAATCGCGCCTAAAACTTACCTCGGTATTCTCCCCGCTGCTGGAACATTCCAGGCCCTTGGCGCAGCGCAGAACAAGCTGTCGGGGGTGGGACTAGGTCCCGGCGCTGAAATCAGAGCCGGGACATCTGCACATGCGCGCTGAAGTGTGCGTGCATGTGCAGTAGCTCCAGGTGGGAGGAGCCTGAAGCACGCCATCCCTAGCCCTGGCCGAATGGGCTCACTGGGGCGGCACATAACGGACTTGGGCCTCCCTCCTCTTGAGCTTCAGCTCCCGCTACCCACCCCCCACCTCCCGGGTTCAGGTCCACTGCCTGCCGCTCCTGTCCCTCCTGCCCCCGTTCAGCTCCCGCTCTCTTCTCCCCCCCCCCCGCTCCGCCTCTCCTCTCCCCCCGCTCCGCCTCTCCTCTCCCCCCGCTCCGCCTCTCCTCTCCCCCCGCTCCGCCTCTCCTCTCCCCCCGCTCCGCCTCTCCTCTCCCCCCGCTCCGCCTCTCCTCTCCCCCCGCTCCGCCTCTCCTCTCCCCCCGCTCCGCCTCTCCTCTCCCCCCGCTCCGCCTCTCCTCTCCCCCCGCTCCGCCTCTCCTCTCCCCCCGCTCCGCCTCTCCTCTCCCCCCGCTCCGCCTCTCCTCTCCCCCCGCTCCGCCTCTCCTCTCCCCCCGCTCCGCCTCTCCTCTCCCCCCGCTCCGCCTCTCCTCTCCCCCCGCTCCGCCTCTCCTCTCCCCCCGCTCCGCCTCTCCTCTCCCCCCGCTCCGCCTCTCCTCTCCCCCCGCTCCGCCTCTCCTCTCCCCCCGCTCCGCCTCTCCTCTCCCCCCGCTCCGCCTCTCCTCTCCCCCCGCTCCGCCTCTCCTCTCCCCCCGCTCCGCCTCTCCTCTCCCCCCGCTCCGCCTCTCCTCTCCCCCCGCTCCGCCTCTCCTCTCCCCCCGCTCCGCCTCTCCTCTCCCCCCGCTCCGCCTCTCCTCTCCCCCCGCTCCGCCTCTCCTCTCCCCCCGCTCCGCCTCTCCTCTCCCCCCGCTCCGCCTCTCCTCTCCCCCGCTCCGCCTCTCCTCTCCCCCGCTCCGCCTCTCCTCTCCCCCCGCTCCGCCTCTCCTCTCCCCCCGCTCCGCCTCTCCTCTCCCCCCGCTCCGCCTCTCCTCTCCCCCCGCTCCGCCTCTCCTCTCCCCCCGCTCCGCCTCTCCTCTCCCCCCGCTCCGCCTTTCCTCCTCTCCCCCCGCTCCGCCTCTCCTCTCCCCCCGCTCCGCCTTTCCTCCTCTCCCCCCGCCCTCCGTCTCTCCTCTTCTCCCCCCCCCCCGTCTCTCCTCTTCTCCCCCCCCCCCCCCCGCCTCTCCTCTTCTCCCCCCCCCTCCGCCTCTCCTTTCCCTCCCCTCCGCCGCTCCTCTCCCCCCTCCCGCCTCTCCTCTCCCCCCGCTCCGCCTCTCCTCTCCCCCCGCTCCGCCTCTCCTCTCCCCCCGCTCCGCCTCTCCTCTCCCCCCGCTCCGCCTCTCCTCTCCCCCCCCGCTCCGCCTCTCCTCTCCCCCCGCTCCGCCTCTCCTCTCCCCCCGCTCCGCCTCTCCTCTCCCCCCGCTCCGCCTCTCCTCTCCCCCCGCTCCGCCTCTCCTCTCCCCCGCTCCGCCTCTCCTCTCCCCCCGCTCCGCCTCTCCTCTCCCCCCGCTCCGCCTCTCCTCTCCCCCCGCTCCGCCTCTCCTCTCCCCCCGCTCCGCCTCTCCTCTCCCCCCGCTCCGCCTCTCCTCTCCCCCCGCTCCGCCTCTCCTCTCCCCCCGCTCCGCCTCTCCTCTCCCCCCGCTCCGCCTCTCCTCTCCCCCGCTCCGCCTCTCCTCTCCCCCCGCTCCGCCTTTCCTCTCCCCCCGCTCCGCCTTTCCTCTCCCCCCGCTCCGCCTCTCCTCTCCCCCCGCTCCGCCTCTCCTCCTCTCCCCCCCCCCTCCGTCTCTCCTCTTCTCCCCCCCCCCTCCGCCTCTCCTTTCCCTCCCCTCCGCCGCTCCTCTCCCCCCTCCCGCCTCTCCTCTCCCCCCCTCCGCCTCTCCTCTTCCCCCCATCCGCCTCTGCTCTTCCCCCCCTCCACCTCTCCTCTCCTCCCCCCCGCTCCTCTTTTTCCCCCCCCCTTCCTCCCCCAAACCCCACCCCCCCTTCCTCCTCCCACCCCTCGCTGTCAGAAACACAGAGAGACACACTAGGGGGGCCCCATCCCAGCATGCTGTTGGAGGACTCTCAGTGCTGCATTTGGTGAGTAGAAACTTAATTATTCATTGCTTTTTAAAAAATTATTATTTTTTCTTTTTTTCTTTTACATTTTTTTGGATTAATTTATTGGTTGATTTATTGATTTATTTATCATTTATTATTGATGATGGCTCTTTATTTGTAAAAGTGATGTGTTTCATGTTTGTAAACTTCCCTCCCTCCCCTTCCCCCCCTCCCCCAATCTCTCGTTCCTTACGCCTGATTTCTAAGTGTAGGCAAGGTTTTTCTGAGCGTACAAAAATCTACAATTACTCCATTCTAAGTTAGTTTGGAGTAAGTTTTCGCTGCCTAAACTTGCAAAACAGGCGTAAGTGGCCGGACACGCCCCCTTTGGGAAAAAAAAATCTGTTCTAAAATGAAACTGTTCTAACTCACTAGAACTGGAGCAAACTAAATGCCGAGAATTGCAATTTCTAAGATACTCCATTCTAAACTAGATGTTCCAAAAAAGTAGGAGCAACTCGGACCGAAACTTGACCCCAACATGTGGGGCAAAGGTAGCTGGTGGGAGAATGAGGAAATCTGAGGTCAGGGGCTATGGGGCTTATAGAAGTTGTAGTCTGGTAACTTGGTTGTATTGCATCAGTCACAGAATACACTTGTTTGCCATTCATTATGATGGAGATTGGCTCATGGAAGTTATATAATGGATTTGTAGCTAAAATGGTGGTCCTCAGCTGCGAAGGCTGGTCCATAAATTATTAAGGAGGGCGTACCCAATGTCAAGAATGTTCAGGAAGTGTGGAGAAGTGTGTCGGTGCATTGGGGTGGGGAGAAAGGAATTACTGTAATAATTGGAAAATATGTTTTCCTGAATTGCTGAATCTTTTGCGTGTTATGTTTATAATTTATAGATGGTTAGGGAAACGGTCATGGTAGCTGTGATGCAGAGAGACTTTTTGGTGGAAAGTGATTGGCAAGAGAAGTTTTGCATATTATGAAACTAAGAAAATTAGGAAATAACACACTATAAATAAAAAACACACATGTAAAATGCAGCGAGGAAGAAAAAAATGTCACCATACCTTCACAACATAGATGGCACACTTGTCAGATTCAGTGTACACAACAGAGTCATTGAGATTTTTTTTGTAGACAGATGTTTTAAATTATGATATGCTGGTTAAATTGGAATGACCCGTGAGTGAGCAATTTTTGCTAAAAGACTTGAATTATCCACCAATTAAAATTAAGCAATGTGAAGAACATGAGAGAATTAGGAATTTTGTGCTTACTTGAATTAAATGACTCTAAATTAAGAGCAAATGATATTCCTGGAGTAATTTTAGCTATTCATCCTACTTATGAAATTAGTAGCAGATAGCTTTATAGAATGATGTCTACTTTTAAATGTCTTCACTACCAACTGCCACTCAAAGATGAACTAGATACACAACAATCTTAAGTTTCTTTCGTACAATCAATGATTGTTCTGATATTCAATTTCAGAAACATTTTTAGAGTCACACTGTAAGGCTGCCCAGCAGAGGGTTAGATTTACAGAGCGCCATGTCTTTTAAACTACTTTATAAGTTGGTGATTAATAGTCTACTGCTTTATTAGAACTTGCAGATTTACCGTTAGTGCGATTAGACATCTCCTGTAATAAAGTGACAACAATACCAGTCTGTTATCGAAATCTGAGGCATCTCCAAACAATCATATTGGATAATAATCCTCTACAGTCCCCACCTGCACAGGTAAGTCCTACTTTACTTCACTGACTAATTTGGCTTTCAAATTTGGTGTTGTCTGTAATCCTGAGTAATATTCCATTCAAAATTGCTAATTAGTGAGAACGGTTTTGTTATTCCGTGACACATTTGGCAATTTCAACACACACAAGATTAATATTCTATGCACATTTTGGGTGTGTCTCCTTCATCAGACTGAAAGCTGTGACAATTGTCTGCCTTACCTCACTGATAATCATTTATATAATTTCTTTTATATTTAGCAGTTTGCGGTCATTTAACACCTTCTCTGCGATTGGGTATCTGAAGGTTCTCTTCCCCCTCTTCCTTCTTCCCCATCCCTCTCTTTCTCTTTTTCCAGACATTAAAATGCCTGTTTTATCTCTTCGCCTTCAGTCTGATGAAGGGAACATGTCCGAAACATCATAATCTGTCTTTTCTCTACAGATGCTGACTGACTTGCTGTGCACTTCCAGCATTTTCTGTTCTTCTTTGAGTTCCAACATTTGTAGTTTTTTCCTTTTTATTTGACTGCCTAGAGTTTCAAATGTTTTATTTTTATTCATGACCATTTTAAGACCATACTTAATTTAGTGATTTATTGCTGATGAAATATCCTACATTTACCTTGATCCGTATTGTGCCCATGTCATTGTTATCTGACTTAATTCAGTATTTACTGTAATGCTATGATGAAAATTAAACACATACTTTTCTTGTAGATTTGTATAAAGGGGAAAATCCACATATTCAAATACCTGAATATTGAAGCATGTAAAAGTGTTCCGGACCTGCCAGAGTATGATAGAACGAGACCGATTGGATTCAATTCATGGTTAGTAATAAAACTTTAATGTTTCTGGGATCTTACATAGACAAGCAATCTTGCATAGAATTTACAGCACAGAAACAGGCCATTCAGCCCAACTGGTTTATGCCGGTGTTTATGCTCCACATGAGCATCCTCCCACCCTACTTCATCTCACTCTATCAGCATATCCTTCTATTCCTTTTTCGTGTAATTGTCTAGCTTCCTTTTAATCTGTATACCTTCCAAGACGAAAGGGGGGAAGAGTTCCAGTACCAATAGGTAGAATAAATCCTTGCCTAGTTTGGAATGAAGGTACAGGCACATGTATAAAGACAGAATAACCTCAAATCTAAAACTACTGGCAACTAACCGATGCCTGTGAATTAAATCTTGCTTCACATTTGGAACTATTTTTGTTCTTTTTTTTAATGCGATTGTGTGTACTGAATTTCTCAGTCTTTTATGCGTTGAATTGGAGATGATCTGGGAGCAGGAATGTTGCTGAGAGCTGTGTGAGGGAGTCGAAGGTTATGGGGAGCAGGTGGGGAAGTGGAGTTGAGGCCAGGATCAGATCAGCCATAATCTTATTGAATGGCGGAGCAGGCTCGAGAGGCCAAATGGCCGCCTCCTGCTCTCTTAAGTTCTTGCGTGACCACTTGGATGCTTCACCTGCTATCTTGTCTAAATGGGCGGGGGTTTTAGGTGAAGAATGTGGAGGCCAGTACAATGATTGGGGTGGGAAAAGTGCAGCGAATATAAAATTTGTTTCCACACAATCATGATTACTAATTTAATCATGTATAAATCTGGTAATGATCTAAAATGTTTCATTTGTAAAGGCACCTGCAGTTTAAATATGGCAAGGATAAGTTTGCTCACAGTTCACTGCTGCTCTTAATAAACGGTATTCTATTTTTAGGCACAAATTTTGTATCTGCTGTTTGAAGCTTTATGGCAGACTTTGAAACCTATTTTTGAGGAATAGTTAAAAGTTTTTGATTTGGGAATTAATCATTCAGGGCTGATGGATTGAGGTAATGTCAAACAAAATATATTTTCTGTTATGAGAGAAGTCGAACTGTTTAGAGGTCTCCTCAAAAATCAAAATGCATGTTTTTATGTAATAACCGATTAAATGGTGTACTGGCATAGTAAGTATGTAGTCCCAGCACTTTGCCACAGAGTAGGAAGACGTGTAATTCTCCACGCAATAAGATCTTAATCTCTGTATAGGAGACAAAGTTGGGCTCCCCTGACAGCTCTGAGTAAATGCATCATGTGGTTTGGTGCTGAACCATGCGAACCAACTAATTCTTGGATTCCTGCTGGGCCTGTGCTGAGTTTCTCGCAGCCGTTATTGGCAGTAGGGATGCTACAGTTGGCTTCAACGTCCCTGCAATAGGAAAGAGGGTAAAAATGAGCCAGATTTGGATTCTTGATCACTGTCCATTGAAGCCATGTGAAAGTTCAAATTTGTAGACATCGAGCGAGAACAGGGTCAGCTTGCCTATAATGCACACCATGATTGAAGACCATACAGAGACTCACTATTTAGGTTCGTGTGTGTGTGTGTGTGTGTGTGTGTATACACACGAACATAAATATAATATATATATATATTCATAAAAGTAAAAATCATTTAGCTATATTACATATGTTCTAAATGTTACTTGTAACTGGCACAGGCAGCAGAGAACAGAAAGTGGAGTGCAGTTTTCTACTTTTTCCTTCCTTTGCTCCTGATGCCAACCCATGATGGGTTATGGTTTCATAAGTGGGGCCTACCCATCAACATTCCTCTCTTCAGCTTAGCATAAACAGGTGGTCGGCTACTCGGCATCTGAACTGTACACATAAGAACATAAGAATTAGGAACAGGAGTAGGCCATCTAGCCCCTCGAGCCTGCTCCGCCATTCAATTAGATCATGGCTGATCTGGCCGTGGACTCGGCTCCCCTTACCCGTCCGCTCCTCGTAACCCTTAATTCCTTTATTGGTTAAAAATCTATCTATCTGTGACTTGAATACATTCAATGAGCTAGCCTCAACTGCTTCCTTGGGCAGAGAATTCCACAGATTCACAACCCTCTGGGAGAAGAAATTCCTTCTCAACTTGGTTTTAAATTGGCCAAAGCTCTGCAGTAGAAAAATATATTGGGGGGTTAGTTACATTACTGTTGTAGAATTTGATTGATTTTTGTTTTAAATGCCACCTGAAGCACAATATTTTATCTGTTTATAAAACATTGTTGTTGGTTAATCCCCAAAATTGAACGTTCTGTCTAACAGCAACGTGTAGCGACCCGTGAGTGTAGGAAGGGTGTCTGGGTTAGTTAGCACTCAGTGTCTCTACTATAATTTGTCAGCATTATCAAACTGTTAATGCCAGCTGAGCTATTATCTGACATCTGCTGTGATGTGCCTATCTGCCAAATCTCATTCCTTTCCCTTGTGCTGAATTCTCATTACAGCATTAATTAAGCAGGAGCCAGACAGACTGATTTTAACTTGTAGTAACTGCAGTTCCCTTAGACAGACATCCTGCTGGGAGATTAAAGACAAGCTCAATATCTTTTGAATCTAACATTAAAATAGCTTTAAGTAGGATTGGTCTTTGCCCTACATTTTTTTAAAACTTTAATCAATTGTTACAGAAATTCTGAGGACAACAGTAGGGTTACCCCTAGTGATTACTTCTATTGCTAAACTGTTCGTCAGAATTGTCAATGGTGGTCCTCTGAAGTCAGTGGCTCAATCAACTGTTCAAATAAATGAATAGGCCATCCATTTTACTGGCTACGCTTGGAGCTTGTTCTGTTTTAAAATGATTTAGCATGCTTTTAATTGCTGAACCCAGCATGTCCTGTTACAGCTCTTGCTCTAAACAGACCAGACCTTGCTGAACTGCCAGCATATCTTTTTTTCAATTTCCCCTTGAAGTTGTTAAATTCCTGTTGCTTTGGCGTAATGGATTCCCACTCGAATTTTTTTAATCGAATCACAAAATTTAATGGTGGAGGATGCTGTTTGAAAAGTCAAGATCTTTTTTTCTTGTTAACCTCTCATTCCATTTGGATGCGAATAAGATTTAAGATACATGTTTCTAAATTTAGTAACTTACTGATTTCAAATTGGGAGATTAAAAAGTAGAAATAGAAGTGGCAAAAATATAAAATGACTATATGAACAGTAATGTTACAAATCTCAACTTTTGAAGACATTATTTTTATGGTGGGTTGCGCTAGTCTGCAATCTTTCATGTAAAATAAACAGTTGACCCTATTACAAAAATATAATTCGCTCCCACATGCAGGAGGAAAATTGCTGTAACTAGTGGGATCGCAAGGATCAGATGATTTGGATGAGGGGACTAACTGTAATATATCCAAGTTTGCTGATGGTATAAAGCTAGGTGGGACTGTAAGTTGTGAGGAGGATGCGAAGAGGCTTCAAGGCGATATAGACAGGCTAAGTGAGTGGGCAAGAACATAGCAAATGGAATATAATGTTGAGAAATGTGAAGTTATCCACTTTGGTAGGAAAAATAGAAAAGCAGAGTATTTTTTAAATGGTGAGATTGGGAAATATTGGTGTCCAGAAGGACCTGAGTGTCCTTGTACACAAATCACTGAAAGTTCTCCACAGATGCTGCCTGACCCGCTGAGATTTCCAGCATTTTCTGTTTTTATTACTGAAAGTTAACCTGCAGGTACAGCAAGCAATTAGGAAAGCAACTGGTATATTGACCTTTTAGTATTTGAGTATAAGAGTAAAGTTGTCTTACTACAATTCTATAGGGCCTGGATGAGAATACACCTCAAGTATTTTGTACAGTTTTGGTCTCCTTACCTAAGGAATGATATATTTGCCATAGAGGGAGTGCAACGAAGGTTCACCAGACTGATTCCTGGGATGTGGGGATTGTCCTAAGAGGAGAGATTGAGGAGACTAGGCCTGCCTACCTTTAGAGTTTAGAAGACTGAGAGGTGATCTCATTGAAACATACAAAATTCTTACAGGGCTTGACAGGGTAGATGCAGGGAGTATGTTTCCTCTGGCTGGGGAGTCTATAACCAAGGGTCACAGTCTCCAAATAAGGGGTCAGCCATTTAGGACTGAGATGAGGAGAAATGTCTTTACTCAGAGGGTAGTGAATCTTTGGAATTCTGTACCCCAGAGGGCTGTGGAGGCTAAGTCGTTGAGTAAATTCAAGGCAGAGATTGATAGATTTTTGGATATTAAGAGCATCATGGGGATCGTTTAGGAAAATGGAGTTGAGGTAGAAGATCAGCCATGATCTTATTGAATGGCGGAGCAGGCACGAGGTGTCGAATGGCCTACTCCTGCTCCTATTTCTTATGTTCTTGCATTTGGAAGCTGAACAGGAAAGTTTTTAAGCTACAATTTGAATCGTATGGGTAGATTTTCTTCTTTAATGTTTGGGTGTTGAGCATCGCCTGGTTGGAGCCAAAAGAAAAATCTGGCAGGGTGGTTCACATGCCCCTGAAAGAACCCGTCAGATTATCCTTTCATTAATTTCACTCCTGAAAGTTCTGACTCTAATTTTTGGACTATGCCTAGACTCCCCAACCAGCAGATTGTCCTTTCATTGGGCCAAAAATTGCGGCCTCTCTGGGTGCGTATGATGTGCGCACGCGCCCATAGAGGCCCTGCAAGTGCCGGTTCTCGGCGCGCAATGCGCATGTGCCAAAATCCGGCACTTGCGAACTGTCAACATTTCTTTTGACAGTTCCAACGCATCCCCAGGAGAAGGGAGTTCGGTCCCGCGCCTGGACACAGTGGCTCGGCTGCAAAAGAAGCCCGGTGGGGGGGAGGAGGAGGTGGGGGGCTTTCGGAAGGCATCACAAGACTGCACTACCCATCAAATCAAGCCCGGGTGGGTGGGGGGCTGTGGAAGGCATCACAAGACTGCACTATGCATCAAATGTAGCCTGGCTGGGGGGGGGGATCCGATCACTGTGCCTGCTCAGACCTGGATGTAGTCCATACAGACCTGTGGGGAGAGAGAACAAAGAACCTTGTCCTGCCTGCCATTTTGAGCTTCTTGCAAAGGTAAAATTTGAGCATGGGGCAATACTGACAATGCCATACCTTGTGCAAGCCTTTTGCATGATGGTGCTGCAGAGGAGACAATTGATTCAACGTCATTGCATGAGGAACCTCAGAGTCCATAGGGTGATGGGCAGGAGGCCTTACCCATGTCGGGTACATCGAGACAGGCGTTCATACCTGCACCTGAGTGATGCAGACTGTGTCAGAAGGCTGCATTTCCATAAAGAAGTTGTAACACAAATCTGTGAGTTAGTAAAAGCAGACCTGCAACCTAGAAGCGTCAGGAGGACTGCTTTGTCAGTTGAAGTGAAGGTTACAGCTGCACTTTCATTCTATGTATCCGGATCATTCCAAGCTACAACTGGGGATGTGTGCACCAATTCTCAACATGCAACACATGTCTGTATTCGGCAGGTGACTGCTGTATTATATGCCCGGAGGAATGACTACATAAAGTTCCCCATGACCGCCCAGGCAATGCGTGACGGGGTTGTGGGCTTCTCCAAGATTGCTGGCTTCCCAAAGGTACAGGGCTGCATTGATTGTACCCACATCGCCTTGTGAGCACCTTTGGAGGATTCCGAGATGTACAGGAACAGAAAAGGCTGCCACTCCGTTAATATGCAGCACATGTGTGATGACATGCATCGCATCATGTCAGTTGATGCAAGATACCCTGGGAACACCCATGATGCGTTCATCCTATGCGAGAGCGCTATATCTGCCATGTTTCAGCATCAGCCAGAAGGGCAGAGCTGGCTACTGGGAGACAAAGTGTGTGGCCTCGCCACTTGGCTCATGACGCCCTGCGCATAACCCGGACGGAAGCTGACTGGGAATACAACATGTCACACATTGCGACGCGCAGCATAACAGTGTTTCCGATGCCTGGGCCATTCGGGAGGCTACTTGCTATACTCCCCTGAGATTGTTGGTCAGTTCACTGTTGTGTGCTGCATGCTGCATAACTTAGCCATCATGAGGCAGCAGCAGCTGGTAGTAGGAGACCCACTTGAGGTGAGCGTGGCTGATGATAGGGAAGATGCAGATGACGAGGAGGAGGACGAGGAAGCCATGCAACTACCTGAACCCACAACACGACAGTGGAGGAGGGTGGGCCGTCGTGCCCCTTTAACGATTGCTCGAGCCTTGTGCCAGCAGCTCATCCGTGAACGCTTTGCTGCCTGAAGGCTCAGCGGCAACTATTCCACATGAACAATGTTTACTGTTTGGACCTGTTCACTAATGTGTTGTGTTAATGGAACAAGTGATGGAAATGATTCAGTTATAATTTAAAATATATTTTATTCAAAAATTTAACAAATATTTGTTTTTGTACTTAACTTTAATAAACATAGTCTTGTATCAAACTTTGAAGTTTTCACTTAAGATCATTTAAGATCACTTACTAACTTTTAAACTTACAAAATTTACATAACTTACAAAAAACTTTAATTTGAGAACCGTTCGAACAGTAACAATAATAACAACAGCAGCAAAGAAAGGCTGCACCTATCTCTCCACCTATTCTAAGACGCCCGCTGCGCTTGGTCTTGATGACTCCACCACTCTTGCCCGCAGCATTTCTTGGGTTGGCACCAAGCTTATTCTTTCGAACATCTCAGGTAATGTGCACTTCTTGATGGGGAGGGGCAGGCGGTAATATGAAAGGCCCGGCTTGGGCCTCTTCGGAAGCTTGTCTGGGGATTGGATTGGGAGTGGCAGTTGATTCTGTCAATGGGTACTGGGCCTGGGTGTGTTCCCTTATTGCAGCAGCGAATTCCAAAATTCCCTACCTCGTGCCCTGACAGTGTCTCTACTACCTTCAACATTCCCTCCGTCATGTGCGTTGACAGTGTCTCAGCTACCTGTGACATGCTCTCCCTCATGTTGAGCAACAGTGTGTCAACTATCTGCAACATTCCCTCCCTCAGGTTCACTGAGTGTTTGAACTACCTGCAACCTTCCCGCCCTCGTGCAACGACATGGTTTCAACTGACTGAGATATTCCCCCTCTCATGTTCCTGGACAGCGTTCCCATTTCTCGTGAGAGTGTTACTTCTCCCCGACAGTCCCGATACCTCATCACCCACCCCACTGATGGTGTCCAGGAGTGATTGCGTAAGGTTAATGCTCTCTGCACTTACTGCCATCATCTGAAACACATCTGTTAGATCCTGCACCTCAGGTCGAGCTCTCCTTCCCCCTCCTCACCCTGGGTGCGGCTCGCAGCATCCCAGTGGGACCTGCATCCTGGGACGGTGGGGCCCTGGGTGTGCCTCGCTGCACTGCACTGCACTGGAATCCCCAGCCTCGGACCATAGGAAACCATGGAATGTCCCACCAATACTTAAATCACTGGAAGGGGCTGCCACCTCACTGGGTGGCACCTGCACCTCCTCAGAAGTGAGTACAACAGTGGGGGCTTCATCCATCCCCTCCCCCCTCACCCCCATGCTCTTTGACTGGAAAGTGGGATTGAAAGATGTTCTCGTCTTCAGGCTCGTCCGCGTCTGCATCGTCAGGGTTGCCCTCTGCAGAATATAACAGAACAGACAAATAATTAGTAGCAGAGCTGGGGGCAGGTGGGTGGCATGAGTAGGCTCACATAGCACAGGCAGCAGGCTGATTTGAAGGACCATGATGAATGATATCACATTGCATCAACTGAAGTGTAGCTGAGGGAGACATCCCCATGAACCGAAGCATGGCTAGCCCACGCAGTACTTAACATTTAGCAAAGCCAGACTCTGGAATTTGCAGGACTTACCATCTCCCTCGAGTGTGGGCCCAGCTTGTGCAATGGTGGTTGCTTTTCTCCAGGCAGGACCCATCAAAGCAGCGACCCTCTCTTCCAAGGGTGTCTGTGGGTGCAGATTTGCCGGGCCTCCTACTGTTCGAGTTCTTTCCCATTTGTTGTGAGCCACTTTCCTCTGCAAAGATGAAAATATAACTTTTTAGAGAGGGTGTCTTTCTGCTGGGTGGGACATATACAGATGGTCACATTTACAATTGCAATTCCATTGAAAAATGAAAATATTACTTACACTAACTATTTGACCAAGGTCCTGCCACTTTTTGCACTGGCCTCCAGACCTCAGGGTGGTCACCATTGCACAGTAATCTTCTGCAAGTTGGTTCCAGCATTTAATCATTTCTTTGGGTGCAACTTTTATGTGACCTCTGCTGGTGTCCAGCTCGTGTCATCTGCCCTCAATCACAGTAACTAGTGCCTCCACTTCTTCCTGTAAGAAATTCTTGCTCTGCGTTGCATCTTGTATTGCAGCTCCGATTTTTCCAGTGATAATTACAGTTCTCACACAGCACTCAACGCTCTCACACACACAACAGGCTCTTTAAAAATGGCTGATTGCTGACCGGGAGCTGTACTGCGCATGCGCGCCCATAGGAATCAAGTCAAAAACGTCTTTTTTTCACGTATGCTCAGAAGGGGCAGCATAATTTTTTCGGGGCAGACAGTAGGCTCCACCCTTCAAGACTACAGGACAGGCTGCATGGTGCCAATTTTGAAAAATAGAGCGGGGAAACTTGGCACATTTATTTTTGGAGTGGTTCTGGCCTAGAAAAACGGGCGTAATGCTGGCAATACTTCAAAATTGACTTTGGGCAAAATTGAGCCCATAGAAATGATGATCTCCATACAAACGGAACTCTATGAAACATGGTCCTCTACGCTGGACTGCGCAGCTAGGTCTCTGAGCGCATCTACGTTCCTCCGGGACCACCAGGTATTTTCGTTAAAAACATTTTGATTAGAGGCGTGCCATCTTTCCTGCCAGAATTTGCTTTCTGCGCTCCAACCAGGGTGATGCTTAATACCCACAGGGCAAATAGAAAATATACCCCATAAACTTTCATGACCATTATCTTCAGTGCCCATTATTAATGTAAAAACATAAAATGCTGGAAATACTCAGCAGGTCGGGCAGCACCTGTAGAGAGAGAAACAGAGTTAACGTTTCAGGTCGATGACCTTTCGTCAGAACTGACAAAAGTTAGAGATGTGACAGACAGGGAAAGGGGGGAAAGAAGGAAAGAACAAAAGGGAAATCTGTGATAGGGTAAAAGGCAGGAGTGATTAAATGACAAAGTGGATGATGGTGTAAGGCAAAAAGGAGGTGTTAATGGGACAAGTAAAGAAACAAAAGATGGGTCTGGAGTAGCTGTAATTGGCAAAGCAGAACCATATTGTCCAACCATATTGATTGGACAAATCAAATTGGTCAGGGTAGCCTTGAGGAGGAGTTCATAGAGTGCATAAGGGACGGGTTCCTTGAGCAGTATGTAACGGAACCAACCAGGGGGCAGGCTATCTTGTGTAATGAGACAGGATTAATAAACAATTTCCTAGTAAAGGATCCCTCGGAATGAGTGATCATAGCATGATTGAATTTCAAATTCAGATGGAGGGTGAGAAAGTTGGATCTCTAACCAGCGTACTAAGCTTAAATAAAGGAGACTATGAAGGTATGAGGGCAGAGTTGGGTAAAGTGGACTGGGAAAAAAGATTGAAATGTAGGACGGTTGATGAACGGTGGTACATTTAAGGAGATATTTCACAACTCTCAAGAAAAATACATTCCAATGAGAAAGAAAGGGTGTAAGAGAAAAGATAGCCATCCAAACTCTGAACAAATATTTTGCATCAGTCTTTACGGTTGAGGACACTAACAATATTCCAACAGTGGATAGTCAAGGGGCAAAAGGGGAGGAGGAATTTAACACAATCACAATCATTAAGGAGGTGGTACTCATTAAGATAATGGGACTAAAGGCAGATAAATCTCCTGGACCTGATGGCTTGCATCCTAGGGTCTTAAGAGAAATAGCGGCAGGGATTGTGGATGCATTGGTTGTAATTTACCAAAATTCCCTGGATTCTGGGGAGGTCCCAGCAGATTGGAAAACTGCAAATGTAACGTCCCTAAAAAAGGAGGCAGACAAAAAGCAGGAAACTATAGACCAGTTAGCCAAACATCTGTGGTTAGGAAAATGTTGGAGTCCATTATTAAAGAAGCAGTAGCAGGACATTTGGATAAGCAAAATTTGGTCAGGCAGAGTCAGTTTGGATTTATGACGGGGAAGTCATGTTTGACAAATTTGCTGGAGTTCTTTGAGGATGTAACAAACAGTGGATAAAGGGGAACCAGTGGATGTGGTGTATTTGGACTTCCAGAAGGCATTTGACATAAAAGGTTATTGCACAAGATAAAAGTTCATGGGGTTGGGGGTAATATATTGGCATGGATAGAGGATTGGCTAACAGAGAACAGAGAGTCGGGATAAATGGTTCATTCTCTGGTTGGCAATCAGTAACTAGTGTGGTGCCGCAGGGATCAGTGCTGGGACCCCAACTATTTACAATCTATATTAACGACTTGGAAGAAGGGACTGAGTGTAACGTAGCCAAGTTTGCTGACGATACAAAGATGGGAGGAAAAGCAATGCATGAGGAGGACACAAAAAATCTGCAAAAGGACAGACAGGCTAAGTGAGTGGGCAAAAGTTTGGCAGACGGAGTATAATGTTGTAAAGTGTGAGGTCATGTACTTTGGCAGAAAAAAATTCAAAGAGCAAGTTATTATTTAAATGGAGAAAGATTGCAAAGTGCCGCAGTACAGCGGGACCTGGGGTACTTGTGCATGAAACACAAAAGGATAGTATGCAGGTACTGCAAGTGATCAGGAAGGCCAATGGTATCTTGGCCTTTATTGCAAAGGGGATGGAGTATAAAAGCAGGGAAATCTTGCTACAGCTATACAAGGTGTTGGTGAGGCCACACCTGGAATACTGCATGCAGTTTTGGTTTCCATATTTACAAAAGGATATACTTGCTTTAGAGGCAGTTCAGAGAAGGTTCACTAAGTTGATTCCGGGGATGAGGGGATTGACTTATGAGGAAAGGTTGAGTAGGTTGAGCCTCTACTCATTGGAATTCAGAAGAATGTGAGGCGATCATCGAAACGTATAAGATTATGAGGGGGCTTGACAAGGTGGATGCAGAGCAGGTGTCTCCACTGATGGGGGAGACTAGAACTAGAGGGCATGATCTTAGAATAAGGGGCCGCCCATTTAAAACAGAGATGAGGAGGAATTTCTTAGGGTTGTAAATCTGTGGAATTTGCTGCCTTAGAGAGCTTTGGAAGCTGGGACATTGAATAAATTTAAGACAGAAATAGACAGTTTCTTGAATGATAAGGGGATAAGAGATTATGGGGAGAGGGCGGGAAATGGAGCTGAGTCCATGATCAGATCAGCCATGATCTTATTGAATGGCGGAGCAGGCTCGAGGGGCCGTATGGCCTACTCCTGTTCTTATTTCTTATGTTCTTATTACCAACCGCTGCTGTCTGAAAACATGGGAGCAGTGGTTATGATCTTAAATAGTTGAACTCAATGTTGGGTCAAGAAGGCTGTCGAAAAATGAGGTGGTGTTCCTTGAGCTTCTGTTGAGCTTCATTAGAACAGTATAAGAGGTCGAGGTCAGAGTGGGAGTGGACGGAGAATTAAAAAGGCAAGCAACCAAAAGCTTAGGGTCATGCTTGTGGACTGAACAGAGGTGTTCAACAAATCGATCGCCCATTCTGCGTTTGATTTCCCCAATGTAGAGGAGACCACATTATGAGCAGCGAATTCAGTGCACAGAATTGAAAGAAGTACAAGTAAATCACTGTTTCACCTGAACGGAGTGTTTGGGGCCCTAGACAGTGGGAAGGGAGGAGGTAAATGGGCAGGTGTTGCTTTTCCAGCGCTTGCACGGGAAGGGGAATGGGTGTTGGGGGTGATGGAGGGGTGGAGGGAGCAGTCGCTTCAGAATGCTGAAAGGGGAAGAGAAAGGTGTGTTTGGTGGTGGCATTGCACTGGAAGTGTTGGAAATGGCGGTGGATGATCTGTTCAATGTGGAGGCTGATCGGGTGGAAGGTGAAGACAAGGGGCACCCTATTATGGCTATGCGAGAGAGAGGAAGTGTTGAGAGCAGAAGTGAGAAATGGAATGGACACGGTTGAGGGCCCCGTCAACCATGGTGGAGGGGATTCCTTAGTTGAAGAAAAAGAAAGAGATATCGGAAACACTGGTGTGGAAGGTGCCATGGAAAAATTGGGAGAAAGGAATTGAGTCCTTATAGGAAGCAGGGTGGGAGGAAGTATAATCAAGGTTGCTGTGGGAGTCTATGGGCTTATAATAGATACTGGTTGACAGCCTATCTCCAGAAATGGAGACTGGGAAGTTGAGGAAGGGAAGAGTTGGAGATGGACCATGATAAGGTATGAGAGAGGTGGACATTGGAAGCAAAGTTGATAACACTTTCCAGTTTGGGGCAAGAGCAAGAACTGGCACTGATATAGTCATCAGTGTACAGAAAAAGAGATGAGGGAGGGGACCTGTGTAGGACTGGCACAAAAAATGTTCCACGTATCCCACGAGAAAGGTGTAGCTAGGACCTATGCGGGTTTCCGTGGCCACACTTTTTATTTGGAGAAGTTGTTCAAAATAAGAACAAGTTCAGCCAGGCGGAGGAGGAGGAGGAGGAGGAGGAGGAGGGTGGTGTTGGGCCTCCATTCAAGGAAGAAGAGGAGAGCCTGCAGATCGTCTGGGTGGGGGTCTAGAGGGACTAGACATCCATGGTAAAAAGAAGACAGTTAGGGCCAGGAAATTGGAAACTGTTAAATTGGCAGAATGCGTTGGAAGAGTCACGCATGTAGGTGGAAAGAGGCTGGACAACGGGAGAAAAATTCTGATAGGAAGAAATAAGTTTCTTGGGACAGGAACAGACTGAAACTATGACCAGAACAGTCCTGTTTTTGGGGTCTTGGGAAGGAGGTAGAAGTGGGCTGTGCGAGGTTGGAGGACTGAGGTTGGAGGGAATATCTCCAGAGGATCGCTGACAGTCTGGGAAATGATGGCTTGATGTTCGCTGGTGGGGTCATCAACTTGGGGAGGTAGGAGTTTTAAGCATATGTAATTTCTGAAATACCAAGAAGAAAACTATTGATACAGATCAAACAAAACAAATATGCTGTTCCTTCTAGTGTGGTAAATTTATATTCAAGGAAATGTTTGTATGTATGTATATACAAAACCAATACCCAATATGGCTTCCTGCTAGATAACCTAAGATCATGTGAAATGTAAGCAGTGTTGATGAGTAAACACTGAATTCAGTTTTTGTCGATTTTGCACCGTCTTTTCTTCAGTTAGATCTTTCTGTGTTTGATCTCTACTCTTTCCACAGCCACGAAGAGTATTTCTCGGGTCGGCCATATGGAGCACTGGATTCTGGTTTCAACAGTGTTGACAGTGGAGATAAGAGGTGGTCAGGGAATGAGGTACATGACTCGGTGCCTTTTTAAAATAATACTTGGAGCAGATATAATCAGTGTTTCAGAGCTCTTTCAATATCCATTACAAGTATCAGAAGCAAAAAAAAATACTTCCATATCTTTAAATCTATACACTGATCTTAATAAAAATTAGCACATAACTCCCTCATTATTTCTGATTAATACACCTCTTCCTGTGCTTGCTGCAATGGATGGTGGCTTCTGGTTGATTCCTTCTGGTATTTAATGGTTCAGTTACAATGGGTTCAAATTTCCCCAGGAGTTGCCCCGCTTTTTTTTGGAGCAAGTAGCTTTTTTTGGAGTAACTTAAAAATCGCAAATTTCCCCATTTAACTTGCTCCAGTGTAAGTCAGTTAGGTTTTTTTTTAGTTTTGTTTTTTTTTCTCCACAAGGGGGCGTGACCAGCCACTTATGCCTGTTTTGGCCATAGAAGCAAATTTGGCCAACTGATAGTTACTCCAAACTAACTTAGGCCAGTTATGTGGCCTCTTTTGTAGGCACAGAAAAACCTTACCTACATTTAAGAAATCAGCACAGGTAGTCAGAGATAGTGGTGGGGGCGGGGGGGGGGGGGTGGCGGGGTGGTGAGTTAGAGGATTCCAAAGCTCTAAAGACCATCACAACATTACAACATCTTCAGCACAACAGCTGCACAACATCACCACAAATAAATGAAAGATAAATCAGCTACAGAAAATAGAGCAGTCCTACGTTGCCGACTGCAGAACGCACCGGCTGGCCCTCCAGCCAGGGCTAGGGGCGGCAGGCACACATGACTGTAGGGGTGAGGGATTTTTACTTTGTACAGTTGACCCTAAATGTTGCGTGGTCCTAATGGAGGATGATTCAGTTTTGATGCAAAAGATCTTTTATTGTGAATTTTACAGTGCACTTCAATGATACAAACAACAGCCACAGCAGGAAAGAAAGTCTGCACCCAACCCCCCACCCACATCTCGGGGAAAGTGCACTTCCTCAAAGGGTCGGTGATGGTGGTGAGGGGTGGCGGGCGGGTTGGGTCTGACCGGTGGCTGGTGCGTGGAGTGAAATTTGAGTCTCCGGCCTTTGTGCTCTTATTGCAGAAGCCAGCTCCCTCATGGCATCTGCCATTGTCTGCACACCCTCTGAAATGCCCGCCCTGACTTCCCATCTTAGTGCAGAGATTTTACCCGATAGTGTGACGACCTCATCACGCACCCTACTGACGGCCGCCACATTGATCTTGTGAGGGCATTGGTCGTCTCACCCAATGAAAAAACCTAATTTACTTCTGCTGAGGGCTGCCTCTCAGGAGAGACTGGTTGGCTTCTTTCCCTCGCCGTGGGTCTACCTAGTGGCATCCCTCCAGTGCGAGGCACAGGCTGGGACGCTGGGGCACTGGGTATCCCAATATGCATTTCCCGACTGCCACTCGGACCCTCGACCTCGGAAGGTGTGAACCCATGGAAGGTTGCTGAGGAGCTAATGGAGGGTTCTGGCTGTGTGATGCCCTGTGATATGTCCTGATCGATATCGCGGTCAGCATTCTCCTGAGCACACATTTCCATGGACCCCTCCTCCCCCCCCCCCCCAACCTGCCTTGGTCTGGAGCGCACGCATCTGTATCCTCAGGATCTTGAGGAGCGTCGTCTTCTGCAAAAGACAACACAACAATCAAATGGTTAGCAGCACAGGAGGGGGCAGGATGGGTGGCATGAGTAGTCTTACACGTAGCAGGCCAGTCAGCAGGTTGATTTGAAGGGCCACTATGCATTTTAATGACTCACCCTCACCTTCGCGTGTGGGTCTCGCCTGTGCAGAGCTTATTCTTTTTCTGCCAGTGTGAGTCAGCAAGGCAGCAAACCCTCTGTTCCAGGGGTGTCAGTTGGTGCAGATTTGGCGGCCCTCCTCCCGTTCTAGTTCCCTCCCTCTTGTTGTGGGCCAATTCCTTCTGTAAAGATGAAAATATAAATTGTCAGACATGGTGTGCTTCTGATGGGTGGGACACATACAGATGCTCACATTTTCCACTGCAATTCAATTTAAAGATGAAGATGTTACTTACACTCACTACTTGACCAATGTCCTGCCATTTTTTCTTGCACTGGCTTCCAGATTTTGCGGTGTTGACCCCAGCGGAGAATTCTTCAGCAACGAGGTTCCATCTTTTTCTCATTTCCTTGGGGGAAACCTTTGATAGAAACATAGAAACATAGAAAATAGGTGCAGGAGTAGGCCATTCGGCCCTTCTAGCCTGCACCGCCATTCAATGAGTTCATGGCTGAACATGCAACTTCAGTACCCCATTCCTGCTTTCTCGCCATACCCCTTGATCCCCCTAGTAGTAAGGACTACATCTAACTCCTTTTTGAATATATTTAGTGAATTGGCCTCAACAACTTTCTGTGGTAGAGAATTCCACAGGTTCACCACTCTCTGGGTGAAGAAATTCCTCCTCATCTCAGTCCTAAATGGCTTAACCCTTATCCTTAGACTGTGTCCCCTGGTTCTGGACTTCCCCAACATTGGGAACATTCTTCCTGCATCTAACCTGTCTAACCCCGTCAGAATTTTAAACGTTTCTATGAGGTCTCCTCTCATTCTTCTGAACTCCAGTGAATACAAGCCCAGTTGATCCAGTCTTTCTTGATAGGTCAGTCCCGCCATCCCGGGAATCAGTCTGGTGAACCTTCGCTGCACTCCCTCAATAGCAAGAATGGCCTTCCTCAGATTAGGAGACCAAAACTGTACACACTCTTGCTGATATCCAGCTCCAGCCATTTCTCTTCAATAACCGTTACTAATTTTTCCACTTCCTCATGGAGGAATTCTTGGTTCTTCTTGCACGCTCATGAGCCATTTGTCTATTGGACTCAAACACAGGTAATATTCAAAGATCACACTTACACCTCTCTTACATCTATCTAGCACTCCTTTTCACTCCCTCAGCCACACAAACATCAATATTCAGATCTCAGCTTTATATATGCTCCATAGCCACTTATTCTGAGGACGCTCTCCCTTTAATTGGCCGATTGCCAAGCTTCCTGTTACACTGCGCATGCGCGCACACTCAAACGGTCATGCGTGCCCCTGCCGGCACTACACGACACACTGTATCGAAGCCCCGGCCCCCCCCCCCCCCCCAGACTCTGCTGCGCGACGCCAATTGATCCGAATGACGAAGGAGCGGCCAAATTACAAGGTAGATTTTTGCCGCTTTTTTTCTTCCAGGAAGTCGGCGCACCACATCGAGATACGCCGCTCTAAGCGGCTGGGGAAATTTGGGGCCAATGGTCCCATATATTGCTTGATGCTTGCTGCACTGTCAATTTTGGAAGCCTGTGGTCAAACTGTTATTACCAGTCAATCTTTTATATCACCGGGATTGTTGATTCTTGGCTCGACAGTCCTTATACTACACAAAAAAAAATATATACTCTTTGTCTCCCTCACTGAGTAATTGTCTATTTACTAATGCATCTCTTTCAATTATTAATGAGACAATATCCATTTAAATCTGAATTTACAATCATGCATCAGTGTCTGAGTAGTAATAGTGACAAATGCTGTCCAATTGTTACCAGATGTACAACACACCCCATACGATACTTAGAAAGGTAGGCATTTCCTAACATAACTGTTTTTGTTGAGAAATTGCTCTATTTGTTGATTGTTGCATGACCGTATCCCTCTCGTGTAAGGTCCATTACTGCGGTATTAATTAGGTTATGTTACATGTGTGAAATACAGCATTGCCTTTCTTATTGCAGCCCACAGATGAGTTTTCTGACCTCCCACAGCGAATGGCTGAAATTGCAAAGGAGCAGAGGCAGCGACGAGAGAGTCAGCATCACGAACATCGAGCTGTACCACCCGTGACAAATGGCACAGGTAAAGTAAATCCAGAAAGAGAGACAGACACAACCTCAGTAATTGAATAAGTGCGGTCATGATAGCTGACACATCCAGTGAGAATGAAGAAACATTCTGCAATTGTTAGCATTTCTTTCTTTTGTAACTTAGCATACGTGCTACATATCAGCCATAGAATGGAGATTCATTAAGTCTGCAAACAGATAGTAAAGTATACTACCATCAGCCATGAGAAGATCTAATTAAATCTTAAAATTTGCATGGCAAGTAGTTTTACAGGAAATGGATTATTCACTTTCTTGGGCTGATGCTGGTGTAACTTAAAATATTTTAAGTGGTTGAACAAGCTTTGTTCTGTTGAATATTTTTCAGATACTTTTCATTCTAAGGCCTGCCATAGTTTCTTTTAAAACCAGAAACTTGCCCCGTTAAACCAATTTCCTTCACTTTGAATAACCCAGACACACTTACAAATATTGTTCAGTTTATGTAAAATATTCTTTTATTTTTCCAAGTACTGTAACAGAATTCTGATTCTGAAGTGACCCCTGATTATTGTGCAAAAGGTTCAATCAGGAAGTTATAAACTGTGCATCCGGATATTGTTTCAGTTGGTAGAGTGTCTTATTTTCAGATTATTTGGTAGAGTATTTGTGTAATTAGCAGGGGTGGAGAAAGAGCAGATTTGCATACTTATAATCGATGCTATAGAATGATGCAGTTCAGTACACGCACACACAGTGGGCAGGTTTAGCGCTGACTCTAGGAAAACTGGTCAGGTCAGTGATGGGTAGAAAGATCCCTTTGAGAAAGAAAACCCGCTAGCACTTGTTGTCTATGGGCCCGAACTTGGTGGCCTTACTGCCGGCTGCCGCCGAGTTTTTTCGGCGATCTCCCCTCGGTGCTAGTTTCCACTAGGCCCCTCGCCGGCAGAGGGGGGGGAATGACCGCTGGGAACCACCTGCTGACAGCTGTATGCTGACGGCCGCTAGTGCAAAAGTGGCCTCCCGCCCGCTGAGCTGCCAGATTCCTCCGGGTGGGAATCAGCGACAGCAGGGGGGAGGACCGCTGCGTGGAAGCAGGTCTAACGCCAACAGTAAGTATGAAAATCTGCAAAAAAAAAAGGTTAGTGAACTTTTTTTCAGCGATTTATGTGGATGGGGTCCCCTGAAGGTATTTTTTTGTGAAACTCCCGGTATCCCAGCGGCACTTGGGTGGAACTTCACTTCCACCAAGTTCGGGCCCAATGTCCCTATTTATAAAACCCTAAATTCTACTTGCCTTTCCAATGCCACAAATAGTTTCAGTAATTTGCTATGAAAGAATTACAGAAAAGCAAAGACTAAAATAGTAGTCACATTAGATGTTTTGGGAGGTAAATCATTTTAAAACAGTAGCGGGTTGAAATTATTTTTATATCTTTATTCCAGGTGAACATGACCTAGAGCAGATTGATTACATTGATAGCTGTGCAACAGAGGAAGAGGAGGAGGAAATGCGATTGTCAAAGCGTCCTGATTCCACCAGCCTCAGCTCACAATTCATAGCATATATTGAACGACGGCGTATTAACTATGAGGTAACTCTTACAGTTCTTGACTAAAACCGATGAGAATATTTGCATGTAAAGGATATATGATTAAGAGTAGTAGTTTACTGGAGCAATGTATATTTATAGATATTTGAATTTACCAGTTGGACTTTACATAAGAACATAAGAAATAGGAACAGGAGTAGGCCATACGGCCCCTCGAGCCTGCTCCGCCATTCAATAAGATCATGGCTGATCTGATCATGGACTCAGCTCCACTTCCCTGCCCGCTCCCCATAACCCCTTATATCCTTATCGTTTAAGAAACTGTCTATTTCTATCTTAAATTTATTCAATGTCCCAGCTTCCAAAGCTCTCTGAGGCAGCGAATTCCACAGATGTGCAACCCTCTGAGAGAAGAAATTCCTCCTTCTCTCTGTTTTAAATGGGCGGCCCTTATTCTAAGATCATGCACCTATAGTTCTAGTCTCCCCCATCAGTGGAAACATCCTTTCTGCATCCTTGTCAAGCCCCCTCATAATCTTTTACGTTTCGATGAGATCATCTCTCATTCTTCTGAATTCCAATGAGTCGAGGCCCAACCTACTCAACCTTTCCTCATAAGTCAACCTCCTCATCTCTGGAATCAACCTAGTGAACCTTCTCTGAACTGCCTTCAAAGAAAGTCATCCTTGTTAATAGAATAACCTCGTGCAGGATATTATTCTGTTGCTGTTTTCTTGTATGAACGAAATTTATGGGCAAAGATAAATACTTGGATTATTGTTCGTGCGTGCATAAAAACCCATCATAAACCATTCTTGATATATTTAATTGATGGCTAATACATTTTAATTGCTACTACGTATACCATTTCACAACACTGGTTCATAATTATAGTTCCACATAGGACAAGATTGTAACTGATAAATCTAATGTTGAAGTTTTTTTCTTCTCCTTTTGAAGGCCTCTCCAGTGAAATCAAAGCTCGTCGGAGATCCACAAAGAACTGAGAATGGCAGGGGCATGCTACAACAGAACAGGTATTGTGTTCAACTTCGTCTTGGAGCGAATTTACATGAAAGAATGAAGAATGATTGTATATTTCAAATTACAAATGTATTTCAAATCCAGAGCATCTTGAAAATAATTCTACCAAATATATAATCTCTGCTGTTGCAACACATCAGCTCTTATAATTGTAACAGCCAGTAAAGTGTTATTTTATCATACCCTTTATATATTTCCAATGTAAGTAAAACATTTTTAAAATACTTGAAGATTTAAATGAACCTCAAAATATTCCAAATATAGAAGTACAGTACAATATCAAGGTACATTTCTGATTGTATAGTAGTTATTTAATAACTTACTGGGATGTGACATTCTTTAATTGATTGTACAGTAATTATTGTCACATATGAATACTATTTGAGTGAAAAGCACTTTTTAGAGAGGTTGTTTCATGTTCTCCAGTTGTACAGTGGGTAAACACACTGCTTGGAGGTTATAAGAAGATACATTGGCCTCAATGGGCTCTTGTTTGATTTCTAATTTAGCTGCTAATTTAGCTGATCCCAGTTATGGTGCTCAACTTAACCTCAGTGACCTGAACTGGGAGAGAGGAAAAATCAGCCAGGGTTGCTGCTCCCGAACATTTCTCAGTAATTTATTTTGGAAAGTGCGCCAGTCCGCACATCAAGTTGACTCGTCGAAGATTCCCCCAACCATCGTCAAATAGACACTCGCTAACTCGGCTCATGCTGAAGAAGTTATTTTGGAAAGGTACCGAAGTCTGCTGGCATTCATACAACTGGACTCGAGTATTAATTTACACCTTCAAGAGAGTAGAAACAGCAGGAAACTCCGGGAACATAGATTTAGCAAAAACAATTTCTTGTGTACATTCTTCATTAAAAAGTGAACCAGAAATAATAGGGAGATAGAACTAATCGTGAGCTATAGATTTGTTGGCTTAACATCAATGGCAGAAAAGATACTAGAATCCTTGTTAAATTATCAGATAATAAAACAACTAGAGAGGGAGGATATCATTTTAAAAATGGATTTCTAAAAGGAAGGTTGTGTTTAACCAACCTCATTGATTTCTTTGAAGTAACCGAAAAAGTAGACTGGGCAATGCAGTGGGTGTAGTATACATGTTCTTTCAGGCTTTTGATAAGGTTCCATTCAATAGACTTATGACAAAGGTCAAGGCGTATGGAATCAGGAACCAGGTAGCAGAATGGATTAAAAGATGGCTACAAAACAGAAAACCGAGGGTAGGAGTTTCTCTGACTGGCAGAAAGTCGAAAATCGTGTCCCGCAGGGATTGTGCTTGGACCACTGTTCACCATATACACAAATAATTTGGACTCGGAAATTGGAGGCATGTGTCAACATTTGCATATTATACCAAATTGGGGGCTAAAATTAATAATGTGGAGCACTGCACTCTCTCGCTCGCTCTCTCTCTCTTTCCTGCCCCCCCCCTTATTTTTTCACTGATGTTTGCTTTACTGCCTGCGCTCCCCATGGCCCTCCACCTGTTACATTAACCATGCTCGCAGGTTCCTTTTCCCCTTCCTTCCTCTTTTTTTCCTCCCTTCCCCTCACAATTTTGGTTTTCTCTTACCTTACCCTTTTCCATGTCCCACCCCAGTTGTCACCAGTTCTGTTCTTCATTCACCTTCCAACTGTCGCCCTCCCCCCCCCCCCCCCCGCTTCCTCGTCAGACAGAGTGCACTCTTGTGCACCTTTATCTGACTTCAGGGGAAGAGGGAAAATGAGGAAACAGGGAGACAGCTGCAGGTGTGCTCCTGGCCGCTGGATTTCTACTGGCTGTTGAACAGTCATCGTGGGAGGCTTGTGCCATAACGTCTCCAGCTGCCCCTGTAGGCCCTTTGGTCCAGCAGAATTCTGATGTGTCTTTGTTGAAGTGGGTAAAATTTCACCTATTTGGAGAGAGACTAAAATAATTGCCCTCCTGAAGCAGGAGAAGAATGCTTGTGAAACCTCCAGCTACTGCCTGATCTCCTTACTTTGCACTTGTTATAAAGTGCTGGAAAAAAGAAAAAGAAAGACTTGCATTTATATAGCGCCTTTCACAACGACTGGATGACTCAAAGCGCTTTACAGCCAATGAAGTACTTTTGAAGTGAGGTCACTATTGTAATGAGGGAAATGCGGTGCCAACTTACGCACAGCAAACTCCCACAAACAGCAATGTGATAATGACCAGATAATCTGTTTTTGTTATTTTGATTGAGGGATAAATATGGAGAGGCTACTACTCCACAGACTAGCCCCCATCATCGAGCCAACGATTCCTAAGGAGCAAGCGGGTTTCCGGAGCGGCCGTAACTGCTGCGACCAAGTGGTAGCTTTAACAGCGCATATGGAAACAGGCTTCCAGCACCAGCTCAAGTCTGCCATAGCACTCGTGGGCCTATCAATGGCATGTGACACTGTATGGAAGCCTGGACTGTTTTTCAAGCTCTCCACCAATTTACCCTGTAGAGCAACGATCCATCTTCTCAACTCCATGCTTAGCAACCAATGTTTCCGTGTGTACTCTGGCACCCAGAAGAGCAGATATAGGACATTGAACAACGGACTCCCACAGGGTTCTGTCCTGGCACCCATGTTATTCAACATTTATACCAGTGAGCTGCCCGAAGCAGAGTTCCGCAAGTTCATATACGCTGATGAATCTGTCCATCACCGAGGAGACCCTGACCAGTGATTTACAGAGGATGGAGGTATACTTCTGCTGATGGTGCCTTCGGCCAAACCCGCAAAAGACCATCCCCTCAACATTCCACCTCAACACCCATCAAGCAAACCAAGCTTTGAAAGTCTCCCTTTGTGGCGCAAAGATAAAGCATGTCCATCATGCAACTGTGGAGCTCCTAATCAGACCTGGAGCACATCATTGAGCACTGCCCTCAGAGGAAACTTGCAGGCAGCCTACAAGATATCCAGCTTTGGCTTGGATATCCAACTTCGATATTGACATTTGATTTGCCTTGCTACAACCATACAAAACAAGATGCTGAAGTGGGAGGTCTGGACACCCCATTCCCATCTTATTTATGTTCTTATACTGAATCTGTACCTACTCCAGGCACAGGCCTATTAACTTCAGATTAGGGAGGCGCATTACATCAGTTCTCTGCTCTGAGAATGTTCCCCAGATGAAATGAAGAGGAAAATCTCCCTTCCTTTGTCTACGATTTCCCCCCATTTGCATAAGAACATAAGAAATAGGAACAGGAGTAAGCCATATGGCCCCTCGAGCCTGCTCTGCCATTCAATAAGATTCAATTTACATTTCGATGAGATCACCTCTCATTCTTCTGAATTCCAATGAGTAGAGGCCCAACCTACTCAACCTTTCCTCATAAGTGAACCCTCTCATCCCCGGAATCAACCTAGTGAACCTTCTCTGAACTGCCTCCAAAGCAAGTATATCCTTTCGTAAATATGGAAACCAAAACTGCACGCAGTATTCCAGGTGTGGCCTCACCAATACCCTGTATAACTGTAGCAAGACTTCCCTGCTTTTATACTCCATCCCCTTTGCAATAAAGGCCAAGATTCCATTGGCCTTCCTGATCACTTGCTGTACCTGCAGACTATCCTTTTGTGTTTCATGCACAAGTACCCCCAGGTCCCGCTGTACTGCAGCACATTGCAATCTTTTTCCATTTAAATAATAACTTGCTCTTTGATTTTTTTTCTACCAAAGTGCATGACCTCACACTTTCCAACATTATGTTCCATCTGTCAAATTTTTGCCCACTCACTTAGCCTGTCTGTCTTTTTGCAGATTTTTTGTGTCCTCCTCACACATTGCTTTTCCTCCCATCTTTGTATCATCAGCAAACTTGGTTACGTTACACTCAGTCCCTTCTTCCAAGTTGTTACTATAGATTGTAAATAGTTGGGGTCCCAGCACTGATCCCTTCCTTTTGTTACAGTCCTCCCAGGTAAAAAATCTGCAAAAAGACAGACAGGCTAAGTGAGTGGGCAAAAATTTGACAGATGGAACATAATGTTGGAAAGTGTGCGGTCATGCACTTTGGTAGAAAAAAAATCAAAGAGCAAGTTATTATTTAAATGGAAAAAGATTGCAATGTGCTGCTGCTCACTTTTTTTTTAAGTACCCGTAGAGGTTGTACTATATTCGCTGAGTAATTGTTACTTTAGCAGATATACCATGAAAAGGGGAACAACTGTTTTCCTGCCGGCAGTTTGCAGGACCTTTGGAAGATGAAGGCATTGGTGTTTGTGCTATACACGCTTTTAAGTGACAGTGACAGTCAGTAAGCCAGTGAAACTTATCTACAGTCCCGGGAGCAGCTCAACATGGAGGTAGGCAGCCAAGGGGGCATGCAGCACAGGCAAGGACAGGGGGCCACTGCTTTTCATCCACACGCCATTATAGATTGTTTCCTTTCCTATGCAGTTTTGATGCTGCTTGCATCTTACTAAACTGGTTTTACCTGTTTGAATTCCCTGGGCTTGAGGCTGTGCAAAGGGAGTGTTCTTGCACTCCTATTTGAGGATTTAGACCACAGAAGCAATGTGGGAGAGGACTGCAAATTTGTATTTTTAGTTGCAGATTCACAAATGTCCACTTGTGGACAATATGTGGTACAACAGACAAATAGAATACCTCATTGAATTATGTCTTATGAACATTTAATTCCCATTTTTGGTTTGATCCTAATATTGCTGGTTATATTAGTTGTGGATTAATCTACTAGATTGTGGTTTATTTGTGTGTACACACAAATAAACCACAATCTAGATAAGATCATTTATATAGTTCACTAACACCATAAAGAGGCAGAATTGGAATTTTGCAGCAGTGAAATGAGCCACTAAATTGAATTTTCTGATGTAGTTGCGGACCGAGACCAATAGAAGTATACAAAATGTTTAACCTCTAATTATTTGGCCTTTTACTTTCATGAAATTAATGACTGATCACACAGCTGGCCATGCATTATACATATACGCAATAACAATTTTAACTTTTCAGAAATGAGGCCATTGGCTCCAAGAGACCAGAAACTTTGCAACTGTGGCATGACAGTGAACGACAGCAGGCATTAAAGGAGCGGTGAGTTCAGATTTAAAAATAAATGATTGTTTTAAAAGGAAAGCACAGTTTAATTGTAGATTTGTCAGATATCCTACGTGAACCTATAGACATCATGTTGATCAGAATTTATTTTACAGTTTTTCTCCCATCCTGAAGGTAAGCATGTGGGGCAGTTTAATTGGTGCCAGCAGCCTCCAATACTTTATCCATCTGCTTCTAGGCAGCAATTGTTAGGATCCTATTTGACCACCTCATCTGAAGTCTGCACGTGTAACACGTCTAACCCTAACATGGTATAATTTCCCTCGGGGGTCAATGGATAGCCTTCAGGACTTGAGAGCCATGATTTTTTTTCCCTCCGGCCACAGCACCTCTTTCCTTTTATTCCCTTCTTCTCCCCATACCCCCACTATAGTGCTAAAAGCCACTGTAGCACCTGCACTACTGCCTCAGCACAGATCAGGGTTTGAACTTGGGATTTGAAGGTATATACGCCCACCAATTCATCCTGTCTCGTCCCCCATTCCCCCCCACCCACCTCCACCTAAAAAGCTCAGTTTTTTATGTAAAGTGAAATTCTTCCATGTGAACAAATAAAATGGTTAGCCAGCATGAAGTGAAATTGAGCAGCTCTTTTCCCTAAGCTTTCTGATTCTGAATTTGGATTCATTTTGGCCAAACTGGTGAGAGGGATGAGGTTGCTTTTCAGACCATTGTTGACGCACTGTAGTGTTTCAAATTGGTGTTAAATAGTAGGGTTACATCAGTTCTTGACACACTTTTTCAGCATGGCCTTATTACCCAAGTTAGCCCTGTTAACCAACTAGATGCTTTGGAACAAATCTGACAATTTGCCTGAAAACAAACAACAGCAATCTGAACAGAGTGATTCCTGAATATGTCGGACTGCTTTCAGGGATTTATTGAGAAACTTTAAATTAGACACATTTGAAAATTTAGGTGAAGAATCATCTGTCCAAGATTTCTTCTCATTTCCATATTTTATACTTAGTTCATTAGTCACCTATTCTCTATCTCCAATTCTTTTACTTTCTTTGAAACAATAAATTCTAAATAGACAGTCTGAGGAGAGGACAGCTGTGCAAAGTATGTCTGAGAATAACAGCATTCTGTTACATTGGAAGCACTGCTGGCAATGCTGCTTCACACTAGATCTCTCCAGGAGAATTCCAATGAATAGCTGTTCTGTAGAAACTGGCAAGACGTTTCCTCAACAGGAAGTGAGGAAATGCTACTTTCAAGGGCGATTGGTGTGGAGAATCTCTATAATTGGAGACGCTGGATTATAACTCTCTTCCATGTCAACTAGATAACCGTTACTTTTCAAAGCAATGTTATCGATATTTGATTGCTGTTTATTTGGGGGAAAACAGCAGTTCCATATTGGCGTGAACTGGCATAATCCAGTAATTCCAAAGATTTCTTTTAGTCCCAAAAAGATGTAGCAGCCTAACTTGTGTAGCCTATAATTTAATGTGAGTTTTAAATGTCAATATTGATGTAATCTTAACATACTTTACTCGGTTTATCTTTTTTTTATAAATGTTAAGTTTTCCCATTATTGTTGAAGATTCTAAACTTAGACCTGCTCATTTAGCTTTTACTTTTTACTAAACTCCTCTGATTAAGTTGCTTTTTCTCTTTCCAGTGGATTTTCAGATGCTGGCTTGATCTCTCAAACTCCATCTAATGGCCAATATGTGGTAATTATTATGCAGTTGATGACATTAAAATGCCTTCTGTTAAATCATGTGTGTCATCCTACCAGCTATTTGGACAGTTTTTGTAATATCTGAACTGCTGCATTATTGAAGTGCGTGGGGAATTTCAATTAAAATGTTGAAGTTGGTCTGGAAGGACCCAGATGCAATGATTTACAGCTGTAATGAAGCAAGATTAAAATGTCAAGATAGAGTTAAATAGAAGAATTGTGCAGCCCAGGTTATCTTAGTGTATCCTAGATATAGAGAAATTGATATGTTTTATATCTGTTCCATCAATGAAGAGTACTTGAAACTGAGGCAGTTTCTTCAATTTCATTCAGTTCTGTGTCTCTTCCCAATTTCATTTTTGTTTTTCCTCACCGTCATGATTAACACACTGCGCTGCAGAGTAGTAGAACTTGGGTTAATGCCTATGATTTTCCCAATACGGGATAATCGGATAAACTATTTCACTCAAAAGAGAATTCAGGCTGTGACACTTGCTCATCTTCAACCAGTAGGTTACAGAGTGGGACTGGCAGACATCAGAGCAGGTTGTGTTGCGGGCATTGCAATCCAGGGAGCTAATGAAGAAGGACAAAGATAACTTATTTAAATCATTAAAGAGACATCTTTGAAAATAGAATTGTGTTGCATGGATCTTCAACTATTAAATCTTACGGATATTCAGAATTCATCATTGCTGACCTTTTTTACTTTTGTAGATTAGGCGTAATAGGTATACTTAAAATACAGCTTTACATTACAGCAACTGGGACCTAATGTTGTAAAAGGAATTTTTCATTTGAAAATCAATGGTTGGTGAACAGTTTAAATGGTTTGAATGCTGTTCTTGTCAGACTTCGAATGTGGGGTGCTCAGAGTTGGAGTTGCAGAGGCGACGTGAACAACTACTGATGGAACGGACCAGACGAGAGGCACAACTTGCAGCCCATCAATATGAAGAGGAGAAAATCCGAACAAAACAAATTCAGAAAGAAGCTGTCCTTGACTTTGTGAGAGTAAGCACTCATATTTTAAAGATCTAATAACGATGCAGTTCTAATTTTCCAAGTACAGTCCAGAATGTACTAACTTTGTTAGTTTACTGAAGAAATGATCTGTGGGAGCTCTGCTTTTTTTCCCTTCCCTTTTTTCTTCTTTTAGGTCTCCCACTCTCTGAACTTTTACCAACCTAAATAACTAACAAAATTGCCAGCCCATGCTTCTGTGTTCCTCAAGGATAGTCAAGAAACTTGCTTCAGACTTCTGCTGATACTATTCTGTAACCACTCATTAGCAGCTTGTGACTCCCCAGCCTAATAGTCTAGCTGAACACAAACAAATCAAAAGTTGTATCAGTCCATTGGAGGGCTGTTCTTTTTAAAATGTTATTGTCTTTCCTCCCCTGCACCCAGTCATCTCTAAGTGGGGAGGGGGTTTATGTCACCATATATTGCCCCAGTGACTTTAAAAACTCTCCTCATATTTAAACCCTCATCTGCCTTAAGAAGGCATTTGGAATTGAGTACATTCTGAGCTATCAGTGTATCTTGATTACATCTCTTTCAGAAGTAATCCATTATCTTACAAACTTAAAATGAAGTTAATAATTACTACACAATTTGTTCTCTGTTTTTTTTCATCTCTCTTATCCTCTAGATTCCTTTTTTTTTTAAAAAAAAGGTAGTATCCACTGTCTAAATGGAACTGGCAGTCCTTCATGTAGTAATGTAGACAGGGGATTTTGGCAACAATTTGTATATGGAGGCAATGGGAGAATCACAGTCCTCTCCTTGTTCTGAATGTCTATGCACGTATGCACACAGGATACTAATCGGGAGTAGGAGCACAGTCTATTTGCTCCTTCCTCGTCCAGGAATGCCGAGTCCAAATGTAGTGTCGCTGCTGTCACCCATGTTGCAGATCGGGAACCTAATCTGGGAATCTACCTGGTCTCCATTATATGTTGGCTTTACCAATGGAGCAATCAGTAAAGTTAGACTTTCAACTTTACCAGCTTTATCAGTGCCTTTACCATCAGATGAGTTTGTTTCAAAAATCACATTTTTGGGAACTTCTTAACCTCTAACATTATGTTCAACTTGAACAATACCAAAGAAAATTCTCAAATGTTAATACTAACACAAAATATTAATTTAAAATATATATATTAGGTCCTTTTAATTAGCACTGATATTTATATGCTTGTGTGTATGCTGTGACTAATATTAACCCTTGGAACATCATGGAAATGTTGTCTGGGTGCAGTTGGGCTACATGTGCCCAAAGTAACTCATCCTGCAGCAGCACTTTCATATTAGATGTTTCAGGATCACTTTTGAAACAACCAGCACCATTTTTTTCATGACTCATGCAGCTTTAAGGTGTGAGTAAAAGATGGTAAAAATCGCTGCTTAGCAAAGTTGCAAGTTACTTGTAATACTGGTAAGTATTCTATCTTAGTTGGCAGGTGTAAAAGTACAAACTGATCAAATGTATAACTTATGGAGCTGCCACTTTAATGCCATTTATAGGAATGGTGGTTAAGATGATAGTGTTTGTGCTTTATCTCCCTGCAGCAAAAGAGTGGCCAAAGCCCTCAGAAACAGAGTCCCTCAGACAGCGATCACAGTGATGTAAGTCCTTGTGCAGGTTTAGCTGGATGTTCGAGAATAGAGTGAACAGCAAGAGATCTGTCTGACCTATTTTAAAGGGACAGTGATGTTAGTGCCAAATAACCTTTCAGTTCACACTTCAAGGACAGTATCACCCTAACTGGAAAAGGAAAAACATCACATACCAGAATATGTAATCTTTGCACCTAACTGAGTCATCCCTATACACCTGTCACATTTTACTCCTTTGGAGTACTTCATTTGTACTAATCATATTCCAGATATGCTTCGATTTAGAGTTATTTAGAGCAAAATTACCATTTAAGAAATTAATTTGAAGGATTTTGTAATATTTGCAGGTTTCCTGGAGTAGATTTGTACATAAATATTCTATAGTAGCAGCTCTTCCATATCACTGTGACAGGTTTGTAAAGGATGTGGATTTTCCTCTTCAGTATTGACAGATCTATGCCTCTTGTTTTCCTATCACTTTCTGCAGTGAACAGTAATTTTTTTTAATGTATTTTACAAATATCCTTGTAAGCATCTTTTTTTATTTATAGAATTGTACAAGGATAGCAACATTTCCATAATTCAGAATTCAAAATAATTGTCTCCGATTGTTGTGGACACCGAGAGAGTGGATGTTTCAAACTAATCTTCCTGCGTAAAGCTGGAAGACTGCTGTTCCCTCCCCAACCTCTCCCCAATTTCTGACTCTTATTGACTTGTAAAAAATTTATCCTTTTTGGCACAGTTTTGCAGCAGTTTTTTTCCCATTTTTGCTGGCATTGTGCACTTGTTTGGAGACAAGAACATAACTAGTTTAATCATCAGGTTTCATTTTTTTTGTTTCTCACAAAGTTTAACCGGGGATGGATTGAGTCGAGATCCTCGATTGGCACTTAAAGTAACACTATTTTCGTGGACTTAAATCTATATACGCAGACTTACTATAACTTAATTTCATTAATTTTTAAACAAATGTGCTATAATATCAGGAACACATTTGCATCGGTGTATATACTTTTCCTCTCCGAGAGAAGGTGAGAATAGGAGAAGTACTTTTCTGTTCAAACTACTTCCCGATTTGTCTGAAAACCAATAGTGTGTTTTTCCTGAATGGGTTGCTTGAGGCGCAGTGAGTGGAGCTACTCTGAGATGTTCACTGTGCCTCCTGTAATTTACCTCCCAGAATGACCTTATACAGGACCCAAAAGAGCAGATCACCCAACAACATTTTGACAGGTAATGTTTTAAATCAGAAATGGGGTAGAAATGGAGTCTTTTAAATAGAAAATACATTCCTAGCTCTTAAAAGACTACTTGGTTTCAATCAAAAGACACTAGATTTCTTTCACACATGGATATGCTGATTTGATTTTTGATATTGAAGTTTCCCCAACTACTTAAATGAATCAATTAAGCACTATGAGCTTTAAACAATTTGTATATTCTATAATCCAGTTTAAATATTCAACTTTGAGTTGATTAATAGCATTTCCATGTTGCTACTTGCAAATGAAAATAAACCTTTTAATGAAAAGATTTCTGTTGATTTAACCACAATTTTGAAATGGTAATCATTCTCAGTTTTATTAATTAACAGTTTAATGTAGGCTGAAGATGTGTCAGCATGTAATATTCAAAGTAGCTTTTACGTAATTTCCAACCTTCATTTTGTTTGTAACTTGTCCTATTTAACATAACATATTGTTGGACATTATTGCAGTCCTTTGATTAAAAACAAATTACTTTAGTAAGCTCATGGCACTGAGCAGACTACATGAATTTGCAATGAATATATAAGTAGATTAATATTGTGCCTGTACTTTATGAAATTCCTGTTTTTCAGTTTTTTTTAATCCCTTTTTTTGATTAAGTACCTGAGCTGTGCTTGGCACCCAGTTCTACAGCTTCATTGAGGCAGTAAAATGAGGTTCCCATGTACTCTCCGCCACCATGTTCCCCAGTTCCACATTAAAGCAAGCAGTGCACAAACATTTTCAGTTGATTGTCAGAAAATGTTACAGTTTGATTTTTAAGTTGAAAGATTTAAACGTTAGAATTATTAGGTAACATTTTAAAAGCAATTCGCCACGATAATTCAGAACCACTAAATCTTCAAAAGACTGAAATTAGGGGGTGCTAAATTTCCCAATTCTTTTACACGTATGTAGCATAGGCAGTTTGATTAAATGTGCTGTTTATCTAGATCCTGAAAACAGTTACAACAACTGACAGTACATGAGTAACAGTTTGTCTGAACTGTGTTGAACCAAGTTATGTTAATGTAAAGCAAGCTACATAGTCTGGTTTCCTGCAATTGATTGAATTTCAGAATCATTAAGTATATGTTAATTGTTTGTGCCCATACAGAATTTGTATTATTTTGGTTTGGTTTAACTTTGTTCGGATGATTAGTTTGCTAGTCCCTACATGTGACTGTTGAGAATGTTTCTTGTGTTTTGTTATGTTTATTCATTTCTCTCCCCATTCCCCTCCCCCCAGCTCCCCAAACATTTCCCTATCAGACGGTCCCAGCACACAGATGATAGCGCCTTGTTAGTGGTAAGAGTGTGTCTGCATGGATTGGCCTGTATTATAATAGAAGTTTAGATCATAGAAATGGCATGATGTGTAATCTAAAACTTTACTGAATGGCACAACCCACATGCAAATGGAAGGATTCCTTGTACTCCCATCACTGGAGAATATCCTTATGACACTGGTGGAAGCAGAATTTTCTTCTACAGTGACTGGAAACACATTTGTGTCAAGTCCTTTCTAAACAACATCCTATAATAATAACTTAAAGGCAGGCAAACAAAGGGGGGAAAAAAGCTTTGTTTTATCTTACATTTGTATTTGTCATTAAAAAATAGCAGAGACACAAATCAGTCCCTTGAATGGAAGAGATATAGTGCTATAGGTTGAATCCCCCTTATCCGGAACCCTCCGGACTTGGCCTGCTCTGGATAAGGGATTTTTCCAACTGAGGGGTACAGATACTGAGCAAGGGGATATCTGGGCTGGCTGGCTTGGGGCTGGGAGTGCGGTAGAGAGATCATGTTGGTGGGGTGGGGGGGGGGGGGGCGGGGCGGGTGGGGGAGTGGTGGATCGCAGGGTCAGGCTAGCGATTGCGGGGAGTCGGCAGCGAGGAAGGACTTCAATTTGTTCATGTCGGAGTTCTGCGCATGCGCCACCCGGTGGCCGGGGGGTGGTTCTGGATAAGGGAGTTCTGGATAAGGGAGGTTCAACCTGTACTGTTCTTTTATTAGATCACTTTTTAAACACTATGAGCTAGAATTTCCAAACAATCCGCCAGCGCCCGATTGCCGCCCAAAGTAATGCTAAGATTCCCAAAATTATCGCCGGTGAAAAAATTCCCCCCAAAAAAGAAATAAATCTGACATGTGAAAAAATGTTACACCCCGATTCTCGCCGGAAAAATGGAATCTTGGGCCGATTGGGTGGTTCTTTTTTTTAAAAAAAATGGGCGATAATAAATTTATTAAAAATTTACACTGAGTTTGTGGGTTGGGCCTAAGAGGAGAAAAACATGAAAAATATATTTTAAAAAAACATAAAATAAAAAAATCAACATTTTCAGGACGCTTTCCACTTAAATCACCAAGAGAATTTAAAAATAATTGGTAAAAAAACCAATTAATTACCTTTTTCTTGCAGGGCTACTTACCTATCACTCCGCTCCACTGATCCTCGTGGGCGTTTTTTTTTTCAACTTAGCAACTTACGGCTGAGACAAAAATCGCGCCATGGTGATCTATGTACATTGCAAGCCAGCGATCCGCTCCCCAGCGGTACTTCGAAACCGCCGGCGGAACTCAGCTGGGGAATTTTTAGCTGATCCAGTTCTCACCCAAAACGGCCAAAACCGGGCGGTGAAACACTGGAAATTCTAGCCCTATACCACAGACAAGATAAAGAACACAATGGGTAGGAAATTGAGTGAAGCAGTGAACACATTTTTCAACTCTTGTTCTTGAGTTTTGAATCCAGTCTAAACTGATGAGATGAATATCTCACTCAACTGCCTGTAATATGTCTACCTGAAATGAATTTGGGTAGCCTCATGCAGGTCCACACAGCAAAAGGCCTCCAATTGGCAGTCTTGCTAGAGAATAACTTAACTGGAATAACTCATCCTGGTTATTTGGCGCGTTAGTGGGTGGAGCAGTTGGGCCCTTAATTAACATCTAATATATCTTGCCTAGAAACACTTAATGCTGGCACTGAGTAATAATTGTTCCCTTCTCCACTTCTGCCATTTCTCATCCTGTGAAGGTAAAATTAACTTAAAATATTGATACTAAAGATGCATAATATATTAAGAATGGAATGCAATCAGTGACTTTAGATTCACTATTTAACACCTATGCATTCTTCAGCAAAGTAATTGATATGTTGTACTGTTTTACTGAGTGAATGTGCTGAAGGTCTAATTTGGAGCCCTTAACAAATTGCTTTATCATAGCTCTGTGTGACCGTGTTTTACAAATCTTTGAAAGCCAAATCAGACCACTGATGCCTGACAGCTTGGACTGATCCATGAAATGAGTGTGTTGAATATTTCAAATGAAACCAGCTGGAGAAAATTCTATGTTGAACTCCTGATTTGTTGCCACTGCACTTTGTGCATAGTATAATGAAGAGCACCAAAACAAAAAGGCAGGTGTACTGTACTGTTGGATTGACCCTGCACTAATGACCTTCCATTAGGTCAACGCAGAGTAGAAATGGCAACAAGAACATAGTGTAGGACAAGAAAAGACTTTGACCCATCAACCCTGCTCATTTCATGGACTATGTACAATCTACACATTGTGGGCTTGAACCATCCCACTTAATCTCTTGGCAAACCCATATAATCGCCTAAGAGAAAGCTGTGCATAAGAATTCACGAATCATAAAAGGAAATCCAACAAAACAGCAAAATATTCATCCAACCACACACCGCCACTATTTTTCTGCCCTGCACAGATAACAAATGCCCTTCCTCAACAGCATAGGAATCCTCATATTTCATTGATGATTTAATCATGTCAGTCAATACCATTCCTGTAACCTCCAATCCTGTTCCCAACCAGATACTTACACAATACAGGATCAAGTGCTTTTGTCAGGAGTCTCTTACTAGTTTGTGGGAAGGCTTTTTTTCTATTCTCGCCTCTTAGTAAAAGAGCCCTGCTGGCCGAAAGATAATTTAAGACGGGCTTTAAAGAAAAGGGAATAAAGCCTTCAAGTGCAAACCTTTTTGAGATCACTAAATTGATAAGCAAGTGCTTAAATGAACAAATCAGGTGGAGAGAAGGAGAAAGTGCAAACTTTGTAAATTTTAAAACTTCCCAAGCAATTCTTGTTCAACTTGAAGTTGGAAAAGACTGCTGTGGGTTGTGCTATTCATTCGTTTTACCTAGTAGTGATTTATTCACGGTTACCTGATTCTGACTTGAATCTGTAGTTAGTGACATTGTGCTCTTGCCCGGACAACAGGGAGGCATGGAATTATGTTGCGTTGCATGAACTCCACACCTGCCCAATATTGTATCTGCAGTAATAACCAGTGGGCTACTCGGTGCAGTGCAGCGCACAGAAATCATTGGAATGCATGCTTACACACTGCAAAAAAAAAATATATATATATTTCAAAGCTTTGATTACCCACGCATTAGAATGTTTTGTGGTCAAGTTACTTTATGTGACAACTGTGAGTGTGAGCTTAAATCTGCTAGTTCTGCCTTCACTGGTCTGTTGTTGCAGCAAAAACATTTCCATAATGTGTGTCTGAATCATTGATTATAATTTTTAAACTGGATTTTTTATTTTTTTACTTTTCACCTTCAATTTTATTTTTTCTAGTTTTAAACTAATCTTGACGTGACATCTGTAAATTTTATTTACTTGATCTAAATTCTTTTACGGTTTATTTAAAAAAATAATTTCTGTTTATTACATCCTGTTTATATTTTCTGACCTCTTTAAATCTTTCTTTGCCAGATATTTATTTCATCATTTGTTGACTTTAAATTTTTTTCAAAAGGGTCGTTGTTTTTGTTTTGAGGTGCGTTAGTTTTAATTCTTCATTGGTCTGTTACTTTCACTGAGATATCTCAAGTTTATCTGTTTCATTTCTTTGGCTTTCTGTTTGTCTGCTGCAGTATTTGCAGCTACTAAACAAATTCATCACAATAATGTCAAGATTCCTATGACCAGAGGAATGTTGAAAGCTGTCATTTTTAAGCATGGTACTTTGTTCTAGGTAGTTCTTCATTTGTCACTGGGCCACCTAGAGGCAGAAACTGGGTACTGCAGCACAATATAAGGCATGGCCACCATCCATTGATTTTTTTTTAAATGGCTAGTCCAACCTTTTGGCTGACTGCAGACCAGTGAAATATTTGAAACTTGATAGAATTCATAAGTTGTTAGGATACTGCATTTATCCTTACGGCAGGGACATTTTTAACTGACTAAAGTAGGGAAAATAGTTTTACATAAACAAACGGCATGTTGTAAAAGCACTTTTTTTTTCATAGCCAGATAGATTAATCATTATAATCATGTAAAACCCAACAAAAGCTGTCATGCCATATTTTTCCACAGCCTGGGTTATTTAAGAGTTTTTAAGATGTGTGGCAGTTAATGGCTGAGGCTGGCTTGCTTGCAATTCAAAGTGTGCTGCATTATAGTTGGACAATAATAAATGCACGGTTGACTGCTTATTTTAATACGCGGGATTGTTTTATTATAAAGCAGATCTATGTGCTAAATACAGAATCATGTGTGCTGAAAACTTGATAAACACACACCTTTATGTTTATTATTGCTGTTAGCTTGCAGGTATGTTCAGTTTTTCTGTTATATTGCTGTCAATGATTATATTGATAATGCAGCAGCTAGCCCATTGCAGAACAAAACACTATGAAGTCACATTGGTGATGAAAGTAGTGGATTTTACTGTGATTCGCAGCAAATCAGTAAAGCACCTTTAGGACTTCCTGTAATCTAATGAAAAGTATTTTCTGTTAAACTGATTACTAGAATGTTGATTATTTTTTTGAAGTGTTAACTTCAGTGTTCATTTTCCTGTCTGGCAGAACCTCACTTCCATAGCTCTAATTTTTATAAACTAATGATCAGTACTAATATCAGATTATTTGCTGCTTCTTGAATTCAAAAATTAATGCATCAGAAGCAGTGGTAAAAAAAAAATCACAGGATCTCTTAATTTCTGCCATTCTGGGGATAATTGAGCAAGCCAGTGGAAAAGCTTGATCATAATACTGTAACCTTTTTTATTTCCAAGTAGAAACTGCTGAAGTAATTACATAATTTTTTACTTTGTAATATCTAGTGACACATTAAATGATGTAACACGAGAGCTATTGGCTCGTATCTAAACGATATTCTTGGAGTACTATTGTGACAACATAAATCAACAGCCATTGCTTTGCACAACTTAACTGTACATCAATTCGGACAGACTGAGTCCATTTTACAGGTGTGATGTATGGGTTTTTCTGGAGTTTTTTAATGAAATTTATGTTTTGGTACTTTGCTGGTAGATTCTCAAACTCAACAATAATAATTGGGTAATCTGTTAATTGAATTCCAAAGTTGCTACTTTGTATAGTATGCTCATTCATGCAGACATAGAAAACTTAACAAACTTAACTTGACCAACGGCTTCACAAAAAGTGACAGCCCCAGAAAAGCTGGCAACTGAAAAGGTTCCTGAATATCTGCATTATAACACATGAAGATAAGGGACGCAGCAAGCCACCTGCTGATCATCAGTTAAGCTGCAGGTGCACCCACCATTTAATCATTTTTATTGTAATGGAAAAATCATTAAGTACAAAAAAGCACAGTTTGCAGCAATGGTGAATACTGAAATTAATCAGAGCGAATGTGAATGCTGAATGCATGAGATTTATTTTCTCGGAGAATCTGGGGGCCTGCCACTCTGAGGTTTTGATTTTTGACACTATTTTGTGCATTTTCCAACATTTTGGAGCCGACTATAATTCTGATTTTTTTAAAGCCAAACCTAGCTTCTTCTGGAAAGGTTAGAAATATTTTAAGTATGGAAAAAATAGTTGTACAGATTTCGATCCAACTCTCAGATGACGCTAAAATAAATGACCTCCTAAAATGTCAAATAACAGTATTCATTTGTATAGAACCTAGCAAAATGCCTTAAACTACTTCACCGAGGTGGGATCAAAAAATGAACGTTGAGCCTCTGTAGGAGATATTAGCAGGGATGACCAAAGGCTTGGCCAAAGAGATGGATTTTAAAGAGAGCCTTAAAGAAGGACAGTGTGGCGAAGGGATTTAGGAAAGGAATTCCAGAGCTTGGGGCTGATGCAGCTGAAAGCATGGCCTTCAATGGCGGGGTGACTGGTATGTTGATGCACAAGAGTCCAGTGTCAGAAGAATAGAGAGTTTGGAAGGGGAGTTGTCGGGCTGGAGGAGGTTACAGAGATAGGGAGGAGATGAGCCTTGGAGGCATTTGAACATAAGGATGAGAATTTTAGTTTTGACGTGTTGGGCAACCGATAGCCATTGTACCTCAGTTTAGGGCAGGGATGCTGGGTGAGTGCGACTTGGTGCAGGATAGGATTGCAACAGCACAGATTTACCAACACATTGAATATTCACCCATTATTATTTCTAGCCTATGTTGCTCTTTTGAATCTGTCACAAAGTTTTCTTAGTTGTACCGCAAATAAAGTATTACACATTACGACCATTTTTTAAAAAAAAATGAAGTGTGCAAAAATATGATTTTCTGGCATAGGCATGGGGAACTGAATTTTGTGCCCTCAGGCACATTTTTCTGCTTCCAGCCTGGCAGCTGGGGAATTTAAATTCAGCGAATGAAATAAAAATTTTTTTAAAGATCTGGAATAACAAGCTCGTATCTGTAATGGTGACCATGCCGTAAAAACCCATCTGGTTCACTAATGTTCTTTAGGAAAGGAAATCTACCATCCTTACCTGGTCTGGCCTATATGTGATTCCAGACCCATAGCAATGTGGTTGACTCTTAATTGCCCTCTGAAATGGTGGCTCACCACCACCTGCTCAAGGGCCTTGCCAGCGATGCCCACATCCCATGAACAAATATTTATAAAAAGTTGCCAATCTATTACACCCTAATTGATATTAATACGGAGTGACTCCTGCCCACGAACCGGAAGCTGTGCAGAAGCATTCTGTGCATAACTGTCAGATCCCAAGTTTTAAAAATAATGTTCACCACAACTGACGGAGGATCTGAGAAGTGCTCCGGCCTTTTTCCTCACAGCTCAATCGCTCCCGGCATTTTTCCTCACTGCCTGATCTCACGGCATTTTTCCGATCTCTCCCGGCATTTAAATTTATTTTTTAATGAACCCGCTCTCCTGACGGACCGGCAGCTCGCATGGGCAGTCCACTTCTGGTTCACTGGCAGCAGTCGCGTCCTTATTAATATCACTCCTCAGGTTTCCCCGTGGATGTTGACCGCTTTAAAAAAGGTGTTGTGGGCTGTCTTCCTTCAACAAAGGGACCCGAACCATGCATGCATAAACAAATTGAATACACCTGTTACATGACATAGCAGGGCACTGTGACTCACATACATAGCAGCCAGTAGTGTGCATCCCACATCACAGCAGTACATTACAGTAAAATCCTAAATCTAGGAATCTCCTTGTTAATTTCTTAAATTAAATAAAGCATCACCACATCTACTCCACTCTTTGGAAAGGGTCCATGTTTCGGGTGGAGTTGCTCCTATTTTTTTGGAGCAACCAGTTTAGTTTGGAGTATCATAGAAATTGCAATTCTCGGCACTTAGTTTGCTCCAGTTCTAATGAGCTAGTTTAGTTTTGTTTTAGTTCAGATTTTTTTTCAAAAGCGGACGTTACCATCCACTTACGCCTGTTTTGCAAGTTTAGGCACCGAAAAGTTACTCCAAACTAACTTGGGACGGAATAATTTTGTACGTTCAGAAAAACCTTGCGTACACTTTAGAATTAGGCGCAGGTAAGCCAGAGATTGGGGGGGGAAGGGAAGTTAGAGAAAAGTTAGGGGATTTTCTAAAGCATTAAGCACTTCACTTTTAAAAATAAAGAACCATCATCAATAATAAATGATAAATAAATCAATCAATCAATAAAAAAATTATTCAATAAATCAATAAATAAAAAATAAAAAGTTCCTACCTCACCTACCCGTTCGAGAGCCTGGCCAGGGCTAGGGGCTGCGTGCTGCAGGCTGGAAATCGGCACTCTGCCCGCTCCAGGAGCCCATTCGGCCAGGGCTAGTGGCTGCGTGCTTCGGGCCGCTCCCATACAGCCAGCAGCACACGCACACAGAATCTGGGGGCCAGGAGCTACTGCGCATGTGCGCAGACTCCACTGCGCATGTGTGCAGCTGCCGGCACTCTTTTTGGCCCAGGGCTGTAGATCCGCACCCCCACTGTTCCACTGTTGTGCTGCATCGTGCTGACTGCTGAACAGGCCTGCTGCACTCGGAGAATCGCGAGGTAAGTTTTTGGTGTGCTTCTCATTCCACAAAATAGGCGGGCCTCTCGGAGGTGCGCCGTTCTAGTGAATATCGGAAACTTGGGCCCTTTATTTCCAAATTTTGGTAATTTCACTGGATCAGTGACAGGAATGCTCAATAAAGCTAATTACTACATACACGTTGGGGAACATTTTATTTATTTCAAAAAAGTGGTTGCTACTAGTCTTGGAGAAAGTAAGCAGGAAACACCAGAAAGTTCCTTTGAGGAAAATTATAATTTTTTAATTGCTTTATTTTAGCATTTACAACAACTTTGGTGACAAACACTAAATAAAAACACCTATAACTGACACACAAAAACCTGCGACACTCAAAAACCATCGGTTCATCTCAAAACATTTCTGACGCAAGTGTGTACGCAGTCACCAATGGGGAAAAAATAGTTTTGGCCACCTTCAATTCTACCCTGCAACTCGTGTTGTGCCTTCTGACTGACCTGGTTAGTTCATGTTGACAATCCCCAATGCCAGTGGGGGAAAAAGCTGATTTATCTTGTGAAACATTGACAAACTGACTGACTGGCTCGAAAAGCTGACCGATGGCACGTATACATGGTACTGAGGCAAAATTATGAATGTTTGTTGCAATTACTGTGATCTTTGAAGTCTATGAACTGTAATCAGGAGTGGAATTAAAGTTTTTTCTTTAGTGAAGGGTACATTGTCTGAATAGATACTTTATACCACTGCTGCTTACATATACATCACTTTTTTTCTTGATGGTCAAATGTTCTATTTGACAAGAGAAAGTTCGATAAATTTATCCAAAAATTGTTACGTGGTGACTTACTTAAGGAACTGCTGCGATGGCACACTGTGAATTCTATATATGCAAAATGTCTTGATTAGTTTTACTTGTTACTGTAAATTTTGTTTCAGGAAAGCACATATTCCTTATTTTCCAGTGTTTTGATTTATCAGAGTTTTCCTACGGTCAGATGGCTATTGTATTGCACTTTGTCAGAACCTTGCTTTGATCAATACAATAGTATACCCAGCATTCATTATAAGGCTACCCTTTGGAGTATTGTCCCAGATATAAGGTTACAGGATCTGCGTTTTAGCTCATTATCATATGTTTTGTGGTATGCAATATGCACTGTAGCACAACGTGTATAATACAAAGATTAACTCACAAGAGCAACCCCCCCCAAAAAAAATCTCTGATACTGTTTGATAAAATACTAATTTGAGGAAAGTTAGTAAAATCCATAAAGAAAAGTTTGTTGAGTCTAGAGTAAAATGCAGTTGACTTTCTGTCTAAACTATTGCTGACTCAAAATTCAACTATACTAGGAAATAATTTCAAACCATTATTTCCAGAGCTGTAATAAAAGCTACTGATATTGGTTCACCAACATCAGCCAGCTTTGGTAGATTTAAAAAATATATATTTTCATTTTCTTAAGATTTAGGAATTGAGTTAACTTTCTAAGCTTCTTTTGATTCAGATCTATAACAGCCTTTTATTTGTCATTTTGTGTGGAAAACTAAAATACCACAGAGTAAGTTTTGTCAGCAAAAAGTCATTGAAATAAGGCAGAATACTGTAGGCATCTTTCCCCAAAACTGTCCCTCACTAATTATGTGCAGGCTGTTGGACTCTCTTGCCTAAAGCTTTCTCCTCTGCTTCTTTCTGTAACAGAATGGCTTTGAACCGCACTTCTTCTTTGAGATTGACAGTAACACCAATACCATTAAACGGAGACCTGGCTCTCACAGCAAGGTGACTGAGCAGCTTGTGTGGAGTTTGTGGCTTTGTATAGGTTCTTATATTTTTGCATTCTTTGCATGAAATGGTGGCTGGCTGTGGTTCCTTTCACCAGACCAGACTTCACAGTTTTTTTAAAAAGACACTCAGTATAGAATTAGGTTTGTGCTGTTATTTTCACATTGTATACGGAGTCAATAATGTATTGTTGCCATGAACCATTTGAGAGAGGTACAAATCAAGAAAAGTTAAAATGATTACAGAACTTCCAACATTTAAAATAAACATTAAGCTATTTAAATAAACTATCGAGTGTATTTCCACAGATTTTGGTGATCTAATATTTTAGGCAGTGCAGTGGGCTGGTGAAAGGTTCTACCCAATCTGCATGTGGAGACTAACTTTTGAATTGCAAGACTATCTTCATTCTTTTTTATTCTATTTTACCCAAACCACTTGATCTTTTTTTAAATTAAAAAAAAATGAACCAAATGGTACATAATGCAGAACTGGAAATATATAAACCCTTATGAGAAGGTCGCTAGTACTTTTGCACCTTGTTCAAAGATTCTACATTCTTATAAATTCCTTACCTGTGCAACCAGCAAAATGTCAGATATGCCCTGTATCAGAATTTTCAATTTCCCACACATTACAATGTTTTATATTGCTCACTTTCTGTAATACAGAATTCTTAATGTTTTTGTTTTATTTTAAACAAAGATTTCCAGTAAATTAAAGGATATTTTCAAAAATGTGATAGATTTTATCTTCATGCCCTAATGTAAATACAGTTCATTTAAATGGTGTTTATGTTTTGAAATGCAGTCTGCTATGCCACTGGTGCAGCACTGCAACTTCAACAAAGTATGCTGCTGTAATGTGTGTAAACTGGGCTATAGGAACAGAAGAATTTTTAGGCCTTCATTTTATCATAGATTAATTCTGTTTACCCATCTTCCCACCAGACAATAACAATTTGCATGCATTAGCTATGAGAAATTTTATTATAAAATATTGAAACATAGTACAAGTCTTTCCTTGCACTATATATCCTGATTGTATGTATATTTAATTAGAGTGCCTCTTAAATGATCTTTCATTCTTATGTAGACAATTATTCCATCCCAGATACTGAAAGCTATCCTTTCATCTGTCTCTTATCCTCTCTCCCTCTATCTCTATCGCTAACGTAGAAAAACTCTTCATGCTGACTAGGAGACCCTAACGGTACGTGTCACTCATATTAAAAAAAAAAAAGCTAGAAAATGCAGCTCCCGGGCCCAGGACATATATATGTTTTAATCTGAGTATGAAACAAGCTCACATGAGAAAAGGGAAATCAGAGCTCTGCATGTATGCATAATTATGTGGAAATATAAGGCCCGTACAACCAAATCAGTATTTGATATTGCCAGATTTGAGCTGTAGGAAACTTCTGCAATAATCATGCACACACAAAACCTTTTGTATTACTGTCAAATCTCTGTGGATACAAAATCCAGTGTCAACTAAAGTGAAAAATTTGGATCACTTATTTGGTAAGAAAGGGCACAGCAACTACTCTTCATTTCCAAAGTAAATTGTGCACTAACAAATTCCTTGTAACCCTCACTACCACCAAAAAAAACTTGGCTTATTTGGGTAGTAAAATTTACACTGGAGAGATTCAAAGATAACCACAGTTCTGCTAAATGAATTTGAGCAGACTAATTGTGGAGGTCGTTCAAAAAGAAAGCTTGCATTTGATTTTCAGGGGAGTGTAAATGTTGGAAAACTGAGTATCCTTGTCCCGGTATGGAGAGTGGGCAGGGAAGTGGAGTTGAGGCCACGATCAAATCAGCCATGATCTTATTGAATGGCGGAGCAGGCTCAAGGGGCCAAATGGCCTACTCCTATTTCTTATGTTCTTATGGATTCAGTCTGCAATGAAATGCAGCCTTACAGCATTGGTGTTAGCATTGGGACTTTGGTAATAGAAACTCAAAGTATGATGTATTAAAGTGTGTCTGTTTTCTTCTCTGGTCACAAGACCCTCATGTTCTCACTAAACAAATTTGTTTAGCTACTGACTGTTACTGCTGAGTAGTTATAAATACGTGTATGTTTTGAAACAAACTTAACTGCTGACATTGCATGTTGTATAAAATGGAATTGAACTTACTTCAGCAGTCGAAAGAGTTAGAAATATTCTCAAAAAAATTATTTGTGTTTTTGTGACTGAATCAAGGATGCTCAATTTTCCATCATTTACATTCCCCTCAAGAACAAACTTGCATTCTTGGAATTGGAGGTTCGTTGAAAAGACCAAATTATTGGTTCTGATGAGCAAGTACTGAGGTATTCTGATCTATGATATGTGTATTGTATATGTAGCACAACAATTTGCTGACTAACAATGTCATTGTAGGTCTTTCTGCCACTTGGGTTCATCTGCCTCAGCTCAGAAAATAAGTTTTTCGTTCTGACCCACTCGCTGGAATATCTTGCTGCAGCTCTGGTTGACAAAAGTGTGTCTACTTGGCAGAAAAAACTGCCATAGTTAATTCCCCACAGTATAAGTGTTGCATCCAGTAATTAGTCATCCAGTTGGATTGTCTGTTGTTAAGTCAGCAGCTCCTCATAGTTTTGGGTTGATGACTGATTCTGTGTGGGAGGGCGGGGGGGCGGTGGGAAGAGAGAGAAAAGGATCAGGGATGAAAATCTGAAAGAAAAGACTTTGCACATTTAGACTTTCCTAAGTTGTGTAGCCTATGAATAATCAACACTGATAACATCATGAAGCCAGAAAGGATGTTAAATCCAGAAATAATTGTTTCACTTCTGCCACTTAGATTATTGAGAACCCCTAGGCGAGGGGCCAAAGCTGCACAACCAAGGTTAAAGGGAAAAAAGGGCATGAATGGGAAATAAAATTGATTGATGCCATAATTGGGTTTCAAAAATCTAGATTGTAAGAGGAAGGCAAGAATGCTAGAGCTAGAGTTCCATACTTTGAGGTCAAAAGAATGAGTTGGAGAAGATGTGACGAATCTTGATTTCAACATACTGATCGCAGTCCCTTTGTAATAAAGTACTGAGCATGATTGAAGCACCTGCCATCCAGCCTTGCTCATGGCTGGGTGCACGAGCTTGTTTTCTTATTAAAGATAGTTCTGAAATTAACAATATTCTAAGAATGCAGAATGTCAGTACATTGTTGTACTTCATTCAATTCTAGCACGACTATAGTAGGGTTGTGATTTAGCTGAAAGTTATCTGATGCACATGCCTATTTGGTGTGTGTCTGCTCATGCCTTGAATTTAGGAAAACATGCTATTCCATTCATTTCTCCATTTTAGATAGAACATTAGCATACAATAATGTGGGAGAAGCTTTTTCTGTTCAGTGTTTGTAGAAAAATCATAAACAAGTTTGTCATGTACCTATTTACGAATTTGGTGTAAATCATCCAAAAATGCAGTTCCTTAATCTTCCCTTCCTGCTACAGGCTCTTTGAAACCAACGTTTTCTGTTGTTTAAGTATAGCTTCTTGATTTATTTCATCGTCTCACCTTCTTTCAACTTTGTAGATGTCTTATTCTGCGAGTCTAGGTCCTTCACCTCAGCTTCTCAATAAAAGGTCCATTGTCATTTTACTGCTGATTAGTATTATGGACTGGATTTTTGGCTTTGATGATTTCGGGGCTTTAATGGCGGTGGGAAAGTTTGCGCCCGGGAACAGTTTGCACCTCAAGTCATCAAATTGGGCAGCTTTGCCCAGAGTCTGGGTTGCAGCGCTAAGGGAGGCGTTGTACATCTCACTTGGGCCATTAGCATGGGAAAATCCCAAGCTAAAGAGGCGGCCCGGGAGCGCTCTGAGAGAAGCCCGGGGAGAAAAAAAAACCTGAAAGAAAAACCACAAACATTCCCAATAGATACCTCCGCCACCAAAACCTAAATCGCAAAAAAAATTAAAAGAAAAAACAATCACACTTACCTTAGGACGGCGTTACTTACCTCTCTGCAGTTGGTATAGGTTGGACCGCCCGATTTCCCAGGTGGTCACTGCGGGGCGCTCTGGGGCATATGGGTTGGGTGGGAGTCAAAAAGCTCGCCGGTGTCGCAACTAGGGGCTTTGCACACCAGCACAGCTCTTCTGGGTGGTGCTGCTCCTCACCGCCGCAAAACCGGCCCCGAAAACCCCCGCGGGATGCTGGAGGCTGACTGACCGCCCACCCAAAAGACCTCATTGCCGCCACTCCGGGGCGAAAAATGGAATCCGCCCCTATGTATTTCTTAGATAAATATTCACAATTCCATTATTTGTAGAATGGCCACCTTATTTAAATGCTAGTTAAACTTGATCTAGACTTGAATATAGGGGGTATTAAGAAGTTTGCAGATGATACTAAAATCGGCTGTGTGGTTGATAATGAAGAAGAAATTTGTGGACTGTAGAAAGATATCAATCAACTGGTCAGGTGGGCAGAACAGTGGCAAATGAAATTTAATCCAGAGAAGTGTGAGGTAATGCATTTTGGGAGTGCTAACAAGGAAAGGGAATACACAGTAAATGGTAGGATACTGAGAAGTGTAGAGGAACAAAGGGGCCTTGAGGTGCATGTCCTCAGATCCCTGAACGTAGCAGCCAGGTAGGTAAGGTGGTTAAGAAGGCATATGGAATGCTTGCCTTTATTAGCTGAGGCATAGAATATAAGAGCAGGGGGGTTATGCTTGAACTGTATAAAACACTGGTTAAGCCACAGCTGGAGCACTGCGTTCAGTTCTGGTCACCGCATTACAGGAAGGACGTGATTGCACTGGAGAGGGTACAGAGGAGATTTACGAGGATGTTGCCGAGAGTGGAGAATCTAAGCTACGAGAACAGATTAGATAGGCTGAATTTGTTTTCATTGGAACAGAGGAGGCTGAGGGGAGACCTCATTGAGGTGTATAAAATTGAGGGGCCTAGATAGAGTAGATAGAAAGGACCGATTTCCCTTAGCAGAGGGGTCAACAACCAGGGCGCATAAATTTAAAGTGACTGGTAGAAGGTTTAGAGGGGATTTGAGGGGAAATTTCTTCATGCAGAGAGTTGTGGGGGTCTGGAATTTACTGCCTGAAAGGGTGGTAGAGGCAGAAACCCTCACTACATTTTAAAAAGTACTTGGATGTGCACCTGAGGTGCTGTAAACCTGTAGGGTTACGGACCTAGAGCTGGAAAGCGGGATTGGGCTGGATAGCCTCTTGTTGGCCGGCATGGACACGATGGGCCGAAATGGCTGCCTTCTGTGCTGTAAACTTCTGTGAGTCTATGATTAAACAAACTCTGAAGATTGGAATAAGCCTTGTTGATTCAAAAAGATCCTCTAATGAAGACATCTTCACCTGGTCCAAAGAAGTAATTTCCAAAGAAGATAATGTAGAACACACCAGGCATTTATCCTCCAGCTGAGAGACTGCTAGATTACAGCCCTGTTTCAGAGCCTTGTAGAGATCTTTAAAGACATTTCATCCATTGATGCTGCCTATCAAACCATGTCTTTACAGGCTTTTTATCTGGTTTCCTTTGCTAATCTTTTTATCACCATCAGATACATAAGAATTCCTTCTTTGACCCTGTCTTATGCCAATGCCTTCAGACCTATATAGGGATCTTCATTTCATTCTCATAACAAAGTGGCCATTGCAAGATCCATATGATTGTTTACAATATTAAGATCCACAGTAAACAATCTATTTTTCAGATACATTAAGTAAATTTATTTAAAATAATTAAAATGTTATAAACTAAACTGGAAAATATCCATTCAATAAAATAAAGAATATTAAAAAATAAAGTATTTGGTAACTAACTAAGTGAGATTACACTTGAGACTTAAGTAAACATGCATTATGTAGGAGGATATCTATCGAGCCATATAAGCCAAAAGGTCCTTGGTCTTTGCTGTTAGTCAATTTCAGTCGGAGAAGCATTTTGAGATGCCAGAATCTTCACTTTTGGGCAGCAGGGGATGCCTGAGTAAAAAAATGATGCCTTTGGAGCTTACCACAGAATGGGTCTGTGCTTTCAGATGCATTTTCTCCATTCTTTGGAAAGTGCCAACCTGCTGCAGTGTGGTTCTATAGGCACTAGTAGCCCTTTCATACCTCAACCAAGTGCCCATTTTTTGGGTGTGAGCCTATACAGTGATTGACATCAGACTGTTTATCTGGAGGATAATTTATCAGAGGCCTAATCTGCCCTCACCCACCAGCCATGTATACCTATTTCCCAGCTGGAGTTACTGGATAGCACTTGCAAGTGGGAAGAACCCTGGCTGACTCATTTCTCCCTCTTGTCCAGGTTGCTCAGCACAGATGGGATCAAACCTGAGATTTTTCTGGTATGAATGGCTTACTACTGGCCCACTGGGGGCATCTGTTTAAAAGGATTATGATGTACGATAGTATAAGTAGATATTTCTATATAGAATAATTTCAACAGTCAACAATTCTTTCAATGTCTTACCAAGAGTACAGTCTATTTACTAGTAAAGTCTGTGGTGTGATGCCTTGTGTAATTAGTTTCGATTGGACTTTGTCAGTTCATATTAAGAGATGAGATTTAATTTTGGAATTAAGCAAGATAAAATGAGCCTCCTTATTCAGGCCCCCTCGGGCCTGACTGCCCTGTATACCTACGGTTGTGTTACCAGTAAGCTGAGATTTCCTAACTTGAATTAACCATTTTATTTAACTGGGTCAAAAATTGTTACAAAGTGAATTGATTTAGATCCCCTGTTTACAATTTAATCCGCTACTTTTGTCTGAAGAAATGAAACCGGCGTTGATGTGCTTTGGCATTGAAGAGAAAGCAAGATGAATTGCAGAAAGGCTGTCCGCCCATGCTCTGCTATTCTGTAGCAAGCTGAGTTTAATATGGCGAGAGCTTGCTCCACACTCCTTATTTCTAACCCCTCAGAGCAGTTTATCTGCTACTGTAAAAGTTCTTAATCTTCTTTCTCATAGAGTGAAGAAAGACCACCTATGTCACCAAGTGCCTGTGTTACCCAATCATCTGTCCATATAGGTAAGAGAAAACTAATTGTAAAAAGCATTATACTGTTATTCAGTCTATATATGTAATATGTTTGTGTATTTTATGTTTTTGCCATTTGCTGGCAAGTGAAACATTTATTTTTCCTTGTTTAGTGATAGCATTAAGCAATATTGCTTTGTGTTAAAGGTAAATCTTGATACAAGGAGTAGAATTCAGCTACGTGATTACATTTTGCAGTACTATCTATCAAATTAGTTAACAAAAAGATGATATGGGGTGTCTTATAAAATGTACAGTGGATCTGATATGGCACATGTTAATAAAGCTCTGAACCCCCTCCAATAACCTGGTCGAACACCTCTGCCTTTACAAATCCCATAACACCCAGTGCTTTGATGTAAATCTACCAATTTTCCTTGATGGCTCGTGGTAAATGGAACAGTGGTACTGATAAACAGAGTTCCATCCTTGATCTATGTTGAGTTAGCTGATCTCAGTTGGGCCTATGTTGCTGTACGATAATTTGTCTCAATATCATTTGGCTTAAAGGAGAGACAAATCAGTCCTACTCTTGGTAAGTATCCAGCTTTCCCTGCGGGTGATGTTAGGGTCACACTCAATTGTTATCACCTCTCCCCAGTTAAGTAGCCTGCACATCTTGCTGTCTTGGCTCACGGATGAAGAAGAGCTTCTTGTTGTAGTTGGAGGCCTTTTGGTGCCATCAGAAGTAACCAGCTTCAGGGCAGGAGAGGAAAAAATTGTACTACTTTTGAGTCTGGGTCCCAAATAACTGCAGGCTTTACTAAACCTTGGTATAATAAGTTATTCCATAAAACAATATCCGATTATATACTCAACCATCCTTGTGTAAATAAAAAGAATAAATACAAAATAAAAAGTGCTAGAAATACTCATCTTGATAACATTTTTGATACAGAAAGAAATAAATATTAGCTGTGAAACCTAAACTATGTGCTCAACATTTTAAAAACTTGTCATCACTTTTAAATCAACCCGTCCCTAATGCACCAAACCATTTATCACCTACCTTAATATTGCAGTGTTACTGTATTATGCTAGTTTGATATTTACCCATTTTAATATTTGTTTTCTCCTTTCTATCTCTATTTCTTGCTTCTGCTGATTATTGATTGAACTCTGTTTCTGAATCTTATCATCAAATTCTGCTCATTCTTACACTCTTGTCTCTGGCTGCAGTCCAGCCTGCCCCTCCTTATCCTGGTTCTTCTCCCCACTCTTACAAACAGCCCACACACGCTTCCCGGCCTGAGAACTTCCTCTTGAGAGCAGCCATGAGAGATGAGATGAAGAAAGGTAGGTTTGACATGAAAGCAAATTTTACATAACCCAAGTGTGCCATAAGAACCAGGGGTTTATCAGCAGTGATTTGTAACTTAACTGTTTGTTCCTATACAGGTGCATGATATTTTAGATTATATTACCAGCAGGTAACATGCAACATATGCATTAACAAGAGATGGTGCTCAAAACAGGCAAAGACTTATTTAGTAAAATGAGAGGAAGTTGGAGAGAAACAGTGTTAAAAAGAAAATGGTATGATATAAATCAAGTACAAACTTGGATCAGGTGTTGAATGTATAGTCACTTCTGGTAGCCACTTGAATTTGAAGCAATAATGGATTTTGAATCCAGCAGTCATAGTTGGTTTCATACTTTGCAGCTCCAAGAGTCTATCCATATGTAAACAATAAGCACGCGATGCTTAGTTGGGGTTCAAACTGTCTTTCTGTTACATTAATATGTAGATACCATTGGCAGGCATGCCTTGAGCTGTTCAGGTCTCGAGTTCTGAAATTTCCTCCATAAACCTCTCTATCTTCTTCTTTCAAGATCCTTCTCAAAACCCACCTCTTACACCAACCTTTTGGTCATGGGTACTAATATTGCCTTCACTGGCTCTTTTTGAATATAGACATTTTTTCTACATTAAAGGTACTATAGAAATGCAAGTTGTTTTTGCAAGTTGACAGTGGCAACATCATGCTGCATTTTTAAAATGTCAAATCGTCCATCTCGATGGCTCAGAATTAACCAGCTGGATTTTCGATTCTGCTCATTTTGGGGCGGTAATGGCGACGGGTTGGTAAAGTTTGCACCTCAGTCAGCAAAATTCATCAGCTGGGGCTTGAGTGTGGGGCGGAGCGCTAAGGGAGGCGTTATCCACCTCTTTTAGGGCACTAGGCCGGCTGAACAAGTGAAAATCCTGAGCTAAACAGCTGGCCTCGCAGCACTCAGGCCTGGGGGGGCAAAAAAACCCCAGAAAAAACCCACCAAAACATTCCCAATCAATAACATAAACACAAAAAAACTAATCACACTTACCTGAGGTCGACATTACCGACCTCACTGCGGCTGCTACTGCTCAGACCGCCAGCTTTCACAGGTGGTCCCAGCAGGGTGCTCTACCGAGCGGGCAGCAGCCAAAAATCAAGCCAGTGTCGCAACCAGTGGTGTTGCACACCGGCTTGCCTTTTCCGGGCGGTAATGCTCCGTGCCCCGTTGAAACCGGCACTAAATGTCCTGGCAGCGCGCTGGAAGCTGACCGCCCGCCCGGAAGTGCTTATTGTCGCCCCTCCGGGGCGCTATCGGGTGGCAGAAGACGGAAAATCCAGCCCAAATTTGTGAATCATATAGATCAAGATGATTCTGGATCTGATCCCCAGTCTTGTAGCTAATCTCTGAGGGTAGTGAGGGTGGTACATTTGGCCTCTATGATCATTATTTGTGATCCTTGCTCGAAATGCAGATGTATGGATGCCCAATTTCTTTTTTAAACTATCCGACAAATGACCCACCTGCACTCCGTCCAGGCTTTCACATGCATAATGATTCCTTGGATGATATATAGGTGAGGACCTGGCAATTGTAGAACTGTACTGCATTAAGCGAGTAAGTGCCTTGAGAAAAAAGTATCAGCCAAGTTATACATTTATTCCCTTTATTCAGGACAGAACTTTCTTGTCTAATTAACTCTTTAATTTCTTGCTTTGATGCCTTGAATCGAGTGGCTCTCAACAAAAAACCTACAATGTATTTTAAAGCCATAAATTATTCAGTCCCATTTGAATCTTAAAGAGCAGGTTTGAACCAAAAGAAAATGTACAAGAAAGGACAAATGATACTGATGTAAAACAGGAATGTTCCTTTAGTAATCTGTTCTGATACACAATTGATCTTCTGTTTCTTTAGATGGGATGACTTCTGCTACCTCCTTTGTTACCCCTAGCCAGGACTTTGGAGACCCCTTGATATTGCAGAATCAAAAGCAATATGACGATGAACAGAGAGTGGTGCAGCAGCTACGGAAGGTAATCAGTTGTACCATTTGCTCACGAGAACAGAAGTATCAGTGCACAAACCTGCAGTAAATACAAATCCATGGAGAATGTATTAATGTGCTAATTGTAGAACGATTCCAATTGGTACTTATTTACCAGGAAATATGTTCATCTTGTCTTCAACTATTTTCTTGTCGTCCATTCCTTCTCTTTCCCCCTCTCCCCGCCAAAATAAACTTTGAGTCTTATGTTGTGCGTAGCTAGCTGATCAGAAATGCACCCAGCATTAGAGTTCAAACTGTTTCTGTTATTGCACTAAGGCTAGCTTTATCACAAAAGTCTGGACATTTTGTTTTAATAATTAGCACTTTTACATCCCTGCCCAATTACCACAGTTTTATCCCACAGGGATATTTTTCCCTTCCCCTTCCTTCAGGCCACCTAATCCATTCCATTGTTTTTATTACTATTTTTGTGAGTTTTGTGTTCATCATTGTGGGAATTCAGGCACCTAGTATCAGCACTCCCCAAGTCAAGTATAACGCAGTTAGATGTAGTTAATATTCTCTCTAGTTTGTGCCTCTGACTCAGAAGAGCACGTCTAATGCAACAATGGGAATTTTTTCCATTTCTGACATCAACCATTTTGAGTGGTTGCCAACCAGCTGCCAGTCAGTGCCAATTTAGGTTGGTTTTGTGCTGTGGTCATGTATCCACTAGGGACTCGCCCAGACACATTAATATAGGATCCTTGCATTATGTGACAGCAGACTAAAATTACAGGTTGCAGAACTGAAAGGTCAGTGCATCACCTAACCCTCCCCTCCACTGTTAATAAAAGTATTTGTTAATGATCAAATAGTTGTACATTTCTCTCTGGTTTCTTGCTCAGAACATTGAAACACGGTTAAAAGTTTCTCTCCCAAGTGATCTTGGTACAGCACTTACAGATGGTGTTGTCCTCTGTCATCTGGCTAATCACGTGAGACCGCGGTCGGTGCCCAGTATACATGTCCCATCTCCAGCAGTGGTGAGTATTCTGAAGTCTGATGCTATCAAAAACAATGATATTAATGACAAATATATCAAGCTTTTCTGTTAGAGTAAGGAAGTTGGCAATAGTTGTATCCAGACAATGGTGTAATTGGAACAAAATAACCATAATTAAGCTGATGCACTCATAGAACCCAATGCTGGCATGTTCTTCAGTTCTTCTATTTTTATAAATTAAATCTTGGCTCCCCTGATGACCCAATAGGTAAATGCACTTTATGGTAAACCAGAAAGATCAGGAATATGCAAAGATTGCCTGGTCTGTGCTGAATTAAGTTGACCAGGCATGACCTCAGCTTTTGTGGGCCAGTTGACTCCTGTTGGTGTAACTGCATTGTGTGCAGGCTGGATAGGTATAGGCTCAGTTATGTGATCAAATAACAGCTGATACTCTTGCTTGGGCTCACATGGGCGCTTAGGTGATGTGCTGGAGGGGTTGTTGTTGCCTGTGGAACAGTGCATGCATGTTCAACAGGGGAGAAAAATGTAAATGAAATTCTAGAAAATCCACATAGCAGCCAATGAATTTTCTCTTGTATTAAGCACCATTGTGTTTGTTAACATTAATACACCAGATGTGCTGTTATTAGTACTCATCATTATCATAGGCAGTCCCTCGAAGTGAGGATGACTTGCTTCCAAGCCAATGTGGTGACAGTTGCACACCACATGGGCTTGACAGAGCTAGGTCTTGGTCCAGTGGCAAGGATTAACCAAGGCGACTGGAGACCAGCTCTGCTGCACAGACCTAGTGCGCACATATCGCAGTGTGGGCTGGCCCGTGCTGCCCCTGGGCCCTCACCGCTTCTGGGCCCCAGATTCATGCCTCCATCTACGGACTCTTGCCGCTCCTGCTGTGCCTGCCCACACTGCAATCAGCGACCTGGCTTCCTGCAGCGGCACGCGCTGCTCCCTGCAGTGGTATGCCACCACACGCTGCTCCTTCCAATGGCCCCGGCCCGCTGATGGTCTTTCAGGCTGGGACCGCGCCGATTTCCAGGCCGGGCCGCTGCACACTGCTCCCTCCAATGGCCCCGGCCTGCTGATGGTCTTTCAGGCTGGGACTGTGCCAATTTCACACAGAAACACAAAAACACTCACACTCACACAAACATACAATAATTAGTACTAGGCTATCAGTGGCATCACACTAGTATCATTCAGTAATTTTAATAATAAAATGAGTAACTGCTTGTTTTTTCACTTTCCAACTTCCCTTTCCTTCTCTGCTGATATTGATTTGTTCACCGAGATGCATTTTCAAAGGCCCTCTTTGGTATGTTGTTGTTTAACAATACCTGTTCTATAGAATCTCCAGTGAAAAATGTAATCAGATCTTTTTATAATTAATAATGCATAATGGGATTTCAGCTGGAAGGTCCAAAAGTTGAGCTTAGTACAGGTACAACGTCCCGAAATCGGAGAGGTCGTGCCGGTTTTTGCATTTTTCCAAAATTCAGGTTGGACATTAAAACGGCTTAGCACAACCCAAGCTTAAGCTTAAAATATTTAAAGGAATGTACTCACTCATAAAGCATGAAATAGAATAAATAACTCTTTCACAATACCTGTAAATCTCGATAAACACCAGAGTGCATGGGTCGGGTCGGGCCGGGCCAAGGGGAGCACGTGAGTCAGGTTGGGTCGAGGGTCATTCGGTAAGGCTCAAACCGATCGCATGCTGGACTACTCGATCTGAAATGTGCTTTTGTCAAAACTGTACGGTTTTCGGACAATTCCGGATTCCGAAATTCTGGATTCGGAACATTGTACCTTTATCTCAAACTTTGGTGAGATCAGCTCATGATAAGAACTGCTTTGCTGTTTCCTACGTGTTTATAATTGCAAGGATTGATTGAATTTCAGGATTGGTTCCCTTTGAATTTTTCCTGCTTTTTTCCCCCTCCTCATCCTTTATCAAACCCGCTCCTGGCCTCACTACCATGTACTGCTCACTGAGTTTGCTTGCTTTTTCCACTTCTGGTTGCAGCCCAAACTGACAATGGCAAAATGCAGACGAAATGTGGAGAACTTCCTCGAGGCTTGTAAGAGAATTGGTGTACCACAGGTATGTACCCTTTTATATTACAATGGGTTATTTCATGTCTATTATTTAAAAAATCATGTATCTGTGCTATTGCATGATTAATTTTTACCATTGCAGTGAGCCTCTAACATTGCTGTTTTGGCACATGCTAAATACATGATACCACGGACCAATCAGATCTTTGGAAGAAGATTTAAAACCTATGTACATCATTGTAACAGTTCCTCTCTCATGTTGATTCTCCGACCCAAGCATTTTACTCACTCTGCCCATCCTGTACCCTTGCTTACTGCTAAATCCCTACTGCCCTCACTCCCAGGACTTCCTCCAAATGATCCAGCTCCACTCTTTTCCTTCCACTGATTCCCACCCTGAGTGCTCCAGCTCCCACTCTTTCCCTCCTCTTCGGCCAACCCCAAGTGTTTCATCTCTGATTCTTCCCATCCACTGAAATGTGCAGTTTCAATTCCAGTGCCTGGTCCCAATATTGCAGCTGACCACCTCTGCCCTGAAAATTGACCCTCCCCCACTATGACCAGCTCCCCTATCATACAGTCTCTAGCTCCCAAATTCTCCCTCCATGATACTGTGACTGTGAGCAACACTGCGGGAGATCTTATAGTTACTGTTATTTCTGCTTTGTTTTAGAGTTAATGTTGAATCTTAATGACGTTACTATGGGCAGGGCTACTGATTTAAGTGGATTAATTAACCAAATTCAGTTTTATATAGAATTCTAGGATTTTTTGTGTGTTTTCGGAGTCGTGTTGTGCGATGTGAATCTATTTACCATTAGAACCTTGAATGAATATTGAATTCTGTTTTTAATTACATGGTTTTCTAGAATATGTACAAGAATTTAGGGATTGAATTTTGCAACTCCAACCATTATTTCATGAAAAACATAAACCTGAGGCAGTAACTAAGCTGTAACAAATCTTTAAAAAAAAAAATAACCAAGCAATTGCTGAGCTGCGCTACTGAATTCTGGAATTGGTGTTGGTATGCACTGTGTATTCTAAATGTAAAGCATCCAAATTTACTGATAACTACCATTTTGTCTTTATAGGTCTGCTTCTTTGATGGGTCTTTTATTACAATATTTAATTTGTCTATTAAACTACTCGGCATCTGTGAATTTGTGATCTAAAAGTTGTATTTTTAAGTCTTCTGAGGATTTCCTCACTTCAGCAATATTCTGTGTTTCCAGTGGCCTAGGTCTTCTATCAAGTTTGAATTTTATGTTCTGGGGCATGGAGGGGTGGGGTGTCAGTTAAATGAGTGTTTTAAGGCAGGTGACCTGATGAATCTTTTGGCTGCATTTATACCTGCATGTGCTGAAAAAGCTTTCAATTCTCTAACAAATTATAACTTAACATACTTTGACTGAGACCAGATCTGCTTTCTGTAACCTTTTTCACACTGTGTTTGGGCACGACAGCATATTGAACACACTGTTCTCTCAAATGAGAGATTTCACACACATACAACCTGCTTCAGCTGAGAGGATAGAGCAGTTCAGGCCAAGAACAACTTGTGTACAGGCCAGCTTGTGTACAGCGGCACTTCCTGTAATTGTCACTGTTACTTCCTGTAACACTTTCCCTGTCCCACTTTGTTGATCGTACACCTAATGGAATAAAACAGCATATCTTCTGACTCAATGTGAGCAATGCCATGGGCGATCGTCAGCAATTCGATATAATCTGTGAATACATATTGTGTATCAAATAACCTGCAAACCACAGAAATTAACCTTGTACCCTAATACCCATCGCATAGTGCTGTAATCCTCAACTCCATTTGGTACTCAACTCTAAAATCTCCTCTGTTAGTGTGCATCACAATTGGCTAACAGCAGTGCCACATTATATACATGCACTTATCATAAACAACATCTTGTGATCTACCTCAAAGGATTGGAAGAATGTTCACGAAGCACTGATCTTGTGGCTCATGATTTTAAATCAACCTTTTCTGTCCCAGCAATGTATCCGATTCCTTCTTGCTTTTGTTAAATATGTATTGATCTGATCTAAATTCCTGTTTTATGTTGGCATAAACTATTAAAGACAGTATCCATCCTTATATTAGTTTATACCAATGCCATTGTTTATTTGAAATAATATGCTACATTCCTAAGATTCACCAGAGTCTTAAATTGTTTCAGTGATTCTTATTGAGTCTAGCTCAAATATGTGCTGTAAAAAATTAAAATCATAATAGTGGTAGTAAATTTAAAATATTCAGCATTTAAACATTGAGCAGCAAAGTTTCAAGTGGATCACAAAAGCTGGGAAATAAGTGAATGTTTTTCATTTTTAAAACAAGAGGGTGTGAGGTAAAAATGTTTACCCCATTTACTATTCTTTATCATGCACTGTTCCTTGTCACAGGAAAGGAGGGTGACTTCCTTGCGGGCCTGTATATATTCTGCTTTGTAGCTAGCTGCTATCAGATGTCCAAGTCACTATCCCTCTAAATCCTCTCCTTGGAATGTACTCATTGCTGCTCACTCTTCTCATTATACTTACCTCGTGGGGAAATCAAATGCAGAAATGCTAAAATGCTATCCGAACAGTTTTCATATGCAAATGTTGCATCTAGCAGCTGTAACTTTTGTTGATTCTTTGAAAATTATAACTTATATTAGAATTTCAAACTATTTTAATTAAAAATCTAAATAAGATGACCTTTCTATAGATATGATGTTCAATATAACCCAGGAACTAATTTGTGGGACAAGACAAACAACTTGAGAATTACTGCATTCATCTTTTACCCTAGCCCTAATTAAATTCTTCCATCCCACCATATAAAGCCTCTATCTTCCAAACATTTTTTTCCAGTGAGGAATTCAGGAGTTTCCATTTATTACTTTTATCAATTGTTACAATCACTATTTGTGCAGTAGTCAGTGCGGACATGCGGTGCTCCACAATGCAGCCTGACTTAAGGACTAAAAATGTCCCAGCAGTGGCAAGTGGACATCCATGATGTAGTGATAATCAGAAATTGAATCAAGTGGTGCAGCTACCACAGTAACTGGCCTATCCTAGTGTTGAAACTCTAATTTGGATGTAAGAATATAGTCAAATTGAGCAACAGCAACCTGTTTCAACTTCTACAGCACAGAAGTTCATCTGGTAAAAAGAATTTCAGTTAAACTGCCTTTGTAAATTGAAACAGATCTAATAGATTTTCAAAAGTTAAACCCACGAATCGCTGTTCGACTCTTAGGAAATCTCCCACAAGGAGAGGATGAGGGAAGTTGGCAATCAGAAACTATTTCAAATGAATACTCCCATTAAACTGGATACTGACTTTTTGAAGTTAATTGTGCACTCTGTGTTTATTGTGCATGAGTCTGAAACGGGACAAAGATAAAAGTAATTCTAAATAAATGTTGCATGCTGATTTTCTCAACTAATTTTTCTCTATCGTTTCTCTCCTGCACTCACTGAAACATTGGAAGGATGACCTTTGCTCTTCATCTGATGTGCTCCAAGCCAACCTCCTCAGCACTCAAAAGACGGTTGACATGCTACTGACTTTGGGAGCGAGCATAACCAGTCCTGTTCTCGCCCCTCTCTCTGGTGGCCAGCTTGCAGGCTTTGCTCTCTTTTACATCAATGTGATGCTTCTGCTTTTTGCTCTGTACCATTGGGTCACTGTGTTCTAATTAGAAGAAAAAATTTGTGTAAGGGGAAGGGGAGAGAGAGAGAGACTGTGCAAAGGGCTCTGTATTTTGGCCTTAGTTGAAAAAAATCCATAGAAAATGTTTCCACGTACAGTTATGAGATTATTTTTAATAGCGATCTATGCTCAGACTCCTAATATTTTGGAACAGAAGCCATTCACAGTGCCTTTCATACCATTTCTCTTGACATTTAACAGATTTTGAAGTCAAGACTCCATTTTTTAAAAATTCATGTTCGGTCCACCCGCAGACCCAATGTTTGACTGAAAAATTAATGCATTCTTGGTTGACATTATAAGCTGTTCTCAGTTTTTAAAAATAAGCTCTTTAAATAATTGCCATATCATCAGAATCATTTTGTGACTATCTTGTTAATCAGATTAAAATATTCCCAAAATAACAAGGCTGGTATTTATACTTTTGTTGGGGCAGGACCTGTTGTCTGTTGGAAAATGGATCAAACTGTTACTATTAACATTAGTGAGGCTTTCATCCCCCTTCTTCCTGGACTGCATCTGAGCTCCCAGAGGTGGAAAGGCAGTGCATTAAAATACTGTACCTTCAAAAACAATTCCTTTTTTGGTCTACCAAACACTGGTCTCATTTGATTATGTTTAACAGCCTGTGATTGAATCCATTATATTAACATCAAGTTGTTAATCCTGTCCTTTCAGGTCTGGTTGAGTGGCTAGTGTAGAAGTTGGTGGTTGCAGAGGTATTGATTATCTTCATGTACTGTGAATCTATTTTGCACTTATGACTGTGAAAAATTAAGTATGCAATACATGTTATGGCCCTGCCTTCACTGCATTATCACTACTGCATCTATATTACTGTTAAACTACATCTGCTGGATAATTCAATTAAAAGCTATATCAAGGATGGATAGTTTCAGTAGCAATAAGATAATCTTATTCAAAAGCAAAATACTGCGGATGCTGGAATCTGAAATTAAAAACACAGAATGCTGGAAATCTCAGCGGGTCAGGCAACATCTGTGGAGAGGAAAACAGAGTTAACATTTCGGGTCGATGACCCTTCGTCAGAACTGCCGAATGTTCGAAAAGAGTACAATAATCTTAATGTTTTGTTTATTTTCGAGAACAGAATAGATTTTTAAAAATCTGTGTTTAATGTTTGTATACATCAAGTGCAAACACCATCTATCTGCCTTTGATCCTGCCCTCATAGTTAATGTTTCACCACCTTTGAAAACTTATGAGCAATAGTGGACTGTTGTGGACCAATTTACGCCTGCTTTCAGGAAGTAAATGATATCCATATCATTCAACTTAACGTTGTACAATAGAGAACATAATCAAAATTAATGGAGTAATGATTGTCTCATGTGGGAACAGGCAAAGCCTTCTGCTACAGAACTCTCGTGTCTTGTAAATAGCAGAACTCGCTCACTTTTCTCAGGGACAGGTACTTTACCTATCCAAACATATCATTGATACCATCATTTTTATTTGACATTTCTGATATCTTCTGATTAAAGCAGAAAAAAAATACTTCACTGATCCACAGTTGAACACACTCTATTTTGCTTTGCATTGAAACATTAAAGTTGAAGGTATTTGATAATGTAAATCTGGAAAAGAAAGACTTGCTTTTTATATAACGCCTTGTCACGCTTGATGTTGTGAAAACCAAATATTACTGCATCTTTAACTTTTTGTGAGTAGATGAATTGCATAACCGACTTCCAACTAATTTTGTTCATTCATTAATTTATGATCATTTAACGGGTTATTTTTCTTGCACAGCAGTAAATAAAGTATATGTTTTGCTAAATAAGCCTTTAAATTTTCACATGCAGTATTCAGAGCGGTGGACATTGCGCTAGAGTTAGTGGCCACTAGCATCTGAAAGTAATTTTATGGTGGCCAAAAATAAAGCTATATCCGACCTGTCTTTATTCCATCCATATTTCTTTCTTCTAAATCTATTTTATACACTTCTAAATCACAGCAAGTCTTACCCTTGCTATATACCAAAGATGAAACCAATCTGTAACTTTTTGCTAAAAAGCATGTGTAAGAAATACTGCAATTGTGATTTGTGCACCACAATGTCCAATGATGTGAGCTAGTAATTATGAGAACTGAGTAAATGCCAAAAGAGACACGAACCATTTTAATAAATAAATGCTTTTTCCTCCTTTTCTCTAAATGTTTCCCTTTGTATCCCCACCCCTGCTGCAACTCATGCTGGGATAGGGTTCCATTGGCAGTGCCCACGCTCTATTACCATGCCCAGATGGTTATTATTCCAATGTGATCCTGGACAGTGAGTGTCAGCAGGATATTCAAACATCACAGCTTGTTATTTTTGCACCCACTGTCCACGTGCATCCCTTTCCAGCAGGATAGAAATCAGGAGTGGGACAGTTGGGCTGATTTATTTTTCATTCTTAGCCCAATCTCTGAGACCAATTTTAGCAGCTCTATTGCTATTTGACTGGGATTGATTAATTCACTTCTAATGAGAGCTTAAACCTGGGACCTTCCTGATCTGTACACCTCAAGACTACACCAGTGTATTTATCTACTCAATCAGCAAGGGGCTCTTGTCAAATATAAGTTTTAGTAGTAAGTTAACACTTTTGCCCCAGTAAAATCCTGTACATTTGAAGAAACAGCAGACAATATTCTATAATTAAATGTACCAATTTTCTGCAGAATTGAAAAGTTTAAAATTCAACTGATTAAGAGGTAGCAGGGGCTCACTGAAGAGGATTAACTCAAGATTACTGTTGGTTTTATGTAATATGGCAAATGGGAATTCATAAACTGTTTAAATGACAGTTTTTCAAAATGCAGCTTTTTAATTTATGAAAACACTGTCTACTGAAAAAACATAGGAGTTTATATATAGAAATTTCCTGACCAAAATAGTTGCTTTTCAGTGAATGTTCCAATTCATATGGGTTTTTCATTTAACAGTGAGGAGTTCACTACTGATAAAATAAAACCAATTCATTTCTTTGTAGTAGTAAATTGTAGATTCCTACTACATGTTCTTTGTCAATTTTTTCTGAGGATTTATTTTTCTACTTATTATTTATTGATTTTATTACATTACTGTACAGTATTTGTATAAAACCAAAATTGCGAGAAGTGATTTAGCCATGCAGCCGTTTTTACATATTTTAACACTGAGTCCGTCATTTTTCTTAACTGATGAGGAAAGGCATAAGTAATAATTTTGTAACTTGTCTCATGATGGATAACCTTGATAGTCTGGATCAGGACTTGGTAATGTAGTCTAGGTCCTACTTGTTCTTACTTTACAAAATTATTTTCTGTGTAATGCATTCTGAAAATTCTGCAATGAATTAACATGTCAGTAATTGAGATTCTATTTGCTGCCTTTTATTCATTTTAAATAGGAATTTTACACACATTACTGGAGCACTACATTTAACATCTTGCAAGTGGGGAAAAGGGTCTACTAATTCTTTTAATCAACGTAACCCAACATCTTTTTAAAAAACTTTTCTCTTTCCTCACACATATAGCAAATGTACAGCAGTATTTTTTACTTCCATTGAGAATATAAATAGGCATTCAAAAATCACCTAACCTAGAGCAAAATACAGTTTTATTGCTTTTTTGCTCATCCGTCATCTGTCAGTCACATTGTGGGCACAGGTGCATGGAGAAAAAGCGTTCGGGGAAGCTTTGATGGGATTGGTTAGGGATAGACTCCTGAAGTTACCATTGACAACTGCATCCCTGCCCCCTCCTCCCACTTTGTTTGCTGCTCATGTACTTTTCTCAATTCATTTGTATGCAAGCGGTTAGTGTTCACAAGTTAATTTTGATGTCTTATTTTGTCATTTCGTTTTTCAGGTCTTCCAATTTTTAAGTTTGGTTTTATCTTTTCACATGTATGTCATTTGTTAATTTTGTTTTTCTCCCCTCTTCTTTTATTCCCCTCCCTTTCTCTTTTTTTTCATTTTGTTTAGGATCGATTGTGCCTGCCCCTTCATATTCTAGAAGAGAAAGGATTGGCACAGGTAGCCGTGACTATAGAAACTCTACTTGAGCTCGCCCCTACCAAACAGCACCATTAATCAACTGTCTAGAGACTACAAGTGATGGGCACCTCACCCAAGAAACACTGTAACAGCACAATAGAATATGCTCCAAGTTGGTCTCCATGGTGATCACATTTATCACGCTCTTTAGCATCTGCATGATGACTTTCTGACTTGTCAGTTCTATCAGCCAGTTGCTAAACATGAATTTTTTGATCCCTCTATTCTGTTACTTTTCCAAAAAGGCAGCACTCCATTTGTTTTCCAACTTGGGTACCATGATCCGAATAGTTTTCATAGTAGCATTTAAAATACATTGCGCGTTGGCCTCGGAACTAGATCAAGAAATCTCCCTTCATGACTATAGTGAATAACTCAACTATGCATTGGATTTCTATTTTGACATAGTTCAATGTTTGCCTGCTGGCAGTAAGATATAATTTAGCTTGAATAGTCAGTACAATCTGAGACATAAATAGGAATAAGAAATTCACAATAAAGTTACACATAATACTCAGTATAATTTTACTTTGGTTCCAGACATAAATAGGAGTAAGAAATTCACAAACAGCAGCAGAACCTCCCGAGGTGTGAGAAAAATATTCTTTTAACATTGCCTCGTCTCTGTATGGTAGGAAATACTATGAGAAGTTGCACAAGTACGTGAAAATCTAGTCAGCAGCTTTTGTTTGTATAGGAATGGTATATTTCACCGGTAGCTGAACCCCACTGAATACTGTAAAGGTTCTTATAAGGGAATGTTACATAGTGTTTCTAGTAGTTCATTTCTGGCAATTATGCACTGACTGTACTCTTAAATGGATCAGTACAGTATGAATTGTTCCAGGTTTGGTTACAGGGTTTGCTTCATCCTGGTTATATATTTTTAAGTACTATTACATAGGTTTTCCATTCTGTTGGCTTCATGTATGTATTTTTTTCATCTATATAAATGATTTAATTCTGCTTTTAGAATTTACTTTTCATATTTGTTAGATTATGTTCATACAGTATAGATATGTATCTATTTATTCATAGCACACAAGTATGATAATACAACCACTAAATAACCCCTGGTTGCTCAGCTGTACTTGAGTAATATAGTAAATAGCACTTTATCATGAAGTAGTATTGATAATGATGTCTGTCAACTTCATGGCATCAGAAAGAAACGTAACTGTCAGTAGTGTAGGCCTTCTACATGAATAATAGTACCTTTCACTACATTCTTGTTAATTTATGTGTCTACATTTTTATGAATAGTATAAACTGAATATACAGTGAGAAATAGTGGGACACAAAGTTCATGTCCGTTTTAAATGAGCACTTACCTATCCTTTTCTGACTTAATTAGTTGTGGTTTATAACTTGAAAGGTGCCCTTGTGAAATAAATTGTATACCCACTGTTTCTCATGGTGTAATCTCTAAACTTAACTGTACACTTGTAATAATAATCTAAAATGTTCAAACATGCATTGATTGAATTAGTCTTCTAATCCACCTTTAAACAATTTGGATGCTAGCACCAAACTTTTGTCGTGATCTTTACCAAAGTGATTTATTTTAACATTTCAATGTGTTTTTCTTTACTTAAAGTATGGGATGGTTTTTAAGTACAGAATAGGTATCCAGCAGAAGCGAATTTTGTTTTTTTATTTATGACTTGAACAGATGGAGTTTTGCCTGCACTTTCCTTTGTCTATGTAAATACATTCCATGTATTCTAGTTTTTATGTAAAACAGTTCACATCCCTCTGAGTACAGCTTTGTTTCAAATGAATTTGTCTTTTTATTTTATGTTATACTGCATATATTTTTATGATTTTGTTACCAGAATGTTGATCACCTTGTTTCGTGTGCTTCCATTTTTGTTATTTCAAGTCTACTAACCAATATCTGATAGATTGGTAGAAACCCATTGACCTTTTTAAAAAGTTACTTTCATCTGAGTTGGAAATGATCAGGACCAGATTAAAATCATTCACATTGACTTTGAAGTGAACTGAGCTGTACAAGCCCACTTCAGTTACAGTAGTTTTCACCAACCATGTTTCTCCTCTTCAAAATCCGCTGAGCCAAAAGGTGTGTCATTCCTGTTCACAGATAGTATCTGGAACAATTTGAATTATCCCTTACTGGGACAGTAACCATTTGTTTGTGGGCCTGATTCCAACTCAGAAACACATCCTTTAAAGCCAGACTCAGGGAGATTGTATCATCTTTCTCAGATGTTTATTTTTATTTGATAGGGGTAGGCAGGGGTAGGGAACAGGGTGAGGAGTAGTGACTTTTAAAATGAATCTTCAATTAGAAGTCCAGCATAGGATAGTCCATCATAGGAAAGCGTTATTTGGGTTCTATTCCCTGAATATGTTAATGAGCTGGAGTCAGTGGAGGTGGGGGATTCATTTTTGATGAGCAAATAGAATTTTGCCTGCCGCATTTCAAAAGAATTGTCTGGATTGCAGTACTGAAACAGCAAAGTTGCAGCTGCTGACAGTTACTTGTAGTACCCTCAACTAAGTGGCCATTAGCAAGTAGATCAAACTGGTCTGTTTTCATGTGATTTATAACTGGCATTTTCAGAATATACTGTCTTTTTTCTGCTTTGTCATACATTTAGATTTATTGTCTTTGCTAAGGGAGCTGCTTCCAACACTATTTTTGGAAATGGACTGTAGTTTTAAACCCTGATATGGAAAGTTTGGTGTTTGTAATTGTGCTAAACTAGAGACCTGAAAAAACAGTAACAGGAAAATAAAAGGTGACAAATTACAACTCAAAATATAGGGAAAGTGGCAGAGAGGAGTTTGCTGCACTCCTCAAACCTGGCAGCCATATTCAATGTACCAATACGACTTAAGACCAGAATTCACACGTCCTCAATTTGAAGTAAAGCTCATTCTAAATTCAGATAGTCAATGGTACAAGATAGAATTGGGTTTGGGGAGCTCATTTTATCATTCTTTTAGTCAAATTAAGCTGTAGGAACTGTTGATAATACTGGTTTAAGAAGGCATTTGTTTAATTTATCTTTATCATTCCCATGCAGATGGTAACTTAAAAATCTCTTCGAAATGGATGAGTTTTCAGAAAACTAGTGTAGAAAGTCATGTCTTGATCATCACTCATTTGGGCAAAACAAATAAAATCCTATATGGATTCAGATCTTGTCCCAATATTGTGATCTTGTTATTCAGTATTCACTTACAAACATGTAACTACATTAAAAACATATTCATAAAATGGTGATAATTTCACAAAAGAAGTTACTAGTAAGATTTTTTGGGGAAATAAAACTGTCGCAAATAGCTTATTAAACAGTACTGTACCCGGATTAAGGGGTTTCAGTTCATCCTAGATACTGCATTATAGTTGAATGGGTCAGATGAGAATTTCTTGAGGGACTCTTCAGTTGTATTCCAGTTTCTGAGTAAATCTACTGTAACGTGTCTACCCAAGAAGCACTCCAAAGTACTTTTAAACATTTGAAGATGTTCTGATGTGCTTTTCCTGTGTATTGGTTTCCAACCTCTAATTCAAAAATTGCATCCTGTAAAAATGCAGTTTTCCAAATCTCTCAGATCTTTCTTTTAGGCCACTACTAGAAATAATTGGGAAATGTTAAGTGCCTAATTAACTTCTATTCAGCAAGAAAATTCATGTTTAGTCAATGAGAATTCACCGTTGGTTCAGGTTTGTAACCACTTTGATATCAGGTCAGAAGTCTGTTCATACAATCTTTGAAGTGAACTGAGATACATAGGTTAAGTTGACTTACTTTACTGCTGTCAACCTTTTGAGTTGAAACAGATTGAAACTGACTCATGAGAACAAAGTAATTTACAAGGAAAATAACACCACTTCTGTAGCTACTTGGATTCAGTACTTAAAAGTCTGTGGTAAATTTGCATGGGCGATTGTGTATTCAGTATAATTTTTGTTTATTATTGTAAATACATTTGGTGTTGTAGCTGCTCTTAGTGTGGTCATTTGTACACAGTATTGGATGTTTTATGTGCACCATTTTCTCCTTTAAAATTATATAAATATTATAGTTCCTTTGCAAGGAGTAATTAGACCTGTTTCATTTGTGTATGTTTTTACAGCTGGAGAGAGACTGGATATGTATTCTTGTGTTAAAACTGTTTTCTATGGTAGACTTGTACTGAAAACTTGGAGGCCTTGGCTTTGATTATATTGTGTAGATATTTGTCATGTATAAAGAAAAGGCATGTTTGTCAACTCCAGCTTTGCTCTAACTGTCTCCTTTGTACATATGTATAACATACAGCATATGTTTATGAGGCTTTTGTGATGAATAAACACTGTACATTGGAATTGGCCTGAAGATGTGCGTGTTTTACTGTGTTCCTTCCCCCCCCCCCTCCCCCCCTTCAGATAGTATCCTAGTCCTTGCCTCATTACAAACTATTAAATGCATATCCACTTGTTTTTGGAAATGTAAAATGCTTGCAAATGTAAGGACACGGATTTACTACTGGATTGGAAAAATCGGATAACTCTCTGGGCCAGATTTAGCTGCAGACTAGATGGATAGAATGAATATTTCCTCCCAGTGGCTTTATTGGGGTCCAGAATCGGCTTTTGTAATTTACTTCCTATTGAACATCAATCGATAACTTCAAACTGCAGGTGTAGACAATGAAAGACCTCACAAAAACCTTTTAAGAGTTGACTCCTTAAAATATGATTTATTAATTTAAATAAAAATGGAAAGGAACAAACATTGATCAACTATTTGCTATAAAATGCTGAATTTGGTTTTGAAAAGAGCAGAGGTAAGGGTGGTCAATACAATTCTGCTGTACTGTTTGGCCTTAGAAACACATTTTAAAAACCGCTAATTCTAAATAAGACTTCTGAGAAGGTTTTTTAAATGCATTTGTGTGTCCTTTACAACCTGACACAGTGGTTCTCAAATCCCTTGGGATCCATAGAGACTTACCAGGGGGCCTGCAAAATAACGTGAAAGTGCTTACCGAGCACTTCTGTTGAAGAGAGACACAACGCGTGTGTGTTTTAAATGTTCCTCGCAGGAGCAGAGCATGCGGACTGAAGCTATAAACTCCATTGGTAAGCTTATAACAATGGGCGACAGGTTATTGACCCATGGATCCATCCGTCATAACACAATATCAATGGAAATGCGATTCCCGATACTCCTTGTAAACACTCAGCAGGTCAGGGTGCATCTGTGGAACAACAAACAAGCCGTTTCGTGTATGGGTCTTTCCTCAACCACTTTAAAGTCCACAGATGCTGCCTGAAATGCCAAGTGTATCTAATTCCAGATTTCCAGCATCTACTGTTTTTTGTTTATTTGCTGCACCAGACAGGATTTACTTCTCAGTTATTTTACCACCTGGTCTCGTTGGCGGTGTGTGAAAAAAATACTTCGTACTATTAGCATTTGATAATGAACCAGTTATAATGCAGGTTTAGAATCCAGCAAGTGGCCAGTCTGCAGTTTCTATCAGAAACCTTGTGTAAGATATGGATTTCCTGCCCACGAGCCATGTTCACGATTTTTGATAAATATTGTAAATTGCTGTTCTCTGCAGCCGCAACACGGCGTTCCGGAGGGTGTGTTGCCTGCCAGAGTTAAAGATACCTCCTCGCAGTTGGAGAAGAACTTGGAGTGGGAGGGGGTGGTTGTCGTGGTTCATGTAGGAACCAATGACATAGGTAGAACTAAGAATGAGGTTCTGCTGAGAGTTTGAGCAGCTGGGGTCTAAATTAATAAACAGAACCTCAAGGGCAATAATCTCTGGATTACTACCTGAGCCACGTGCAAATTGGCATAGGGTCAAGCAGATCAGAGAGTTAAATGCATGGCTCCGAGAGGTGTAGGAAGAAGGGGTTTCAATTCATGGGGCACTGGCACCAGTACTGGTGAAAGAGGGAGCTGTTCCATCGGGACGGACTCTGCTTAAACCAGGCTGGGACCAGTGTCCTGGCGAATTAAATAACTAGGGCTGTAGATAGGGCTTTATACTAAAAAATGGGGAGGAACGGTCAGGTGAGGGGAAACTTAGAAAATTAAAGAGAAAGGACAAGGCAATAGTGCAGGGTAGTGATATGGGTAATGATAATCAGAGTGTGACAGGAAGGGACAGAGTGTACAAAGATAAGAGTGCACGAGGAAATAGGGTCAGAGTAAGGAATAATGGTTAAAAAAAAACTAAAAGGCCCTTTATCTGAATGCATGCAGCATTTGTAACAAGATAGATGAATTTATGGCACAAATAGAAATAAATGGGTATGATCTGATAGCCATTACAGAGACATGGTTGCAAGGTGACCAAAGCTGGGAACTGAATATTTAGGGCTACTTGACATTTCGGAAGGATAGACAGAAAGGAAAATGAGGTGAAGTAGCTCTATTAATAAATGATGAGATCAGTACAGTAGTGAGAAAAGATCAAGATGTAGAATCAGTTTGGGTGGAGATAAGAAATAGCAAAGGAAAGAAGTCACTGGTGTGAGTAGTCTATAGGCCCCCTAACAGTAGCTACACTGTAGGACAGAGTATAAATCAAGAAATAATGGGGGTTTGTAAGAGAGGTATTACAATAATCGTGAGCAACTTTAATCATAGAATCAGAAAAATTATGGCACAGATAGAGGCTATTCAACCCATCGTGTCCATGCCGGTCAACAAAGAGCTATCTAGCCTAATCCCACCTTCCAGCACTAGATCTGTAGCCCTGTAGATTACGGCTCCTTAAGTGCATATCCAAGTACTTTTTAAATGTGATGAGGGTTTCTGCCTCTACCACCCTTCCAGGCAGTGAGTTCTAGACTCTCACCACCCTCTGGGTGAAAAATTTTTTCCTTATCTCTCCTCTAATCCTTCTACCAACTAGTTTAAATCTATGCCTCTTGGTTATTGACCCCTCTGCTAAAGAAAATGGGTCCTTCCTATCCACTCTATCTAGGCCCCTCACAATTTTATACATCTCAATTAAATCTCCCCTCAGCCTCCTTTGTTCCAAGGAAAACAACCACAGTCTATCCAATCTTTTTTCATAGCTAAAGTTTTCCTGTCCTGGCAACATCCTCGTAAATCTCCTCTGCACCCTTTCTAATGCAATCACATCCTTCCTGCAATGTGGTGACCTGAACTGCACGTAGTACTCAAGTTGTGGCCAAACTAGTGCTGTACACATATATAACATTTCTTCAACCAGAGGGTGGTGGGAGTCAGGAACTCACTATCTGAAAGGGTGGTAGAGACAGAAACCCTCCTCACATTTAAAAGGTACTTGGGTGTGCACTTAAAGAATCGTAATCTACAGAGCTACGGATCTGGTACTGGAATCATAGAAAATAGGTGCAGGAGTAGGCCATTTGGCCCTTGGTGCCTGCACCACCATTCAATATGATCATGGCTGATCATACAACCTCAGTACCCCATTCCTACTTTCTCTCCATACTCCTTGATCCCTTTAGCTGTAAGGGCCACATCTAACTCCCTTTTGAATATATCTAATGAACTGTCCTCAACAACTTTCTGTGGTAGAGAATTCCACAGGTTCACAATTCTGAGTAATAAAAGCTTCTCATCTCGGTCCTAAATGGCTTACCCGTTATCCTTAGACTGTGACCCTGGTTCTGGACTTCCCCAACATCGGAAACCTTCTTCCTGCATCTAACCTGTCCACATCCGTCAGAATTTTATGTTTCTATGAGATCCTCTCATTCTTCTAAATTCCAGTGAATATAAGCCTAGTCGATCCAGTCTTTCTTCATATGTCAGTCCTGCCATCCTAGGTATCAGCCTGGTGAACCTTCGCTGCACTCCCTCAGTACCAAGAATGTCCTTCCTCAGATTAGGAGACCAAAACTGTACAGAATACTCAAGGTGTGGTCTCACCAAGGCCCTGTACAACTGCAGTAAGATCTCCCTGCTCCTGTACTCAAATCCTCTCGCTATGAAGGCCAACATGCCATTTGCCGCCTTCACTGCCTGCTGTATCTGCATGCCAACTTTCAGTGACTGATGTACCATGAAACCCCCCGGGTCTCATTGCACCTCCCCTTTTCCTAATCTGTCACCATTCAGATAATAATCTTGTTTTTGCCACCAAAGTGGATAACCTCACATTTATCTGCATTATACAGCATCTGCCATGCATTTGCCCACTCACCTAACCTTTCCAAGTCACCCTGCAGCCTCTTAGCATCCTCCTCACAGCTCACACTGCCACCCAGTTTAGTGTCATCTACAAACTTGGAGATACTACATTCAATTATTTCATCTAAATCATTAATGTATATTGTAAATAGCTGGGGTCCCAGTACTGAACCTTGCGGTACCCCACTAGTCACTGCCGACCATTCTGAAAAGGACCCACTTATTCCTACTCTTTGCTTCCTGCCTGCCAACCAGTTGTCTATCCATGTCAATACATTACCCCCCACCCCCAATACCATGTGCTTTAATTTTGCACACTAATCTCTTTTGTGGGACCTTGTCAAAAGCCTTTTGAAAGTCCAAATTCACCACATCCACTGGTTTTCCCTTGTCCACTCTACTAGTTACATCCTCAAAAAATTCCAGAAGATTTGTCAAGCATGATTTCCCTTTCATAAATCCATGCTGACTTGGACCGATCCTGTCACTGCTTTCCAAATGCGCTGCTATTACATCTTTTAATAATTGATTCCAACATTTTCCCCACTACCGATGTCCGGCTAACCGGTCTATAATTCACTGTTTTCTCTCCCTCCTTTTTTAAAAGTGGGGTTACATTAGCTACCCTCCAATCCATAGAAACTGATCCAGAGTCTATCGAATGTTGGAAAATGACCAACAATGCATCCACTATTTCTAGGGCCACTTCCTTAACTACACTGGGATGCAGACTATCAGGCCCTGGGGATTTATCGGCCTTCAATCCCATCAATTTCCTTAACATAATTTCCCGACTAATAAGGATTTCCTTCAGTTCCTCTTTCTTGCTAGACCCTCGGTCCCCTAGTATTTCCGGAAGGTTAGAAACATAGAATTATTTGTGTCTTCCTTTGAGAAGACAGAACTAAAGTATTTGTTCAATTGGTCTGCCATTTCTTTGTTCCCCATTATAAATTCACCTGATTCTGACTGCAAGGGACCTACATTTGTCTTCACTAATTTTTTTCTCTTCACATATCTATAGAAGCTTTTGCAGTCAGTTTTTATGTTCCCTGCAAGCTTACTCATACTCTATTTTCCCCTTCCTAGTTAAACCCTTTGTCCTCCTCTACTGAATTCTAAATTTCTCCCAGTCCTCAGGTTTGCTGCTTTTTCTGGCCAATTTATATGCCTCTTCCTTGGATTTAACACTATCCCTAATTTCCTTTGTTAGCCACGGTTGAGCCACCTTCCCCGTTTTATTTTTATTCCAGACAGGGATGTACAATTGTTGAGGTTCATCCATGTGATCTTTAAATGTCTGCCACTGCCTATTCTTCAAGTATCACTCACCAGTCTATCCTAGCCAATTCACATCTCATACCATCAAAGTTACCTTTCTTTAAGTTCAGGACCCTAGTCTCTGAATTAACTGTGTCACTCTCCACCTTAATTAAGAATTCTACCATATTATGGTCACTCTTTCCCAAGGGGCCTTGCACAACAAGATTGCTAATTAATCCTCTCTCATTACACAACACCCAGTCGAGGATGGCCAGCTCTCTAGTTGGTTCCTCGACATATTGGTCTAGAAATCCATCCCTTATACACTCCAGGAAATCCTCCTCCATCGCATTGCTGCCAGTTTGGCTAGCCCAATCTATATGTAGATTAAAGTCACCCATGATAACTGCGGCAGATCGTGAGGCTGGCAACGTGAGAGCGGGTGGCGCAGGAGGATAAAGGGCAGCAACAGCAACTGGGAGTGGCAGCAGATCGGGAGGCCAGCTGGTGCAGGGGCAGAAAGTAAACAAAGAAGTAAAAAGCAATCGAAGTGTGACGTCACAGCCAAGCAGGTAAGTGATTGGCTGGTGGATTGGTGAGTATTTAATCTTTTTTTCTTTTTATTTCCTTAGCAGTAAGAAACTTTGTCATTGTTGCCAAATTAAATTAATTTAAGGTTAAGTCATGGCAGGAGAGCCCAGACCTATGTCATGCTCCTCCTGTGCTATGTGGGGAATCAGGGACACTTCCAGTGTTCCTGACTACTATGTGTGCAGGAAGTGTGTCCAGCTGCAGCTCATGGCAGACCGCATTGTGGCACTGGGCTGCGCATGGACTCACTGAAGCATCTGCGATGCTGAGGATGTCGTGAATAGCCCGTTTAGTGAGTTGGTCACACCGTAGGTAAAGATTACTCAGGCAGCTAGGGAATGGGTGACTATCAGGCAGAGCAGTGGAAGGGGTCCCCTGCGGTCATCTCCCTCCAAAACAGATACACCGTTTTGGGTACTGTTGGGGGAGATGACTCATCAGGGAAAGGCAGCAGCAACCAAGTTCATGTCATCATGGGTGGCTGTGCTGCACAGGAGGGCAGGAAAAAAGAGTGGGAGAGCTATAGTGGCAGGGGATTCTATTGTAAAGGGAATAGATAGGCGATTATGCGGCCTCAATCGAGACTCTAGGATGGTATGTTGCCTCCCTGATGCAAGGGTCAAGAATGTCTTGGAACAGCTGCAGAGCATTTTGGAGGGGAAGGTGAACAGCCAGTTGTCGTGGTGCATATAGGTACCAACGATATAGGTAAAAAATGGGATGAGGTCCTACAAGCTGAATTTAGGGAGGTAGGAGTTAAATTAAAAAGTAGGACCTCAAAGGTAGTAATCTCAGGATTGCTACCAGTGCCACGTGCTAGTCAGAGTAGAAATAGCAGGATAGTTAAGATGAATACGTGGCTTGAGGAATGGTGCAAGAGGGAGGGATTCAAATTCCTGGGACATTGGAACCGGTTCTGGCAAGGGGATGGGAATCTATGCAGGGAATCAGATGGAAGTAAAATGGGGGCAGAAGCAAAAGGGAGAAAGCAGATAAGGAAAGGTGGAGGGCAGAGAAATCAAAGGCAAAAATCAAAAAGGGCCACATTGCATCATCATTCTAAAAGGACAAAGAGTGTTTAAAAACACAAGCCTGAAGGCTCTGTGTCTCAATGCGAGGAGCATTCGTAATAAGGTGGATGAATTAACTGTGCAGATAGCTGTTAATGGATATGATGTAATTGGGATTACGGAAACATGGCTCCAGGGTGACCAAGGCTGGGAACTCAACATCCAGGGGTATTCAGTATTCAGGAAGGATAGACAGAAAGGAAAAGGAGGTTACGGTAGCATTTCTGGTTAAAGAAGAGATTAACGCAATAATAAGGAAGAACATTAGCTTGGATGATGTCAAATCTGTATGGGTAGACCTGCGGAACATCAAAGGGCAGAAAACGCTAGTGGGAGTTGTGTACAGACCACCAAACAGTGGTAGTGAGATTGGGGATGGCATCATACAGGAATTTAGGGATGCGTGCAATCATGGGTGACTTTAATCGACATATAGATTGGGCTAACCAAACTGGCAGCACTATAGATATGTGAAGAGAAAACGATTAGTGAAGACAAATGTAGGTCCTTTGCAGTCAGAATCAGGTGAATTTATAATGGGGAACAAAGAAATGGCAGACCAATTGAACAAATACTTTGGTTCTGTCTTCACAAAGGAAGACATAAATAACCTTCTGGAAATACAAGGGGACCGAGGGTCTAGCGAGAAAAAGGAACTGAAAGAAATCCTTATTAGTCAGGAAATTGTGTTAGGGAAATTGATGGGATTGAAGGCCGATAAATCCCCAGGGACTGATGGTTTGCATCCCAGAATACTTAAGGAAGTGGCCCTAGAAATAGTGGACGCATTGGTGGTCATTTTCCAACATTCTATAGATCAGTTCTTGTGGATTGGATGGTAACTGATGTAACCCCACTTTTTTTTTAAAAAGGAGGGAGAGAGAAAACAGGGAATTATATACCGGTTAGCCTGACATCGATAGTGGGGAAAATGTTGGAGTCAATTATTAAAGACGTAATAGCAGCGCATTTGGAAAGCAGTGACAGGATCGGTCCAAGTCAGCATGGATTTATGAAAGGGAAATCATGCTTGACAAATCTTCTAGAATTTTTTGAGAATGTAACTAGTAGAGTGGACAAGGGAGAACTAGTGGATGTGGTGTATTTGGACTTTCAAAAGGCATTTGACAAGGTCCCACACAAGAGATTAGTGTGCAAAATTAAAGCACATGGTATTGGGGGTAATGTATTGACGTGGGTAGAGAACTGGTTGGCAGACAGGAAGCAAAGAGTAGGAATAAATGGGTCCTTTTCAGAATGGCAGGCAGTGACTAGTGGGGTACCGCAAGGTTCGATGCTGGGACCCCAGCTATTTACAATATACATTAATGATTTGGACGAAGGAATTGAATGTAATATCTCCAAGTTTGCAGATGACACTAAGCTGGGTAGCAGTGTGAGCTGTGAGGAGGATACTAAGAGGCTGCAGGGTGATTTGGACAGGTTAGGTGAGTGGACAAATGCATGGCAGATACAGTATAATGTGGATAAATGTGAGGTTATCCACTTTGGTGACAAAAACAGGGAGGCAGAATATTATCTGAATGGTGATAGAGTAGAAAAAGGAGAGGTGCAACGAGACCTGGGTGTCATGGTACATCAGTCATTGAAAGTTGGCATGCAGGTACAGCAGGCGGTGAAGAAGACAAATGGCATGTTGGCCTTCATAGCAAGAGGATTTGAGTATAGGAGCACGGATGTCTTACTGCAGTTGTACAGGGCCTTGGTGAGGCCACAGCTTGAATATTGTGTACAGTTTTGGTCTCCTAATCTGAGGAAGGACATTCTTGCTATTGAGGGAGTGCAGCGAAGGTTCACCAGACTGATTACCGGGATGGCAGGACTGACATATGAAGAAAGGTTGGATCAACTATGCTTATATTCACTGGAATTTAGAGGAATGAGAGGGGATCTCATAGAAACATATAACATTCTGACGGGATTGGACAAATTAGATGCAGGACGAATGTTCCTGATGTTGGGGAACTCCAGAACCAGGGGTCACAGTCTAAGGATAACGGGTAAGCCATTTAGGACCGAGATGAGGAGAAACTTCTTCACTCAGACAATTGTGAACCTGTGGAATTCTCTACCACAAAGTTGTTGAGGCCAGTTCGTTAGATATATTCAAAAGGGAGTTAGATGTGGCCCTTACGATTAAAGGGATCAAGGGGTATGGAGAGAAAGCAGGAATGGAGTACTGAAGTTGCATGATCAGCCATGATATTGAATGGTGGTGTAGGCTCGAAGGGCCAAATGGCCTATTCCTGGATCTATTTTCTATGTTTCTATGTACCTTTATTATGCCAAATAGTTTCCTGTTTGATGCCATTCCCAACCTCACTACTACTGTTGGTGGTCTGAACACAACTCCCACTAGCGTTTTCTGCCCTTTGGCATTCTGCAGGTCTACCGATACAGATTCCACATCAGCCAAGCTAATGTTCTTCCTTACTATTGCATTAATCTCTTTAACCAGCAACGCTACTCCACCTCCTTTTCCTTTCTGTCTATCCTTCCTAAATGTTGAATACCCTGGATGTTGAGTTCCCAGCCTTGGTCACCCTGGAGCCATGTCTCCGTAATCCCAATTACATCATATCCGTTAACAGCTATCTGCGCAGTTAATTCATCCACCTTATTACGAATGCTCCTCGCATTGAGACACAGAGCCTTCAGGCTTGTATTTTTTAACACGCTTTGTCCTTTTAGAATTATGTTCTAATGTGGCCCTTTTTGATTTTTGCCTTTGATTTCTCTGCCCTCCACTTTTCCTTATTTCCTTTCTACCTTTTGCTTCTGCCCCCATTTTACTTCCCTCTGTCTCCCTGCATAGATTCCCATCCCCCTGCCATATTAGTTCAAACCCTCCCCAACAGCACAAGCAAACACTCCCCCTAGGACATCAGTTCCAGTTCTACCCAGGTGTAGACCATCCGGTTTGTACTGGTCCCACTTCCCCCAGAACCGGTTCCAGTGTCCCAGGAATTTGAATCCTTCCCTCTTGTACCAAGCCACGTGTTCATCTTAACTATCCTGCTATTTCTGCTCTGACTAGCACGTGGCACTGGTAGCAATCCTGAGATTACTACCTTTGAGGTCCTACTTTTTAATTTGACTCCTACCTCCCTAAATTCAGCTTGGAGGACCTCATCCCATTTTTTACCTATATCGTTGGTACCTATATGCACCACGACAACTGGCTGTTCACCCTCCTCCTCCAAAATGCCCTTCAGCCGCTCCGAGAAGGTGGGATTAGGCTGGATTTTTTGATCGGCACCGACACGATGGGTCGAATAGCCTCCATCTGTGTCGTAATTTTTCTGATTCTGTAATTAAAGTCGCCCACGATTATTGCAGTATCTCTCTTACAAGCCCCCATTATTTCTCTGTCCTACTAGTACTGTTTAGTAGGACAGAGAAACTTCCCTGTTCTTGTACTCTATGCCTCGGCTAATAAAGGAAAGCAGTCGTCTGCCTTTTTAACTACCTTATCAACCTGTCCTGCTACCTTTAATCTGTGGACATATACTCCTAAGTCCCTCTGTTCCTCCACACCTCTCAGTACCCTCCCATTTTTTGTGTATTCCCTTGCCCTGTTGCCCCTTCCTAACTGCATTACCTCACACTTTTCTGGATTGAATTCCATTTGCCACTTACTGCCCAACTGCCCAGTTCATCGATATCTCCCTGCAGTCTAGAGCTTTCCTCCTCACTGTCAACCACACGGCCAATTTTTGTATCATCTGCAAATTTCTTTATCAAGCCCCCTACATTTAAGTCTAAATTATTAATATATATACTACAAAAAGTAAGGGACTGAGCCCTGTGGAATCCCACTGGAAACAGCCTTCCAGTCACAAAACTCTCCTCAATCATTACCCTTTGCTTTCTGCCACTGAGCCAATTTTGGATCCAATTTGCCACTCTCCCTTGGATTCCAGGGGCTTTTAATTATTTGATCAGCCTACCATGTGGGACCTTGTCAAAAGCCTTGCTAAAATCCATGTAAACTACATCAAACGCACTGCCCTCATCGACCCTCCTTGTTAACTCCTCAAAGAACTCAATTAAATTAGTTAGACACGATCTTCCTTTAACAAATCCATGCTGGCTGTCCTTGATTAATCTGTGTCTTTCTAAATGACTATCCCTCACAATTGATTCCAGTAATTTGCTCACCACTGAGGTTAAACTAACGGGCCTGTAATTGCTCGGTTTATCCCTTCCTTCCTTTTTGAACACTGGTACAACGTTAGCAGTTCTCCAATCCTCTGGCACAACTCCTGCAGCCAGCGGGGATTAAAAAATGGTCAGAGTCTCCGCAATTTCCTCTCTTGCTTCTTTTAATATCATCGGATATATTTCATCCAATCCTGTCGATTTATCTACTTTTAATCTTCTTGTAGATGTGACAAATCAAATCGGCAATGTAACCTTGAGGACGAGTTCATAGAGTGTATTCGGGACAGTTTCTGAGAACAATATGTTGTGGAACCAACCAAGGAACAGGCTATTTTAGATCTGGTAATGTGTAATGAGACAGGATTAATTAATGATCTCATAGTAAAGGATCCTCTAGAGAAGAGTAATCATAACATGATAGAATTTCACATTCAGTTTGAGGGTGAGAAACTTGGGTCTGAAACTAGTGTCTTAAACCTAAATAAAGGTAATTACAAAGGGATGAAGACAGAGTTGGCTAAAGTGGATTGGGAAAATAGATTAAAAGATCAGGCAGTAAGCAGCAGCAGACATTTAAGGATATATTTCATAATTTTCAACAAGATATATTCCATTGAGAAAGAAAGATTCTACGAGAAGGTTGAACCATCCATGGCTAACTAAAGAAGCTAAGGATCATACCAAATTGAAAGAAAAGGCATACAATGCTGCAAAGATTAAAAGTTGGGAACATTTTAGAGACCAACAAAGGATGACTTAAAAAAAATAATAGAGGGAGAAAATAGATTGTGAGAGTAAACTAGCAAGAAATATAAAATCAGACAGTAAGAGCTATTTACAATCTATTAACGACTTGGAAGAAGGGATCAAGTGTACCGTAGCCATGTTTGCTGACGATACAAAGATGGAAGGAAAAGCAATATGTGAGGAGGACACACAAAAAGTTGTAAAAGGCAGGCTAAGTGAGTGGGCAAAAATTTGGTAGATGGAGTATAATGTTGGAAAGTGTGAGGTCATGCACGTTGGCAGAAAAAATCGAAGAGCAAGTTAGTATTTAAATAGAGAAAGATTGCAAAGTGCTGCAGTACAGCAGGACCTGGGGGTCTTGTGCATGAAACACAAAAGGATAGTCTGCAGGTACAGCAAGTGATCAGGAAGGCCAATGGAATCTTGACCTTTATTGTAAAGGGGATGGAGTATAAAAGCAGGGAAGTCTTGCTACAGTTGTACGAGGTATTGGTGAGGCCACACCTGGAATACTGCGTGCAGTTTTGATTTCCATATTTAAGAAAGGATATACTTGCTTTGGAGGCAGTTCAGAGAAGGTTCACTAGGTTGATTCCGGAGATGAGGGGGTTGACTTATGAGGAAAGGTTGAGTAGGTTGGGCCTCTACTCATTGGAATTCAGAAGATTGAGAGGTGATCTTATCGAAACATATAAGATTATGAGGGGGCTTGACAGGGTGGATGCAGAGAGAATGTTCCTACTGATGAGGGAGACTAGAACTAGAGGACATAATCTTAAAATAAGGGGCCACCCATTTAAAACTGAGATGAGGAGGAATTTCTTTTCTCAGAGGGTTGTGGATCTGTGGAATTCGCTGCCTTAGAGAGCTGTGGAAGCTGGGACATTGAATAAATTTAAGACAGAGATAAGGGAATAAGGGGTTATGGGGAGCGGGCAGGAAAGTGGACCCGAGTCCATGATCGGATCAGCCATGATCGTATTAAATGGCGGAGCAGGCTCGAGGGGCCGTATGGCCTACACCTGCTCCGATTTCTTATGTTCTTATGAGCTTCTTCGGGTATATAAAAAGGAAGAGAGTAGCTAAAGTAAATGTTGGTCCCTTAGAGGATAGACTGGGGATTTAATAATGGGAAACAAGGAAATGGCAGACTTTGAACAAATATTTTGTACCTGTCTTCAATAGAAGACACAAAGCATCCCAATAATAGAGTATCATGGAAAAAGGGAGGAAGGAAATCATTAACAGTAGAGAAAAAGTACTAGGCAAACTAATGGGACTAAGGGCTGACAAGTCCCCTGGACCTGATGGCCTGCATCCTAGGATCTTAAAAGAAATGGCTGCAGAGATAGTAGATGCATTGGTTGTAATCTTCCAAAATTTCCTAGATTCTGAAAAGGTCCCAGCGGATTGGAAAACCCCAAATGTAACGTCCCTATTGAAGAAAGGAGGGAGACAGAAAGTATGAAACTATAGGCTAGTGAGTCTAACATCTGTCATTGGGAAAATGCTGGAATCCATTATTAAGGAAGTAGTAGCAGGACATTTAGAAAATCTTAATACAATCAAGCAGAATCAATATGGTTTTATGAAAGGGACATCGTGTTTGACAAATTTATTAGAAAATAGGAGCAGTAGTAGTCCATTTGGCCCTTCAAGTCTGCACCGCCATTCAATATGATCATGGTTGATCCTCTATCTCAACACCATAATCCTGCTTTTTCCCCATATCTTTTGATGCCTTTTGTGTCTAGAAATCTATCTATCCTCCTCTTAAATATATTCAGTGACTTGGCCTCCACAGCCTTCTGTGGTAGAGAATTCCACAGATTCACCACCCTCTGAGTGAAAAAATTTCTCCTCATCTCAGTCCTAAATTTCCTACCCCGTATCCTGAGACTGTGACCCCTTGTTCTAGACTTCCCAGCCAGGGGAAACATCCTCCCCACATTCAGTCTATCCAACCCAGTCAGAATTTTATACCTTTCAATGCGATTCCCCCATATTCTTCTAAACTCTAGTGAATACAGGCCTCGTTGACCCAATCTCTCCTCATATGACAGTCCTGTCATCCCAGGAATCAGTCTGGTGAACCTTCGCTGCATTCCCTCTATGGCAAGTCTATCCTTTCTTAGGTAAGGAGACCAAAACTGCACACAATACTCCAGGTGCGGTCTCACTAAGGCCCTGTATAACTGTAGTAAGACATCCTTGCTCCTGTACTCAAAACCTCTTGCAATGAAGGTCAACACACCATTTGCCTTCCTAACTGCTTGTTGCACCTGCATGTTTGCTTTCAATGACTGGTGTACAAGGACACTCAGGTCCCTCTGTACCTCGACACTGCCCAAGTCATCACCATTTAAATAATACTTTGTCCTTATGTTTTTCCTACCAAAGTGGATATCTTCACATTTATCCATGTTATACTGCATCTGCCATGTGTTTGCCCACTCACTCAACCTTTCTAAATCGCCTCACAACTCACAATCCCACCTAGTTTTGTGTCATCAGCAAACTTGGAAATATTATATTTGGTTCCCTCATCCAAATCATTTATTTATATATATATATATTAGTACTGGCATGGATTGAAAATTGGTTACCCAACAGGAAACAGAGTAGGAATAAACGGGTCTTTTTCGGGGTGACCACAGGGATCAGTGCATGGGCTCCAGCTATTCAATATAAATTCTGCACTGATCCCTGTGGTCACCCCGAGAAAGACCTGTTTATTCCTACTCTCTGTTTCCTGTCAGTTAACCAATTTTCAATCCATGCCAGTACATTACCCCCCAATCCTATGTGCTTTAATTTTGCACACTAACCTCTTATGTGGGACTTTATCAAAGGCCTTCTGAAAATCCAAATACACTACATCCACTGGTTCTCCCTTATCTATTCTATCAATGACATCCTCAAAAATCTCCAGTAGGTTTGTCAAACATGATTTTCCTTTCATAAATCCATGTTGATTTTGTCTAATTCTGTTGATATTATCTAAGTGTGCCGTTATTACATCCTTTATAATAGACTCTAGCATTTTTCCTACTACTGATGTTAGGCTAACCAATCTGTTGTTCCCTGTTTTCTCTCTTTCTCCTTTTTTAAATAGTGGGGTTACATTTGCCACCCTCAAATCTGCAGGAACTGTTCCATAATCTATAGAATTTTGGAAGATGACAACCAATGCATCCACTATTTCCATGGCTACCTCTTTTAGTACTCTGGGACGCAGATCATCAGGCCCTGGGGATTTATCGGCCTTCAGTCCCATTAGTTTCTCCAGCACTATTTTCTTACTCATAATTATTTCCTTTAATTCCTCTTGCTGACTAGACCCTTGGTTCCCTAGCATTTCTGGGACGTTATTTGTGTCCTCTTCTGTGAAGACAGAACTGAAGTATATTTAATTGTTCTTCCATTTCCTTGTTCCCCATTATAAATTCTCCCATTTCTGTCTGTAAAGGATGTACATTTGTCTTCACTAATCGTTTTCTTTTGCAATCGGTTTTTATGTTCCTTGCAAGTTTACTCTCATACTCTATTTTTCCCCCTCTTAATCAATCTCTTGGTCCTTTTTTGCTGAATTCTAAACTGCTCCAAATCCTCAGGCTTGCTACTTTTTCTGGCAACTTGTATCATCATCATCATAGGCAGTCCCTCAGAATCAAGGAAGACTTGCTTCCATTCTTAAAATAAGTTCTTAGGTGGCTGAACAGTCCAATACGAGAACCACAGACTCAGTCACAGGTGGAACAGATAGTCGTTGATGGAAGGGGTGGGTGGGACTGGTTTGCCGCACGCTCTTTCCGCTGCCTGCGCTTGATTTCTGCATGCTCTCGGCAATGAGACTTGAGGTGCTCAGCGCCCTCCCAGATGCACTTCCTCTACTTAGGGTTGTCTTTGGCCAGGGACTCCAAGGTGTCCGTGGGGATGTTGCACTTTATCAGGGAGGCTTTGATGGTGTCATTGTAATGTTTCCGCTGCCCACCTTTGGCTCGTTTGCCGTGAAGGAGTTCCGAGTAGATTGCTTACTTTGGGAGTCTTGTGTCTGGCATGCGAACTATGTGGCCTGCCCAGCAGGCCTTGATCCTAACCAACGGATCCATCACAGACCCAATCCACGGTCCAGACCGGGGTCAAACAGGGCTGCGTCATCGCTTCAACCCTCTTCTCAATTTTCCTCGCTGCCATGTTCCACCTGACAGTCAACAAGCTCCCCGCTGAAGTGGAACTAAATACAGAACCAGTGGGAACCTGTTCAACCTTCGCCGTCGCCAGGCCAGATCCAAGACTACTCCAACCTCTGTCATTGGGCAACTTTGTATAACTCCTCTTTGAACGTAATAATATCCTTAATTTCTTTTGTTAACTGCGGTTGGGCCACTATTCCTTTTGTGTTTTTACACCAGAAAGGAATGTATAACTTGCAATTCATACATTTGTTCCTTAAATGCTAGCCATTGCCTATCCACTGTCATGCCTTTTAATGAATTTTCCCAATCTATCATAGCCAATTCATTCCTCATACCTTCGTAGTTTCCTTTGTTTAAATTTAGGACCCTAGTTTTGAATTGGACTACTTCACTTTCCATCTTAATAAAGAATTCAATCATGTTATGGTCACTCTTCCCTAAAGGACCCCGCACAGCAAGACTGTTAATTAACTCCTTCTCATTACACAATACCCAATCTAGGATAGCCTGTTCCCTAGTAGGCTCCTCAACATAGTGGTCTAAAAAACCATTTCGTACACACTCCAGGAATTCATCTGCCACAGTATTATTACTAATTTGGTTTGGCCAGTCTATATGTAGATTAAAGTCACCTACGATTACTGTAGTACCCTTGTTATATGCATCTCTAATTTCCTGTTTGATGCCATCCCCTACACTACCACTACTGTTTGAAGGCCTATAGACAACTCCCACCAAAGTTTTCTACCCCTTGGTGCTCCTTAGCTCCACCCAGACTGATTCTACATCTTGATTTTCTGAGCTAATATCCTTTCTCACTATTGCTCTGGTTTCATTCTTTACTAACAATGCCCTTTTCCTTTTCGAGTTCTCTGAGGATGTAACGAGCAGGGTGGATTAAGGGCACCAGTAGATGTAGTGTATTTGGATTTCCAAAAGGCATTTGATAAGGTGCCACATAAAAGGTTGCTACACAAGAGCTTGTGGGTGTTGGGGGTAATATATTAGCACGGATAAAGGATTGGCTAACTAACAGAATCAGGATAAATGTGTCATTCTTAGGTTGGCAAACTAACAAGTGGGGCACCACAGAGGTCAGTGCTGTAACCTCAACTATTTACAATTAATATTAATGACTTAGATGAAGGGACCTAGTGTATAGAAGCCAAATTTGCTGACGATACAAAGATAGGTGAGGAGGACACAAAGAGTCTGCAAAGGTATATGGATAGGTTAATTGAGTGGGCAAACATTTGGCAGATGGAGTATAATGTGAGAAAATGGGAGGTTATCCACTTTGGTAGGAAGAATAGAAAAGCAAAATATTATTTAAATGGAGAGAAACTACAAAATGCTGCAGTACAGAGGGATCTGGATGTCCTTGTTCATGAAACACAAAAAGTTAGTATGCAGGTACAGCAAGTAATCAGGAAGTCAAATGGAATGGGGGATGGAGTATAAAAGTAGAGAAGTCTTGTTACAACTGTACAGGGTATTGGTGAGACCACACCGAGAGTACTGTGTACAGTTTTGGTCTCCGTATTTAAGGAGGGATATACTTGCATTGGAGGCTCAACCAGAGATGGTTCACGAGTTTGATTCCTGGTATGAAGGGTTGTCTAGAGGGCATAGTTTCAGAATGAGGGGTCTCCCATTTAATAACATAATAGGAGCAGTAGGAGGCCATTTGGCCCCTCGAGCCTGCTCCGCCATTTAATACGATCATGGCTGATCTGGTCATGGACTTAAGACGAAGATGAGGAGGAACTTCGTCTCTCGGAGAGTTGTGAATCTTTGGAATTCTCTACCCCAGAGAGCTGTGGAAGCTGGGTCATTGAATATATTCAAGGCTGAGAGAGACAGATTCTTAAACTATAGGGGAGTCAAGGGTTATAGGCAGGAAAGTGGAGTTGAAGCCAAGATCAGATCAGCCACGATGTTATTGAATAGCGGAGCAAGCTCGAGGGGCAGTATGGCCTACTCCTGCTCCTATTATGTTCATGTGTTGCTCTTAACATTTTTCATTCAATTTTGTTATGGCAATTGTCAAGGTGTAGTTGCAGACTCCTTCCACTAGGTGGTTCTGTGGCCTGAGTTTCTGAAGCGTTGCTCTCCATTCTATCGCCATCTTGTGTAAATGTAAAAGAAAATGTCTTTTCAACGTTGCAGGCAACTTACTGATATATACTTGTGCATGAGAATTAATTGGTGACCCTACAGCAGCCACTGAAGCAAAATGGGGTAATGATGCCTATTAAATCATGTTAACTGTCTGTAAAATTACTGACCATGGGTTTGCTGAAATTACAACTTGCCTGCCATTAGGTGAGGTTTTTTTTCAGATCTAAAAAGGAAAAACCTAGGAGGGGAGAGTGCATCGAGAAGCACTGAGTGACACAAAGATCGCCAGGACTAATCCATTTGAAAAGGGATCCTTCAAAGAAAGTATGAGAACCATTGATCTAATATACTGTTGCAGGGAGGAAAGTGACTTTCTTTCTGTTGTGTCCACTATATACCTATCCATGTATTTGAGGGACAGAAACTGACCAAATTCATCTGGATAGAGACGAGTTTTTCATGCAACTGCTACTGCAAAATCTGTATTTGACGAAAACATCTTCCTTTTTTTTTTAACCTCTCTCAGTTTTGGCTGTTACAAATGTTTGTCCTTTTCATTATCCCAGATTTTCCTCCTTCCCACTGATCTTCTGACAGACATGCATCTTTATACAGACCCTTTTACCTGAAAGAATGGGCTGAAGTAGGCTGCTTTTTCTGGCCGAACTTAAAAATCCCCAGTTTCCCCAATCAATTTGCATTGGTGATTATTTTCCAACAGTCTATCGACTCTGGATCAGTTCCTATGGTCTGGAGGGTAGCTAATGTAACACCACTTTTAAAAAAAGGAGGGAGAGAGAAAACGGGTAATTATAGACCGGTTAAGCCTGACATCAGTAGTGGGAAAAATGTTGGAATCAATTATTAAAGATGAAATAGCAGCGCATTTGGAAAACAGTGACAGGATCGGTCCAAGTCAGCATGGATTTATGAAGGGGAAATCAAGCTTGACGAATCGTCTGGAATTTTTTGAGGATGTAACTAGTATAGTGGACAAGGGAGAACTAGTGGATGTGGTGTATTTGGACTTTCAAAAGGCTTTTGACACAGATCCCGCACTAGAGATTGGTGTGCAAAATCAAAGCACATGGTATTGGGGGTAATGTACTGACGTGGATAGAGAACTGGTTGGCAGACAGGAAGCAGAGAGTCAGGATAAACGGGTCCTTTTCAGAATTGCAGGCAGTGACTAGCGGAGTGCCACAGGCTCAGTGCTGGGACCCCAGCTCTTTACAATATACATTAACGATTTAGATGAAGGAATTGAGTGTAATATCTCCAAGTTTGCAGATGACACTAAACTGGGTGGCGGTGTGAGCTGTGAGGACGCTAAGAGGCTGCAGGATGACTTGGACAGATTAGGTGAGTGGGCAAATGCATGGCAGATGCAGTATAATGTGGATAAATGTGAGGTTATCCATTTTGGGGCAAGAACACGAAGGCAGAATATTATCTGAATGGCGGCAGATTAGGAAAAGGGGAGGTGCAACGAGACCTGGGTGTCATGGTTCATCAGTCATTGAAAGTTGGCATGCAGGTACAGCAGGCGGTGAAGAAGGCAAATGGTATGTTGGCCTTCATAGCTAGGGGATTTGAGTATAGGAGCAGGGAGGTCTTACTGCAGTTGTACAGGGCCTTGGTGAGGCTTCACCTGGAATATTGTGTTCAGTTTTGGTCTCCTAATCTGAGGAAGGACGTTCTTGCTATTGAGGTAGTGCAGCGAAGGTTCACCAGACTGATTCCAAGGATAGCTGGACTGACATATAAGGAGAGACTGTATCAACTGGGCTTTTACTCACTGGAGTTTAGAAGGATGAGAGGGGATCTCATAGAAACGTATAAGATTCTGACGGTGTGGATATCTGAACGGAATATATGGAATTAAGGACAGTAAAGTAAACGGGATATATGAAAATGTATAAGCCATGGAAGAATAGCTGGGAGAATGTCAGATTGCAAATAGTGCAACATCAGCATAGCTAACAGTCTGTCTCAAGGTTTCAAGTCACTAATCCTGCCAATAATACATCTGCAGAATTGCAAGGTCTCAGTAAATAGTCACACCATTAGATTGAAACATTTGGAGGCAATACTTGAGCTTTCAAGAAGAACATCTCATATAGATTGACTAATGAGTGGCTGAGTTAGACTGTCAATCCATTTGTATTTTGTTATCTGATTTCAAAACTGTATAACTGTTAACGCTTTACGATGTAACTTCACCTATCCGTAGGGAGTGTGTACGCTCTATCCAGAGAGTATATCTTCTGTCTGATAGGTCTTACTGGCCGGTAATAAAGACTGCTTTGTTCAAAGCACAAGAGGTATTCGACTCAGTAATTTTACTGAACCAGATTGAAGTAAAAGAATCCAGGAATTAACATTTGGTGTCAGAAGTGGGATCTCAATGGACGACTGCCGAAAACTTGCGAATTAAGAGCCAGACTAGCCTTGGACGAGACGAGGGGAAAATGGCCACTGGAGTGAGTATGATTTTAATACTGCTCCAGTTTCCCCCGGTTTCAAAAGTCTGAGGAAAGTTTAACCACTCGCTGGTTCTCAGGTAGTGTCTGAACGAGATCCAGGACAATCTGGTGAATACCTTTCAAACTTAGAATAGGGATAGAGATAGGGAAATTGCGCGATGACGCAAACCAAGCGGCGACTTGGAAAGATAGTTAGAGCTAGATAGGGATAGATGATCAATCATGGATTAAAAAAAAAAAAATTAATAGGAAAGAAAAGAGACTCTTGTGAATGTCTGTTTAAATGAGAAATGCTTCTGTGACTTTTACTGTAAAAAAAAAGCCGGGGAGTTGTGGTTTGTTTTATCTCAAACAGAATGAAAGTTTGTTTTAACCCTTCGTAGTGTTGTCCTGTATGTGGGAAGTTTAAGAGTGTGAACCTTATTGAATTACGTATATTCGGATGATAAGTTACGGAGCCAGGAAATGCCCAAAGGATAGGTTTGTTAAAAAAAAAGAAAAAATTACATGGTCCCGGTGGTTAAAAAAAAAGAAAAACTTGTTGAAAGAAAACATTCAGAGAAGGCACAGCAAAACAACTGAGATGGATTCAAAAGGATTTAAAAAAAATATATATTAAATAACACGACCTTGAGGCTGGAACAATTGAGATAACGAAAAGCAATCACAGCCTACGTGCCAGACTTCTCTCTAGTTATAAAAAAAAAGTAACGTACTAAATAGGTGCCGAAAGAAAAAAAAATGTTCTGAGATTTTAAATACATCACTCCTGTCCAGTTGGCAGAAAAACTCCATTAAATTAGGGCTTTCATTGACTGATTGGATTTAAACTGCGCAGTAACGCGAAAGGATAGGGAAATTTGGAGACTGAAAGAAATTAATTGAGGCTCATAAGAAATCAAAATTGGAAAATTAGGCTCACAGGGAATAAAATGGGGATTTAAATAGAAGATAGGTGTTCAACTCAGGTACGACGTCGACCTTGTATATCACTTGGCCCGTCTAGGCTCTGATTGAATTTTAAAAAAAACCCCGCAGCAACTCGGAAGGTAGGGCCGAAGCGAACGCGCAGTGACATAAACGCGCAGTGAAGCGAACGCGCAGTGACGTCAACGCGCAGTGATGTAGACGCGCGGTGACGTAAATGCGCAGTGACGCCGACGCGTAGTGACGCAGAGGCGCAGCAACGCGAATCGCGAAAGTCAGTGCTAATGGCAGTAAGTCTGTAAGTTTTAAAGTGTTTAGAGTTTTAAGTAAAGTTTTAAGTATTGAAATCGCGCGGCGACGCGAACCGTGCGGCGACGCGGGTAAGTGTTAGAAGTCTTTGTCTATTTTGTAAATCGCGCGGCGACGCGAACCGCGCGGCGACGCGGGTAAGTGTTAGAAGTCCTTGTTTATCTTTTAAAGTTTAAAGTATCTTAACTCGCGCGGCGACGCGAGCCACGGGTCGACGCGGATTGCGCGGCGACGTGAACTGCGAGGCAACGCGGATTGCGCGGCGACGTGAACTGCGAGGCGACGTGGTAGTTTAGTATTGAAATCGCGCGGCGACGTGAACCGCGCGGCGACGCGGGTAAGTGTTAGCATTAGTAAAGTTTGGTTATTTGGAGTTAGTTAAAGTCCGTGTTAGTTCTGTAAAGTCTGTGTCTATTTTTAAGTTTGTTTAAATTGCATGACGACACGAACGCGTAGCGACACAGTAATACGAGGGGCAGTGTGAAAATGGGTAATCAGTTAGATAAAACCACGGATGCGGATAATCCGCTACAAAAGCTATGTGAGGAATTCCCTGAAAGAGCTGAAGACTTTAGAAAATTATCAGGAGCCCTGAACAAATTATTAGGGGATGACCAGTGGCCTCTAGGTCACACTAGAAGCGTAGAGGTAAAAAAAAAAGCACAGGGATTAATTTGGAGAAGGGGACGAGGAAAAGGGGATAAAAAAATTTAATTGCAACCTGGCGACATTATTGTCAGAAATTAAAAGATGCATCACTTCTATCGAGTTGGCAAACAAATGCTATTAAATTAGGACTTGCATTGACAGAGGGAACACATGTTAAAACTGTAGACGTCTTTTTAAAAAAAAAGAATGAATGTGCGCACGAGAAACTTGCTAAGAGATCCTCTGGGACCTCTGAGAAAGGTATTGATCAACTACAAGTTAAAATGGCTGGCTTTGTGTTAACCGAGGCTGATGATGAAATTGATGAGTGGCAACTGACTCAGCGCCCAACGGCACCTCCCGCACCCCCTGGCCTCTTGCTCCAGTCCTCTTCCCAACACCCTCCACCTAACACTCCGGTAAAAAGAGTTAGGAACAACCACATATCACCAAAGCAACAAACCCAAACTGACTCCTCATCCTCTGATAGCGATTCGGATCCCCAGTTTACAAGCAATATAGCCGAAAGGACCAGATCTCACACTAGAAAGGGCAGAACTATATCTTGACATCACAAACAGTCCCATAAATCTTCTAGTCAACCTACCAGTCCAAGTTGTGAAAGACATAGCAAACACCCCCGCCGATCGAGACGCAGAACTGTCAAGCAGTCAGACAGCTCTGAAACATCCTCCGGCCTAGAAATGATTTCCAAGATCCCAAAGTCCCGACACCAATTCCCTGTCAGACCAATGCCAAACCCTGATGCACAACAAGCTGCAGACCACCTCTCTATAGATGTCTGTGATCTTCAAACAACTATTTGATTGCTCACGCTATCCGGACAGATGGAAAGGGCAGTTAGATATTATTGGCAGAAAAAGAAAGGGGAGGGGGGAGGTGCGCCCCCAACCCGGGTCAAGACTGAATACGTGACTAGAAAGGAAGAGCCATCTCGGGAGGAAGGATCAATAGAACCGTAGTGTGGCATACAGGATTGGATGGATAAGCAAGGATACGGTTATACTAAACAACCAAACGGCCCGAGCCCTGCTAATAAACCTCCCTATTGTCCCCGGCATGGTATGGGAAGAGGCCGGGACTGGGTAAGAGGAATTGACTGTTTTAATTGTGGGCAGGAAGGACATTGGAATAAAAATTGCCCCTACCGTCAGCATGGAAAAGGAAGAGGAGGAAGAGGAGGGGGGCAAGGGGGGAGAGGAGGATCTTACACTAACTTCTCCCAGAACAACCCCTTTGGTCAATTGTCCCCTGATTGACTACGCAGCTTAATTGTGCAGGGATCCTCCCCGGACGATAGATACGGGAGCCTTCATGTCTTCTGTACAATCAAAGCTTAAACTCCCTGCCACTACTGAAACACAGGAACCTTCAGGATTCCTGGGACACATCTCGACATTCCCAGTGTCAGAACCGGTTAAAATGGGTTACCAGGAAGAATCGGTGGAACATCGAGTTGTTATCACAACCAATCTGGACTGTAACTTGATGGCTAGAGACCTCCTTTGCAAATTCCAGTTGCATTTGGAGTATGGAGATTATTGTAAAACAGGAAACCCTTAAGCGGCAGTATTATACCACTAGAACCCCTCAGTGGTGGTCTCTGGACCTGCCGCAGGCACCCTATCACGTGACCCTAGCATACGATCCCAGTGGAAAGAATCAGGACCTGCAGAACTTTTATCAGGATCACGAAGGGGAAGTGAAGGGAATTCTATTAAGGGCTAGAGTGACTGGACTGGAAAGAGAGGCAGATTTTGTGGAAGTGGATAAGGATCTGTGGAAACAGCCCCTAACAATGGCACCGCATATTGCTCGTGAAGTATTAGCCCCTCACCATGCTAAAGATTTGGGAGTTATGGTACGCAAGGCCATAGATGAGGCTGACCCTACCATCCGGGATGTGCAAATCGTAAAACATGGCCGAACAGTCCAATTTCATGGGGACCCCGAGAAGGTCTTAACGACTCTACAGCATCATACTGGCTCGGACATACCTGACTATGTGGATCCTCATGTGTGGGCAGAGGACCCCTCCCAAGTGGGTTATACTCCCATTAATTGAGATCCCAGTGCAGGGCAATGTGGACTGGCCCTCTATCCGACAGAACCCACTGAAATCACAGGCAATCCTAAACTGACTTTTCGGCACTGTACTGCAATTAATCCGGCCTGTTTTCTTACTGAGCCACCCCAAGATGAGGAAGAACCCAGTCATGATTGTTTATGTTTGTTGACGGAAGTACTTCTATTAATCCAGAAGATCTGCTTTGAAACCGCCTATTCTGCTCAACAAGCTGAACTATTCGCCCTCACCCAAGCCTGTATCTTGGCCAAAGATCTCAAAGTCAATATCTATACCGACTCTAGGTATGCCTTTGGGGTGGCGCATGATTTCGGACAATTATGGAAAAATAGGGGATTCCTAACCTCACAGGGGAATGAGATATCTCATAAACAGCTAGTATCTGATTTGTTGCAAGCCCTCATGTTCCCCAAACGCATTGCCATTGTACCAAGAGGCCAAACAGGCCTCTCGTGACCAACAGATGGTAGTGCCCAAAATTATGAGTCAGACTAAAAATCCTGCGAAGGATAAGTTAGCCTCGGAAAAACCAATGCCAACCATCCAAGATGTTATAAAAGCACAGGGGGACGCTCCTGAAAAAGATAAACTGTTGTGAAAATATTATGCATGTACTTATGACAATGTTTCTAAACTCTGGACCACTCCCGCGGAACAGACTTGCATGTCTGACGAGTTGGCCTCATGGGTTATAGAATGTCTGCATTTTGCTACTCATTGTGGAGCAAGGGCAACAAGTGATACGCTTTTGGCTACTTGGTGGCACCCTAAACTCCAGGCGCTCACCCAGAACATCAGTAGTCGTTGCCTGGTTGGCCAGCAACATAATCCAGGGAAGGGAGTCCCCTGTGATTGGGGTAAAACGCCCCTACCCGAAGGTCCCTTTGAGACATTTCAGTTGGACTACATTGAGTTGCAAAAAGTTCAGTGTTACAAATATGTGTTAGTAATAGTAGATGTGTTTAGCAGATGGATTGAAGCCTACCCTAACCTGGACAATAAGACTCAGACTGTTGTTAAGGTGTTAATGAGGGAAATTGTTCCTAGATATGAGATCTCAGCTAGACTGATGACCACCTATGTTCTTTCTCTGACTCAGGCTCTGCGACTAGTTCACAACCAGGTTCAAGATGCTCACCTCGACCTCCCAGTTTTACCCGAATTGTCCCTCGTGGCACCAGGGAAGTATGGATTCGGAAGGGATTAGAGCCACAATAGGAGGGGCCTTTTTAGGTGTCACTCACTACCCCCACTGCAGCCAAGGTTGAGGGGAAAAGTGCCTGGGTTCACCTGCACCACTGCAAGCTCATCACCATTTAAACAAATTTTGCTGGTTAGTCTAATTCCTGTTTCTGTTCCAGATCTCCTCCAACCTATAGCTGAACAAGGCAGTTGAAGGAGGATCAGTTTGAACTCTTACCTGTCAGACAGCCAAATACACTGACTGAGACCTGAAGGGAAATGTGAAAACAGAACTCTTTTTATCAGCTAAATAATTGGACTATTTATAAGATGAGACTGTGTCTGTATGCTACTGTCTGCATAATAGTGTTGATATATGACAGTTTTGGTGCATGGGAAGGAAGACAAAGGCGAGAGCTCCATGTAAACACCTGTTTGTATATGTCTTACGTTTATGCGGAAAAAGGGCACTTCACTAGATGCTGGGTGTGTTCACATATCCCTATACATTCCAAAGGGGGAATTCCTTTGCGCACCGTTCCCCTGACCCTAACTGAGACTGTTAGATGGATTCAAAGAAACGATATTGGAACAGGTAGCTAACCGTACTGCTGAGGCTCTGGAGGGCATCACAGCTGAAATGGTAGCGATAAGGACCGTAGCATTACAAAACCGAATGGCCCTCGATTACCTGTTAGCTGAGAAAGGGGGAACGTGTGCCCTGATAGGATCTGAATGTTGCACTTACATTCCTGATAGTTCAGAAAACATAACCCACCTTGCCGATCACATAAGGAGGGAGGTGAAAAAGTTATCCACACCAGCAAAAGAACTTAGCAGGTTTGATTGGTTTCTGGGTGGATCTTGGTGATCCTATCTAATACATGGGGCAATTGTTCTCCTCATAATAATTACCTGCTGTTTGATTGTTGGTTGCCTTAACCTCTGCTGTAAAGCAATGACAAGGTTAGCAGACCCTCTTGTGGTCAAGGGTTCCCGGGTTATGATCCAACAAACTAGAGAACTACTCAACAATGCAATACTCATAGAATGATCCTAAATGTTATCATAGAATGATAAAAGGGTGGATGTGGATATCTGAACGGAATATATGGAATTAAGGACAGTAAAGTAAACGGGATATATGAAAATGTATAAGCCATGGAAGAATAGCTGGGAGAATGTCAGATTGCAAATAGGGCAACATCAGCATAGCTAACAGTCTGTCTCAAGGTTTCAAGTCACTAATCCTGCCAATAATACATCTGCAGAATTGCAAGGTCTCAGTAAATAGTCACACCATTAGATTGAAATATTTGGAGGCAATACTTGAGCTTTCAAGAAGAACATCTCATATAGATTGACTAATGAGTGTCTGAGTTAGACTGTCAATCCATTTGTATTTTGTTATCTGATTTCAAAACTGTATAACTGTTAACGCTTTACGATGTAACTTCACCTATCCGTAGGGAGTGTGTACGCTCTATCCAGAGAGTATATCTTCTGTCTGATAGGTCTTACTGGCCGGTAATAAAGACTGCTTTGTTCAAAGCACAAGAGGTATTCGACTCAGTAATTTTACTGAACCAGATTGAAGTAAAAGAATCCAGGAATTAACAACGGGACTGGACAGGTTAGATGCTGGAAGAATGTTCCTGATGTTGGGGAAGTCCAGAACCAGAGGTCACAGTCTAAGGATAAGGGGTAAGCCATTTAGGACTGAGATGAGAAGAAACTTCTTCACTCAGAGAGTTGTTAACCTATGGAATTCCCTGCCACAGAGAGTTGTTGATGCCAGTTCATTGGATATATTCAAGAGGGAGTTAGATATGGTGCTTACGGCTAACGAGATCAAGGGGTATGGAAAGAAAGCAGGAAAGGGGTACTGAGGGAATGATCAGCCATGATCTTATTGAATGGCGGTGCAGGCTCGAAGGGCCGAATGGCCTACTCCTGCACCTATTTTCCATGTTTCTATGAACAGGACTTTTCAATTAAGCTAAATTATGATTGTTTCTACCTCATTTTGAAAATGAGATGTGTTTTATAAACCCTGAACACCATCCATGCTGTGGACCACCTTAATCTGACAAGGTAGATTTAAATACTCAACTTGAATTTTTGTGTGTGTTGATTTGATTGAACAGTTTTTGATTTATATAATGAATTGATAACTACATTTTCCATACATCCGCTTCTTGATTAAATTGTAGCTGGGAATATCTAAGCTGCAACTTAAGTAGCCAGTCGATGTTGACAGTTTGGTTGTAGTAGATCCATTTTTAAAAGGAACGGGAAGTTGATAGAAGTCCCTGCTGAAATTATAATTTATTTTATTTCTATATTAAATAGTTAAGCAATTACATTTTAGCTTTCTTGACTGTTCTTAACCAAACCAATCCTTCTACAGAAATAGACTTTGGAGGTGAAATTCCATCTGCTAATAATTGTAGTTACCATGGGCTCAATTTTCCTCGGGAGTTGCTGGGTTTTTTTTGAAATAGGCTGCTTTTTCTGGCCTAACATAAAAATCCCCAGTTTCCCCAATCAATTTGCACCAGTGTGACTCAGCGACGTTTTTTTTTAGGTTAGTTTTTTTTTCTCAAAAGGGGGCGTTACCAGCCACCTACGCCAGTTCTGGCCATTTAAGTAACTTTGGCCAGCTAATAGTTACTCCATTTCTACTTAGACCAGCGTATGTGGCCTCTTGTGTAAACCCTTGTAGAGAGTTAAAGAAATTGGCGCAGGTAAGTGCAGCAGATGCCCGGACAGCAGCAACAGGAAAGGTAAGAGAGAGGGGGAGGAAGAGAGAGGTGGGGGGAGGGAGAAGGGGTGGGGGGAACCATTGACTGGGAGGGAGGAGACCACTCGGCCTGGACTAGGGAGCGGACCGGGAGGCCACTCGGCCAAGGCTAGGGGCAGGAGAACACAGTGGTAGGCAGGAGAACTCAGAGAACGCACCGGCAGGAGAACACACCGGCAAGCCCTTCGGCCAGGGCTAGGAGTGGGAGAACGCACCGGCAGGAGAAGCGAATCGGTGGGGACCGATTATGGGACTGGACCAGCAAGCCCTTCCTGCAGGGTTGGTGGTAAGTTGCTATTATGTGTTTTTCAATTCTTTGAATGTGTTGCGAGGTGGCTGTATGCTTGTGTCCCTGGTTACCATGGCAGCCCGATCTTTTTGGCTCCACCCGCCTCAAGTTAGGCCACGTCAAAATGAAGAGATCCTAAGGGGAAACTTACAACACTTTTTTTGGCGTACTTGGGCCACATAAAAATCGGGCATAACTCTTCAAGTACGCCCAAAAAAATGCTTTGGGGAAAATTGAGCCCCATGTCTGAGTGAGTGACCTCTGTTGGAAATGACATGTACAGTCAGTGCGTGAGAACAGAATTGGACTCGATTGCCACTCTCATAGGCTGCTGACAATCACTGGGCCCGGAGATTAAGAGTGGTCACTTAATGCAAAGTACCAGAAGGCAGCTGCCAGTTGGGAAACTACCCCAGGAACAGCCTGCATCTTCAGGAGAGGAAGGAAATTGGGGGGTGGGGGAGATTAAAACACTAAGAAACAAATCAAACTACCAGCATTAAGACACTTAAGACAGTATATTTTATGTTATTTTGCCAGGGTGAAGAGTGTAATAGTTTAACTCTTATTATGATTTAGAAGTTGATTTTTTTTAAATTGCAACTTTATTCAGTCAATACAACTTAACTCAGTAAAATTGGCTTTTTCAATTGGTTTGTATTTTCCAGTAATAACTTTCCATTTTGACACAAAAGAAATCATTTAATGGATGCTGAAAATGTGTAGAAAGAAATAGCTTCATTTCTTTTTCTTATCGGCCTCCTTCCCTTTCCCTTTTCCTTTCCCTTTTCCTTTGCCTTCTCCTCCTCCTTTCTTTTTAATGTACAGGTGCTTGTAGATTCCAATTCCTCTGCGAACCATGACACCGCGCCACCATGATTGAATCTGAGAGAGGAAAAAGATAGTCTCTTATACAAAGGAAAATCAAGGGATTTCTGTAGCAGTGTCAGATTGCAGTACAGATAAAAACAAAGTACTTGACTCTGATTTCTAACTGTAATAATTGTACACCAGGAACCCAAACATTTCTTGATACATTACTGATCATTGCACCCTATACTCTTAAAACTGGGGCTCACAGGAATGCTTCAATGATCTATATGTTTGATCAATCAAAGACAAAATGCAATAAATGCACACAAATTACATATTTCAATACAGTAACTCTAAAGATCATGGGCTAGAAATGCGTTTTTTGATAAATGGTATTTTTTCGCCAAATATACTGTTTTCACTCTGCTACCGATATGAGGCCTAAAATTCAAGCTTCAATTTGCTCAGCGGTAAAAAATCATTGTTGTACGAGGATTCGTGGCACAAACCGCAAATTTTCTGCAACTTTACTCCGAGGTCGATCGCTGCAAGAGAGGCATTGGGAGCAGAGAAAACATCTTCAAAAAAATTGCAAAAATTAAAAAAAAATCACAAAACATTCACGACACTTAACTAGCGAATTGCTGCAAAAGAATTAAAAAATAAAAACTTTAACTTACCTTTGTTGCAGGTCTTCATACTTACCGCTGATCCAAGGATTGCAATGCAGCTTTTTACCTGCTGTTTTTTTTGTCCTAAATACGGATGCGCACTGAGCTGGCGCAAGACGTCTGAATTTCCCGCTGACCAGTTTTTCGCGAAAAATGGTGAAATAGCGCAAAAAAAACGGCCGCAAAGTCAGAACATTTTTCGCCTCATAGCTTTGTGTATGTAAATGTCCAATATTGTTCAACTAGTTGTTGTACTGTGTGGTGGTTTAATCGGATCTGTGTACGTTTCATATTAAAATATATCAACTTGATTGAACTTTTTTCAGTACAGACCATTTTCATATTCTGAAAATGTACTAACGTGTGGTCTTTTGATATGAGTTACCATTGCCAAGACTGATTAGGAGCACTGCTAAAGGAAGTCTTGATCTCTGGCCTATTGCTACCATCATCCCACTACCTATTCAGTGAGGAGATATTCAATCAGAACTATACTATTTAAATAATCCTAAAATTGAGGATTCCCTCCATAACAATCTATATTTTTAAAAATCGTCAATATTCCAACTACATGTACTAAAAACTAATCAAGAATAGCAGGTATTTTTTCAATAGCAAATATTTGACAAAAATTAAATGCAGCAATTAAACTTCTCAGAAAAGCTAGGTGGCTTACTGTGTCTATGGTGTCACTTTGTGCTTCATTGTACTCTACGCTTAATGGGCTTTGCATATGCACACCAGGTCACAAAGTATGCTGGAATATGTACTTTCCCTGGAAAATAGGGGTTTCATTTCAACAATTTTGGTTCTCCTTCATATGTTGTCTTATGCTCCTTTCATGAGCAATTTCACCCTCCCCTATTAATACCGTCCTGAGTCAGATGATCTAGGGCAGGTTTTCTGGCTATATGCTAAGAAACTCAGGAAGTTCCATCCTCCAAGTGGCAAATTAACTAGAGGGACATATCCATTATTGATTCAGGAAACTGAGATTTAGAAGTATTTTGTGCCTGTTGGAGGTTTCAGGTAAGAATGGTAATGTCAGACTGCCAGAGGTGACTTCGACAAAGTGCTGCTGTTGCAGATCAGTGTTAAATTGCTATGGAGAAAGTGTATTGTTTAGGTTCCCTATACCCCATTACATAAGAACATAAGAAATAGGAGCTGGAGTAGGCCATTTGGCCATTCAACAAGATCATGGCTGATCTTCGACTTCAACTCCACCTTCCCGCACAATCCCCACATCCCTTAATTTCCCCAAATTTATTGACCCTGTCTTGAATATACTCAATGACTGAGCATCCACAGTTCTCTGACGTAGGGAATTCCAAAGATTCACAACCCTTTGAGTGAAGAAATTTCTCCTCATCTCAGTCCTAAATGGCTGAACCCTTATTCTGAGACTGTGACCCTGTGTTCTAGATTCCCCAGCCAAGTGAAACATTCTCGCAGCATTAACCCTGTCACGACCCTTAAGAATTTTATGTTTCAAATCGATCATGTCTCATTCTTCTAAACTATGGGGAATATAGGCCTAGTCTCCTCAATCTTTCCTCACAGGGCAATCCCCTCGTCCCAGGAACGAGTCCAGTGAACCTTCATTGCACTCCCTCTAAGACAAGTATGTCCTGCCTTGGTAGAATGGGCTTAAAAAAGTAGTCTAAAATTTGTACATGCTGAGAACCTCTGAGCTGAACAAAATGTCAGCCAATGTAATCTGGTAGTGTCCCAGACTGTTGTACCTTTTAAAATTATTGGCCTACATTTTGTAAGAAAAAGTTACCATATTCCACCTACAAAATTTCTGTTTCCCACATCGGCCATTTTGTGACCTTTCAAAGTCAGCTTGTCAACTAATGCTGAATTAGGGGACATTTTTACTGTGAACTCATGACCATGAGGAACTGGATTTGCAGTGCTCAATCTCTGCAACAGTTATCCTGCAGCCTCTCTGAATGAGAGTGCAGTTTGTGGGCAATTATGCCATGGTCTGGGCCCATACAAAGTACGGACTGGATTAAGACTTTCCTGGTTGTCCAGCAGGCAAAACTTATTCTCATCTGGAAAAACTTTTCTTTTAACTCCACTTATTTCCTCCAGATATGAGTCGCTATGGAAACCCACATGGGTCATAGCAATGCCTGTCTTTCTGTAAGACATGTTAACACTTTTTTCCCTCCCCTCCCTGATTGTTCCCCATTACATTAAGGACCACATCAGTGCTGCTTCTCTTGCTTTTACTTGGTCCATAATCTGACTCTTCCCTTCCCTTCCTGGACTTCTCGGTCTCTATCTCTGAGGATAGGTGACAACTGACATAAGGCTCACTGACTCCCAAAACTACCTGGATTATACTTCTTCCCACTACCTTCTGCCAAATTCTCTGTCTCTGTTGCATCTGCTCTGATCTTGTCACCTTCTAAAATTATCTTTTTCTTCAGCCTAGGATTCCCCTGATGGAATCTTCAACTGAGTCTGATCTATTTTCTATGATTTTGCCCTTGCTCCTCCTTCCCCCTCTAAGAACTGTGATAGCGTTCCCTTTGTCCTCATCTTCAACCTCCCCAACCTCCACATTCAGCAGATGATTGATCTTCTGCCATTTCCAATATGATCCCACCACCAAACACATGTTCCCTTCCCTCCATTCTCAGTTTCCCTCCAAGATGCCCTGGTTCACTCTTCCATTACCCTTGCCACCTGCTTTCCTTCCCCTGACATCTTCCCATGCAGGAGATGCAACACTTTCTCATTCACCTCTCACTGCTGTCCAAAGCCCCAAACACTCCTGAGTAGACAATAATTGTACTTCCTCCAGCCTAATGTACTGTATTTGCCGCTCATAGTGCAGCCTCTCTTAAATTAAGACGACCAAACGCAGATTAGGTGACTGCTTTGTCAAACACCTCCATTCTGTCTGCAAGTTCAACACCAAGTTCCATGGCACTTGCCACTTTAATTCCCCATCCAGCTCCCACTCTGACTTCTGTCTTTTACCCTTCTATACTACATAGATTTATATATAATGTACAGCACAGAAACAGGCCATTTGGCCCAACGGGTCTATGTCAGTTTATGTTCCACACAAGCCTCCTTATTTCATCTCAACCTATCCACGCATCCTTTTATTCCATTCTCCCTCATCTACTTATTTATCTATTAGGCCACCTCTCAGGCCTTTAAAATTATGAAGTGGTTCAATATGGTAGATGTAGAGATGTTTTCACTTGTGGGGACCATAAATATAAGATAGATGTTGACCTGGGTTTTTCTTCACCCAGGCTCCTGAGTCACTGGAGCCTGCTTCACTTTGCTAGTTTTTCATGCTGGCATTTCTACCACATTCTCCATGTCTCATACATATATTTAATTTCTCTCATTATGCCTCACTGTCTCGTGCTAATATCACCTGCATTTAACCATCTCCTGTTTTCCACTAAAGCACTTTAGAGAACAGTCTATTTCTTCTTGTATGTGTGCATATTATTCTACCCCCTTCCCTTTGTTCTGTTTCTTTGTAAATGCTGTTCATCTATAATAACCTCCAGTTCTGATTATAAGTCTACACCTAAAACAACAACTTGTCTGTCCTCTGCATGACCTGCTGAGTGTTTCCAGCATTTTCTGCTTTTGTTTCCGATTTCTTGCTTTTTGTTTAAATAACCTGAATTTAGTTGTGATTTTGCTAAAAGATATAATGGCATAAAATGTTTTTTTTTTAACTATTAATTGGAACAATTTGAGTGAACAGAACATCCTTATTCCAGTGAAAATCTGTCAGAAGAAAATTTATGTTGTACAATTGCATTATTAAATTATGAAGATGACTTTTGCATCATTCAGGTGAGCTTCTTGCAGCCAGACATCAACAGTTTGATTGAATTGGTTCCAGATCCTCATTCTAATATGCATATCATATAATTATGCGTGTGAAATTCTTGCATGTAATTTTACCTTAATAAGGTTTCTAAATTCTGTCTCTTCTTGTGTCCTTTTCTTCCATTTGTTCTCTTTCTCAATCCGATCCTCGATTATCACTCGTTCATATGTCAAGTGCTGAAGGGATAGAAAGAAAGAATATTAGCCGACATTTTCCTTTTCTTTCCCTTTCCTAATTATATTAATCTGAATAAAATAATGAAGAAGCAGCCTAGTCCAAAACATGTTTCAAGAAATTCTAGTGGATCAAGACTCTCATCATTGTTATGATATTTAGTATCCTTGAGCAGTACAATGAAAGAATGATGTGCATTTATTTAATGTCTCTCACAAACATCTCAAAACAATTCAGTGCGATGAATTGTTTGGAATGCAGAGATTATGCACGCAACATGTTCTTGGAAGATAAAGACAATCATTCTATGTAGCTCTGCAGTCCTAAATTTTGAAGCATATGTTGAATCCCTCCTCCATTCTCCAAGCTTACCGAACTTCCTGCTTCCCAGCCACGGGGTGGGAACTTACTGTGTATAATTGGAAGAAAAGAATTTATAAAGCATTTATAAAGCACATTTCATGCCCTCGGTACATCCTAAAGTATTTTGCATTAAATAGTTTTTTTCTCAAAGACACAGCTTATTTTAATAGCCTAACCATTTTTACACGGTGTATTCTTATCGGTACGCTTGTACAGAGAAACCTATCCAGAGCACAGGAAAATTCTGATCATGATTTGTAAAAAGTAGATCAGTAGCATTACCTTTTCAGAGTATTCTTTGAGAAGTTGCAAATCACTGGTCTTAGATGCTTTCAAAGCACTCAGATCACTCTGCTTTGTTTCAATATCTTTATCATATTTTTCCATCCAAAATTCCAGCTTTTCTTCCAGGTCCTGATTGACAAATGGAGAACAAGTGGAGAGCAATAAAAATAGAATTCCCAAGGTACTTTAACCAACAGAAAAAATGGGTAGTTTCCAGAAAGTTTTTAATATTTGATTATTTTCTTTCTATTTCTCTCTCAGACTCATCTTCTCACATATGTTTTATATTTTATTAAATTCTGGTACCCTGTGCTACATTAGATATAATAAGTATTTTTCTTCAGATATAGTATTCAACAATAATAAACAGTCAATATAATGGTTTGGGTGGTGTTTTAGTTTAACTTTCAACTTTACAGTTTAATGGACATTTTTTTACCTTTTTGTAGTTGATTTTATTTTCAGCCCCCAATTTATCCTATTTAACAATGAAGTTATATTTAAAGCTGAACAAAGTGCAATCAGCAAAATATTTTTTTCTTCCCTTCCTCTCCTGAATATTTTCCCTCTTGCAGGAGTAAATTTTAAAATTTCTAGTCAACCTGCATTACTTTGTCCAAGGGGCTACGCTTTTCTAATGAGTGTTATTTTAATACTGGCAGTAAATGGGGTTACCACTGACATTAAATGACACCAATTGGAAAATCTAGACTTGAGTGTTTGTAGACTTTGGGAGGCATCATAGCTGAACCCAATTATGTCTATTCACATCTGTTTCTAATAGGGATCAGTGAATGACAGCCAGAAATGGAAATGTAGACCAATTTACCCCTCCTTAAGCCAAAGGCCAATTGTCGTGCCTCTGCCACCATCTTTCTGAGATCAACGAATACCATACAGATTGAACCTGGGACCTTCCTGGTCTGCATAACTCAGTTACTCATTGCCTTAACCAGCTGAGCCAATAGGGTGCTCCAGCGTTAACTTCAATTCTTGTTTCCTCTTCTAGTTTTAGTTACCTGTTTACATAGTACAATTGCAGAACCACATTGGATTTTGTGAATGATATGTGCTTAAATTTTTTTTAAATCAAAATGAAAACCACTTTAATAAGGAAAATATTCACAGCAAAATGCGAATTTGAAGGACATTTGGAGCACATGCTCAGACATTTTTGTACTTGGCATTGGCCACGAAACCATACTTCGCAAACTTTTGATTGTAGAGACTCCAACCTTGAGTAAGGACATAGCGATAGCCCAGGTGTTCATTGCCCCCAGTGACAATACAAAGCAAATCTCTCAGCACACAAGTGTTGCTACAAGTACTGTGAACAATGTGATGTTGTTTTCGAATCGTAACCTATAGGGCAGGTCACACATGCCTGCAGCTGCACATCCGCAGATGTCTGAGTCCACAATCAAGGGTGTGAATGCAAGGCCATTAACACCTCGTTAGCGCTGCGGGGGTGATCATCATTTCCATTCATGCCGATTCAAAGACTACGTTTGCAAGGGCTGTGGAACAATGGGACACCTCCAACGAGTGCAGGCGAGCTGCAAAGCCTGTTGAACCTGCAAACCACCATGTTGCAGAGGAGGACAGATCCACGGAGGATCACAACAAACCAGAGCCTCAGATCGAGGAGGCAGAGATACATGGGGTGCACACATTCATCACGAATTGTCCCCCGATAATGCTGAATGTTGAACTAAATGGATTCCCGGTGTCAATGGAGCTGGACACGGGCGCGAGCCAGTCCATCATGGGCAAAACGATTTTCGAAAGGTTGTGGTGCAACAAGGCCTCAAGGCCAGTCTTAACTCCAATTCGCATGAAACTAAGAACTTACACAAAAGAACTGATTCCTGTAATCGGCAGTGCTACCGTAAAGGTCTCCTCTGATGGAGCGGTGTACAAGCTACCACTCTGGATGGTCCCACGCTGCTTGGCAGGAGCTGGCTGGGAAAGATACGCTGGAACTGGGACAACGTCTGAGCGCTATCGCCCGCTGACGACACTTCGTGTGTCCAGGTCTTAAACAAATTTCCTTCGCTGTTCAAACCAGGCATTGCGAAATTCCAAGGAGCAAAAGTGCAGATCCACCTAATTCCGGGGGCACGACCCATCCATCACAAGGCAAGAGTAGTACCGTACATGATTAGAGAAAGGGTAGAGATCGAGCTAGACCGGCTGCAAAGAGAGGGCATCATTTCACCGAACAACTTCAATGAGTGGGCCAGTCAGTCCTATCGTCCCAGTCCTCAAGGGAGACGGCACCGTCAGAATCTGTGGCGATTACAAAATAACTATCAATCGTTTCTCCCTGCAGGACCAATACTCACTACCAAAGGCCAACGACCTCTTTGCAATGCTGGCGGGAGGAAAGACGTTCACGAAGCTGGATCTGACTTCAGCCTACATGACGCAGGAACTGGAGGAATCATCGAAGGCCCTCATCTGCATCAACTCGCACAAAGGTCTTTTTGTTTATAACACATGCCCGGTTGGAATCCGATCAGCGGCGGCGACATTCCAGAGAAACATGGAAAGTTTACAGAAGTCGGTTCCGCACACTGTGGTCTTCCAGGACGACATCTTGGTCACAGGTCGGAACACAGTCGAGCATCTGCAGAACCTGGAGGAGGTTCTTAGGGAGAGGGTGAGGGATGGAGTACAAAAGCAACTGTATAGGGTATTGGTGAGGCCGCACCTGGAGTACTGCGTGCAGTTTTGGTCACCTTACTTAAGGAAGGATATACTAGCTTTGGAGGGGTACAGAGACGATTCACTAGGCTGATTCCGGAGATGAGGGGGTTACCTTATGATGATAGATTGAGTAGACTGGGTCTTTACTCGTTGGAGTTCAGAAGGATGAGGGGTGATCTTATAGAAGCATTTAAAATAATGAAAAGGATAGACAAGATAGAAGCAGAGAGGTTGTTTCCACTGGTCGGGGAGACTAGAACGAGGGGGCACAGCCTCAAAATACAGGGGAGCCAATTTAAAACCGAGTTGAGAAGGAATTTCTTCTCCCAGAGGGTTGTTAATCTGTGGAATTCTCTGCCCAAGGAAGCAGTTGAGGCTAGCTCATTGAATGTATTCAAGTCACAGATAGATAGATTTTTAACCAATAAGGGAATTAAGGGTTATGGGGAGCTGAGTCCACGGCCAGATTAGCCATGATCTTGTTGAATGGCGGAGCAGGCTCGAGGGACTAGATGGCCCACTCCTGTTCCTAATTCTTATGTTCTTATGTTCAACTCAACTGCGTGGGGCTCAGGTTAAAATGCTCGAAGTGCGTTTTCCTGAAGTGGAGTTCTTGGGAAGGAGGATTGAGGCGGACGGCATCAGACCCACCAACGTGAAGACGGAGGCAATTGAGAACGCACCGAGGCCACAGAACGTGACGGAACTGCGGCTGTTTCTGGGACTCTTGAACTACTTTGGTAACTTCTTACCGGGTCTCAGCACACTGTTAGAACCACTGCATGTCTTACTATGAAAAGGGGGCGAATGGGTTTGGGGCAAAAGCCAAGAAAATGCCTTTGTAAAAGCGAGAAAATTGTTATGCTCAAACAAATTGCTTGTGTTGTATGATCCATGTAAGCGTTTGGCACTAGCATGTGATGGGTCAATCATATGGCGTTGGGTGTGTATTGCAACAAGCTAATGATTTCAGGAAACTGCAACCGGTTGCTTATGCATCCAGGAGTCTGTTAAGGCTGAGAGAGCTGAGAGCATGATTGAGAAAGAAGCGTTAGCGTGTGTCTATAGGGTAAAGAAAATGCATCAATATCTATTTGGGCTAAAATTTGAATTGGAAACTGACCATAAGCCACTTATATCCCTGTTTTCTGAGAGTAAAGGGATAAATACCAACGCATCGGCCCACATCCAGAGATGGGCGCTCACATTGTCCGCATACAACTACGGCATCCGCCACAGGCCAGGCACAGAAAACTGCGGCGATACTCTCAGTAGGCTGCCATTGCCCATCACGGGGGTGGAAATGGCACAGCCCACAGATTTAGCCATGATTATGGAAGCAATCACCCGTCACTGCCCTGCAGATCAAAACCTGGACAAGCCAGGATCCCTTATTATCTCTAGTCAAAAGCTGTGTGCTTCACAGGAGCTGGTCCAGTGTCCTAGTGGAAATGTAGGAAGAGATAAAGCCGTTCCAGCGGCGCAAAGATGAAACGTCTGTACAGGCAGACTGCCTTCTGTGGGGCAATCGAGTAGTGGTCCCCAAGAAGGGCAGAGATACCTTCATCAATGACCTCCACAGTACCCACCCAGGCATTGTAATAATGAAAGCGATAGCTAGATCCCACGTGTGGTGGCTCAGTATCGATGCGGACCTAGAGTCCTGTGTTCACAGATGTAACTCATGCTTGCAGTTAAGCAATGTACCCAGGGAGGCGCCGCTAAGTTTATGGTCTTGGCCCTCCAAACTGTGGTCTAGGGTACACGTCGACTATGCAGGCCCGTTCTTGGGTAAAATGTTCCTGGTGGTTGTAGACGCGTACTCCAAGTGGATTGAATGTGAGATAATATCGGCTAGCCACTACTGACAGCCTGCGGGCCATGTTTGCCACTCACGGCTTACCCAATGTCCTGGTGACCGACAACGGGCTATGTTTTACCAGTGCTGAGTTCAAAGAATTCATGACTCGTAACGGGATCAAAATCTGCCCCGTCAGCTGTACAGCAGCCCTGCGAGGGCCCAACAAACGATTCAACAATACCAGCGTTCACACCGAGACGATCAACCAGAGCAAGAAGGGCCCCAGATTGACTCACATTGTAAATAGTTACACTACTGACTTTGGTGGGGGGGGGGGGGACGGTTGTTATATATATAAACTTGTATTTACTCCGTACAGCCACCAGAGGGCTCATCCCTGGGAGTCCCATAATGCCTTGGGAGCACAGGTATTTAATGAGACTTCACAGGTTGGAGAGGCACTCTGGAGACCTGCAATAAAAGACTAAGGTTTACTTTGAGCTCACAGTGTTCAGTCTGACTCTTTCTCCATACACAACAATACCTTTGTCTGGATAAGCTTCAGTGAAACCCTATCAAATGTTTACTAAACTTTTAGCCAAATAAATTTCCGTACCATGGGCTAGGGCTGATCCTCGTTCTGACACACAAGAAAAAATGTATTAGTCCTTGTTATGAGACTTGTGAATTTTACAAGGTAGCAATACCTCAAATTCAAAATTGCTCCTGTAATTCGAGCATGGACACTTTTTTAATCTAGAGAACTAGAGTTCTTTGCATTTAATTTGAGGGACTTGGATACTTACTGCCTGATTTTGCTTCAGGAACCTTTCAATCTCACTGTGTATCTGCTGCTCCTGCTCAATTTTACTTTTCAAGAGCTGGTTAAAGAAAAGCAAATTTAATGGAATGCAAGAGATTATAAAATGTTAGCTTGGAAATATGCCATCAATATTTTACTATATTAAAAACACTCCACATTTGAACTATTAGAGGTTAAATGCTTTTTTAATATAACCGTCTTTATCTCAGTTCCAAACCAGCGTTAATGATGCCCACATTATGTTCACGTGAACTCTGTGTGCTTACTGAGATGGCCAAGAAACATGGGACATTTGTACAATGTTCATACCTACTACCTCGCCATTTTAATAAGTGTCAGTCCGTTCATTCCCCACTCCTGGACTTCTGTATCTTTTTTGTCCTTAAGCATTTAGGAAAGATTTCCCCACTTGGCCACCACTATATAGTGGAATGAGGTTATGGAGAATGCTTTGACTTAATTTGGCATAAGGATAGACAGCTAACTGGCAAGATTAAAAGCAAAACCAACCTCTTTTTATTCACGATGCTAAAGACGGTAACTGGCGAAGTTGTCACCTGAAACTGGTTATGTAAAAAGTTAATTACAGTATGAGCCCCTTTATGCAGAAGTTACTGTAATTGAAAATGTCATTTTTTTTTTTAAATGCACCTGGCCTTTGAATTACAGAGAGCTACTTTGATAACTCATTGGGTAAATTAGGTGTAGTACTGAGACATACAGAGCAGGAATGTCACAGGTGTAATCCCTGCTCTGTCTTGAATTGGTTGATTTCAGCCAGGTCGAGACACTACAGTTGGCCTCTGTGTCCCCTTGCCAGGGAGACGAAAGGTCAGCCAGGGTCCCTGCTCCGGATCACTATCTAGTAGGGAGCAAAGACCTGTATTGGTGCCAGTATCATGAGCATTAGATCTAGCAGATACCGAAAAAGATCAGCATCAGCAATGTCATAGATTGATCAAAATCTGGATTGTTGTTTCACTGCTTTAATCGTTATAGCCACAAAACTTCAGTACAGTTAAGTTTGAGTTCCATTCCTTTTTCTGACCTGAACCCTTTCCAGTAGCTTATTCTCCTCATTAGCACATTTCTTGTGTGTCTGGAAGACCTGCAGTTCTGCATTTTTCTTCATGTACTTCCCTTCCATGGCAGTTTTTGCCTTCATCTCTTGCATCTGGTCTTTTAGGTGGGCGATCATCTCATTTTTATGCTGGTCAGAGAAAAAACATAGACAGGGGTCAGTGATTGCAATTACTTTACACCTCTGCAGGTACTTCTGTATACGATCAGTAACCTGAGTAGATATGATTGTATTTCTGTTTTTTAAACTAATTTGTGCCCAAGATGATGGTGCGTTGTGTTCTCAGAACTGGGTTGAAGTTACCTGAATTTTCATCCACTCCATCTGAACTGTGTTCAAATTGGAATTGCAGTGCACAAAGCTGTGTCTTCCTATCTCATCATTAATGCAGTGATCTTCACCCCTCTTCTCAACTGGACTGTCCAAGTTGTTGAGGTGAAAGCAGATGGTTGTAATGTTCTGCCATTGTTGCCCATTCCCCGAATAAGGTTTTTTTTTAAAGGTGGAGAATCCTACTGTCTAAACAGAACATTGCAATTTATGATGCTTAACCTCCTACTCATTAGTGGAAATTACAGTGTTCCAAAACACCAGCTTTTATAAGCAGCTTGAAGTGTATGTTGAGTATATTTCCCTCTGAAAAGTTAAATCACAATTCTTTACCTACCATTGGTTTATAAAAACAGATTAGTTAAAGAATGTTTCTTTAACTTCTTTAACTTTCTTTAGCAGGCTCCCACCTGTCCTAGCTCTAAACTCACATCTTTCTCTGATCACCCCTCTTGATCTCTCTAAGCTCATCTTGTCCAGGAAACCCACTTCCTGCTCCCTTGACCCTATTTCCACTAAACTGCTGACCACCCAACTTCCTTTTCTGGTTCCCATGTTAGCCGACATTGTTAACGGTTCTCTTTCCTCAGGTATGCGTGTCTGGCATGCGGACAATGTGGCCTGCCCAGCGGAGTTGATCAAATGTGGTCAGTGCTTCAATGCTGGGGATGTTGGCCTGGTCGAGGCCACTAATGTTGGTGTGCCTGATCTCCCAGGGGATTTGTAGGATCTTGCGGATACATGGTTGGTGGTATTTCTCCAGCGACTTCTCCACCACTTCTCTTGACCCCTGCTTAGTATCTAAATTGTCAGATTGCTTGTCCGACATCCATTAATTCTTCCCTCTTGAACATCCCTCATTATAACTGCTCAACCATCGGTGGCCGTGCCTTCATGGATGAGCAGAAATTTTCTCCAATTAAATATTGGGAAGACCGAACCCATTATCTTTGTTCCCCGCCACAAACTGTGTTCCATAACCACTGACTCCATCCATCTACCCAGCATCAATCTGAGGGTGAACAAGATTGTTCGCAACCTAGGTGTCATATTTGATCCTGAAATGCATTTCCAGCCACATATCTGCAGCATAACTAAAACAGCCTTTTTCCACCTCTGTAACACTGTCCGCCTCCGCCCCTGCCTCAGCTCTTCTGCTGAAACCCTCATTCATGCCTGTGTTACCTCTAGACTTGACTACTCCAACTCATTCCTGGCTGGCCTCCTACATTCTACACTACGTAAACTTGAGGTCATCCAAAATTCAGCAGCCCGTGTCCTAACTCGCACCAAGTCACAATCACCCATCACCCCTGAGCTTTCTGACCTACACTGGCTCCTGGTTAAACAATGCCTCAACTTCAAAATTCTCATCCTGGTTTACAAATCACTCCATGGCCTCGCCCCTCCCTATCTCTGTAATCTTTTTCAACCCCACAAGATGTCTGCACTCCTCAAATTCTTCCCTCTTGAACACCCCTCATTATAACTGCTCAACCATCGGTGGCCGTGCCTTCAGCTGTTTGGGCCCTAAGCTCTAGAACTCCCTCCCTAAACCTCTCTGCCTCGCTACCTCTCTTTCCTCCTTTAAGATGCTCCTTAAAACCTACCTCTTTAACCAAGCTTTTGGTCATCTGCCTTAACTTCTTTTTTGGTGGTTCAGTGTCAAATGTGTCTGTTTGGTCTTGTAACATGCTGTGAAGCGCTTTGGGATATTTTATTATGTTAAATGCACTATATAAATAAAAGTTATTATTATTAATAACTTTACACAGAGATCTGACCGGGGCTATTTAAAACAAGAAATTATTGAAACAACTAAAAAGAACCCACTGAATATAAGCTAAAGTGCTACAGAGAGTAAATTCCACATTGCCTTAATTTATTTGGAAAAATATCTAATCTTTTAATTTGCAAAAATATTGTAAATCTGCTTTAGTAACAGAGACTCATGGATTACATATAACGTACAGCACAGAAACAGGCCATTCGGCCCAACTGGTCCATGCCGGTGTTTATCCTCCACAGTAGCCTCCTTCCTAACCCTCTTCATCTAACCCTAACCCTATCCATATAACCTTCTACCCCTTTCTCCCTCATATATTTATCTAGCTTCCCTTTAAATGCATCTATACTATGCACCTCAACTACTCCTTGTGATGGCGAGTTCCACATTCTCACCACTCTCCTGAGTACTCGATTGGATTTATTAGTGACAATCTTCTTTTTATGCCCCTACTTTTGGTGTCCGCCCCACCACCACCACGAGTACGTCTACTCTATCAAACCCTTTCATAATCTTAAAGACCTCTATCCGGTCACCCCTCAGCCGTAATAACTTAACTAGATAAACTAATTAATATAACTATAAATAATCATTTGAAAAGACTTTACCTAATTAAATAAATAAAACAAGGTTAGACTAAGATATGTCAGAGCAGGTTGTGTGTCTGGACTGAAGTATGTGGGAGTTTGTGGACAGCGAGACTGTCCCAAGCGAACACATCTTCAGTAGATGTCTCCGTCTCGAATCTCTCCAGCTCAGAGTCATTGAGCTGGTGTGCAAATTGGAGACACTCCGACACATAAGGGAGTGAGTGGAGTATCTGGACAATTTGCTCCAGACTTCAGTCACATCTCGTAGAGAGGTGCAGGTTCAGAACGGGGTTGGTGTGACCGATAGTGTGCAGAGTAAGGGGAACCCAGCTAAGAAAGGGAACGAGGATCCACAGAAACTGATCCTATCCAACAGGAAAAATGTACTTGCTACCGGTGAGGATAAGGATAAAGACTGTCAGAAGGACAGCCAGAATGCGGGCCATGGCATTTTGGAGCAAGGAAGCTGTGCTAAGCGGGGAGGAGGAGAGGAAGCGTAATGTGGTAGTTGTAGGGAATTCTATAATTAGGGGGAGAAATAGCATCCTTTGTAAGCAAGATCGAGAGTCCCACATGGTAGGTTGCCTACCTGGTGCCAGGGTGAGGGACATCTCAAACCGTCTTGAAAGGATATTGGAGAGGGAGGGGAAGGATCCAGATGTTGTGGTCTATTTTGGGATCATAACATAGGGAAAAGTAGACAAAAAGTCCTGTTTGAGGAGTACTACAAGGGCTATAATCTCTGGATTATTACCTGAGTCACGTGCAAATTGGCATAGGGATAAGCTGATTAGGGAAGTGACCATGTGGCTAAAGGAGTGGTGTAGGAAAGAAGGGTTCCATTTTATGGGACACTTCGCGAGTATTGGAACAGGAAGGAACTGTAACGTCGGAACGGGCTCTACCTGAACCATTCTAGCGGAAAGGATAAATAGGGCGGTCACAAAGACTTTAAACTAGTAAATGGGGGGGGGGGGGTGGATGAGGGGAGAGGGCTCAGGTGGAAGTTGTAGCACAAATAGTAGTTCAAAAACAAATGAAAGGGAAGAGAATACAGTAACAGTCAGAAATTGTGCTTTAGGCACTACAGGTAAAGGGGAAACTAAAAGATGTAAAGTGATTAAACCAGGAGAAGGAAATAAGAAACATGTGAGTAAAACATTAGAGCTGAAAGACAGGCTAGGGCGTGTGGCCCAAATGAGCGATCTTTAACCAAATGCAGAGAGTATAAGGAATAAATTGAATGAACTGCAGGCGCAAATTCAAATTGGAGGGTATGACATGGTAGCCATTACTGAGATATGGTTGCAAGATGGTCAGGACTGGGACCTAAAAATACCAGGTTATAAGGTCTACAGGAAAGATAGGGAAAATGGCAGAAGGGGAGGAGTGATTAAGGATGTCATCACTTCAATGATAAGAGAGGATATAAAGTGAAGTAAGCAGGCGGTGGAGACTTTATGGGTAGTATTAAGAAATGGGAAAGGATTTAAGACAGTAGTGCTAGTTGTGTATAGGCCTCCTGTGATATAGAACCAGTTTATACCCTGTGGGGAAAGAGCTCTACCTGCCAAAAAAAAACAGCCATGAATGACGTCAAGAGGTAAGAGACAGCATAAAACTAAAAGAAAAAGCACACAAATGCAATAAAAAACAGCACAGATCTTGGGAAAGATACAAAAAACAGCAAAGGGTCACAAAACAGATAGCAAGAGCTACAAAAAGGAGTATGAAAAGAAACTTGTAAGGGATATCAAAATCAATACAAAAGAATAAGGATAATCAGGAGCAATGTTGGCCCCTTAAAAACTGAAAGCGGTGATATTGTCATTGATAAGGAATTGGCGGACATGTTGAATAATTACTTTGCGTCAGTATTTACAGTAGAAGAAGAGCATGCCAGAAATCCCAAGGAAACTAATATTGAATCAGCGACAGGGACTCAATAAAATTAACCTATGTAAAGTAACAGTAATGAAGAAAATCATGCCACTAAAGAGTGACAAATCTCCAGGACCAGATGCTTTCCATCCCAGAGTTTTAAAGAAAGTAGGTGAGCAGATTGCAGAAGCCCTAATTATAATCTTCCAAAGTTCTCTAGATTAAGGAACCGTTCCTTTCGATTAGAAAATGCCACATGTCACTCTGCTATTTAAGAATGGCGAGAGAAACCAGGGAATTATAGACCAGCTAGCCTAATGTCTGTTGTCGGAAAATTGCTAAAGTCTGTAATTAAAGATAGGGTGACTGAACACCTCAAATTTTCAGTTGATCAGAGAGAGCCGGCATGGATTTGTAAAAGGAAGGTCATACCTGACAAACCTGATTACATTTTTTGAAGTGGTGACTAAAATAGTGGACAGGGGAATGTCTATGGATGTTATTTATATGTACCCAGAAGGCATTTGATAAAGTCCCACATAAGAGACTGTTAACTAAGGTAGAAGCCCACGGAATTGAGGGCAAATTATTGACCAGATTAGGAAATTGGCTGAGCGGCAGGAGACAGAGAGTAGGGATAATGGGTAGGTACTCAAAATGGCAGGATGTGACTAGTGGTGTCCCACAGGGATCTGTGTTGGGGCCTCAACTATTCAGCGTATTTATTAATGACTTAGATGATGGCATAGAAAGTCACATATCCAAATTTGCCGATGACACAAAGATAGGCGACATTGTAGGCAGTGTGGATGAAAGCATAACATTACAAAGAGATATAGACAGGTCAAGTGAATGGGCAAAATTATGGCAAATGGATTTCAATGTCGGCAAATGTGAGCTCATCCACTTTGGACCTAAAAAGGATAGAACAGGGTACTTTCTGAATGTGAAAAGCTAAAAACAGTGGAGGTCCAAAGAGATTTGGGGTCCAGGTACATAGATCATTAAAATGTCATGAACAAGTACAGAAAATAGTCAAAAAGATTAATGGAAGTATGGAAGTCTGGCCTTTATATCTAGAGGACTAGAATTAAAGGGTGTAAAAGTTATGCTGCAGCTATACAAAGCCCTGGTTAGACCACACCTGGAGTACTGTGAGCAGTTCTGGGTACCACACTTTAGGAAGGATATACTGGCCTTGGAGGGAGTGCCGCGTAGGTTTACCAGAATGATACCTGAACTTCATGGGTTAAGTTACGAGGAGAGATTATACAAATTAGGGTTGGATTCCCTAGAATTTTGACGGTTAAGGGCTGATCTGATCAAAGTTTTCAAGATATTAAGGGGAACCGATAGAAATGATTTCTGCTGGTTGGGGATTCTAGGACCAGGGGACATAGTCTAAAAATTAAAGCCAGATATTTCAGGAGTGCAATTAGGAAACACTTCTACACACAAAGGGTGGTAGAAGTTTGGAACACTCTTTCTCAAATGGCAATTGATGCTAGATCAATTTTTAATTTTAAATCTGCGATTGATAGCTTTTTGTTAACCAAAGGTATTAAGGGATATGGGCCAAAGGCGGATATATGGAGTTAGGTCACAGATCAGCCATGATCTCATTGAATGGTGGAACAGGCTTGAGGGCTCAATGTTCCTATATTCTCTTTTCGAGAGAAAAGAGCCCCAGCGTGTAAAATCATTCCTGATCGGTATAACTTCTCAGTTCTGATATTCTCCATGTAAAAGTTTTTGCACCTTTCTTATGCTCTATATTCTTTTTGTAATATGGAGAGCAGAACTGTTCACAGTCCTAAGGGCCCAAGTTTCCACATGATAAAAAACGGGCGCCCCTCCGAGCTGGGCGCCCGTTTCTCGCGCCTAAAACGGCGGCGGAAAAAAAACGAGCGATTCTGGAGCGTTCTGCAGCTCCTTGTCTGCTTGGCGTGGCGCCCAGGTGGGAGGGGGCGGGTACTATTTAAATTAGTTTTTTTCCTGCCGGCAACGCTGCACGTGCGCGTTGGAGCGTTCGCGCATGCTCAGTGTGAAAAAAACATTGGCACTCGGCCATTTTTGTAGTTCTTTGTAGCTGTTTAATTTTTGAACATTTTTTAATAAAAGTACATTGCCATCAGCACAGAGGCTTCTTGTAGCAGTGAGAAGGCTGCAGGAAGCCTCAAAGTTGAGGCAGCCGTTTCCTGACGACCTCCCCCTTTTGCCGTCGGGAAATGGCTCCTCAATTTCTGAGGCTTCCTGCAGCTTTCTCTCTTTCCCGCCAGCCATCTCGAACGGCTCCATTCCCTCCCCCCCCCCCCCCCCCCGCGTTCAGTTGGCTCCCTCCCTCCCGCTCGCGTTCAGTCGGCTCCCTCCCTCCCCCCCTCCCCCCTCCCCGCGTTCGGTCGGCTCCCTCCCTCTCTCCGCCCCCCCCCCCCCCCGGCGTTCGGTAGGCTCCCTCCCTCCCGCATTCGGTAGGCTCCCTCCCTCCCGCCCGCATTCGGTCGGCTCCCTTCCCTCCCCCCGCGTTCGGTAGGCTTTTGCCCGCGTTTGGTCGGCTCCCTCCCCCGCGTTCGGTCGGCTCCTGCCCACGTTCGGTCGGCTCTCTGCCTCCTGCGTACGTCGGCTCCCTTCCCTTCCCTCTCCCCCCCCGCCCCCCCGCGTTCGTCGGCTCCCTTCCCTTCCCTCCCCCCCCCCCCCCGCGTTCGTCGGCTCCCTTCCCTTCCCTTCCCTCCCCCCCCCCCCCCCCCCTGCGTTTGTCGGCTCCCTTCCCTTCCCTTCCCTCTCCCCCTGCCCGCGTTCGGTCAGCTCCCTCCTCCCACCCGCCCCGCCCGCGTTCGGTCGGCTCCCTCCTCCCCCCCCGGCCCGCGTTCGGTCGGCTCCCTCCTCTCCCCCCCCCCCCCCACCCCGGCCCGCGTTCGGTCGGCTCCCTCCTCCCCCGCCCGCGTTCGGTCGGCTCCCTCGTTTTGTGAGACTTGCTGCATCATTCTCCCTGGCTGAAGCACTTTCACACAGGTAGGAAGATGGTTTATTTAATCTTTTCTTTGCTTATAAATGTTTATTCAGGTTGGATTTATTTGTATAAGTATAAATAAGAATTTATTGCAGAATTTAATGAGTTCCCTTCCCCCCCTCCCCCCCCCCCCACCTTGTTCTGGACGCCTGATTTGTAACCTGCGCCTGATTTTTTAATGTGTAGAACAGGTTTTTTCAGTTCTACAAAAATCTTCACTTGCTCCATTCTACTTTAGTTTGGAGTACATTTTCACTGTGGAAACTTTCAAATCAGGTGTCAGTGGCCGGACACGCCTCCTTTTGAAGAAAAAATTCTGTTCCAAAGTAGAACTGTTCTACCTGACTAGAACTGCAGAAAAAAAAATGTGGAGAATTGCAAATTCTAAGATAGTCCGTTCTCCACCAGTTGCTCCTAAAAATCAGGCGCAAATCATGTGGAAACTTGGGCCCTATGTGTGGTCTAACCAAGGTTCTATACAAGTTCAACATAACTTCTCTGCTTTTCAATTCTTTCTGTCTAGAAATGAACCCCAGTGCTTTGCTTTGTTTATGGCCTTATTAACCTGCGTCACTATTTTTAGCGATTTGTGTATCTGTACTCCAAGATCAGGGGTGGGCAATTATTTGGGCTGGAGGACCACTTAACAACTTTTGGTGAGCTGTTGAGGGCCCATACCAATGCTCCCTCTTAGGGTGTGAAGCCGTGTGTTCGCACACCAATTGCGAGGTCCCGCGCAGACCACTCACCAGCTCCTGCCGCTGAAAGAGATACTGCGCATGTGCAGCAAATTTAAAGGGACTAAAAAAAATTAGAGGAACATTGCATAAACATAAAACAGAAATTCAGATAGTAGTCAGATACTATCATAAATTCACAAAAGGTAGTGTAAAATAGTAAAATCTTCCATTATTAAATGAATGAAATGATTGATCAATCAATTACATGTTGTACTGAAAGTCTATGTGATTCGAGTCTGCGGGGCATCCAATGCGAGAGGTGTTCTCCTTTTAATGTGCTGAATACAGGGGCCTGAGGCTTTGCAGGGCCTGAACTACAATCCTTGTGCTCCGGGATCCACTCCCGTGTCTAAGACGGTGCTGAGAATATCCCTGCCATTGTACTTTGGGTACCGGTTTCTTTCTTCGGCAAAACTGAGAGTCGTCAGGGTTCGGGGTGGGGTGAGTTCAGGGCTCGGAGAGTGTGGGGCGAGTTCAGGGCTCGGAGAGTGTGGGGCGAGTTCAGGGCTCGGAGAGTGTGGGGCGAGTTCAGGGCTCGGAGAGTGTGGGGCGAGTTCAGGGCTCGGAGAGTGTGGGGCGAGTTCAGGGCTCGGAGAGTGTGGGGCGAGTTCAGGGCTCGGAGAGTGTGGGGCGAGTTCAGGGCTCGGAGAGTGTGGGGAGAGTTCAGGGCTCGGAGAGTGTGGGGTGAGTTCAGGGCTCGGAGAGTGTGGGGTGAGTTCAGGGCTCGGAGAGTGTGGGGTGAGTTCAGGGCTCGGAGAGTGTGGGGTGAGTTCAGGGCTCGGAGAGTGTGGGTTGAGTTCCGGGAGAGGAAAAACAGGGCCGGTCCCTTTCTTTAGTAAAACTAAGAGTCGCTGAAATGAGCAGCCATGACTCCGAGGAGGAGCGTCCAGTGTGCATGTGCAGCAGCGACAGTTTTGGTGCGTTTTAGAAAAGTGGTTCACGAAGCCAGTGCGGGAGAGAGCTGCAGACAGATGTTAGACCAGCTCCGAGACACAAAAATGAAGCCAATCTGCATTAGACATATAGTAGCAGTCCCAGCAGCTTTATTTTAATTTTAATTGCCCCAGTTCAGGGTCGAAGTCTGTTCAGGTCACTCACCTTGGGGACCCCCCCTTGCTCGGCTCAGACAAATGTGCAGCTCGAGCTCCAGCGGGCCGGATGGAATGAACTGGCGGTCCAGAAAGTGCCCGTGGGCCATATTTTGGCCACCACTGCCCTAGATCCCTTTGCTCCTCTACCCCAAATTGATTCTTATTATCCAAGGAGTATGTGCCCTCCTTATGCACCACCTCACACTTATCTATATTTAAATTATTTTGCCAATTTCCAAGTTTATTAATATCTTGTATTCTGTCGCAGTCTTCCTCAGTATTAACTATACCCCCCTAGTTTGGTGACATGAGAAAATTTTGAAATTGTACTTTTGATTCCCGAGTCCAGAGTGCTGTAGTAAAGATCATGAAAGAAATCAGATAATGAAAAGCTCAAAACCTGTTGTTCAGCCTCCTTTTCTCTTTGTAAATTGTGCAGCTGCTTTTTCAGAACTTTAATTTTTCTTCTGCCTTCTTCCTCCCTGTGAAATGTTTTTTAAAAGTTTAAGTACAACAGGAAGACATAGCAACATTTACTATTGGCTCCAAAACTTGCAGCAACTTACTGATTAACAAATTAAGTTTTGTAAGACTAAAATTAACTTTACGTTTGTAAGAATTAGAGTTACAACTGTTGTAATTAGGATTGAGTGAAATCCCAGACAGGAAGCCAAACTAAATCCAAATTCAGTCAAGTTTTAAAAATGTTATATAGCCAGGCCTAAGCAAAGTTTTGGATTAAAGTAAGCTCGACCTGCTTTTAAAAATGTGCAATTTGTCCTTTAGGCCCAAAAGGCCAAACCTTTATTTTCATGCTAAATCTAAAGTCTGAACTATGGCCAAGTCACTCATTCATGACATGCTTTAATTTGTTTACATTTCAGGGCATTTTACCAACCAGTTGGTTTAATGTTTTAACTCTCTCTCTTCATCAGGGTAGGAGAGCTGCCAGCAAAAGTTTGCAAAGTCCCTTCCCATCCTTCAGAGAGTACTTGTAGGCAGTCCCTTGAGTAGAACTAGAAAGAACATCTCATTGTTTTTATACACAGAGTACGCAAGAGTGCCCTGGCAACTGTAGTGACAGAATACAGAATTTCTATCCAGTGGTGCTGAATTAGAATGCCAGCTTCGACTGTTACTCAAAACCGACTCATTTCAAGGATCAGTATTGCCAACTGGCATCTGAACCATTAGATGGAACACTTCTCTGGGAGGAAGATATATGCAAAACCCTCCCATTTCACACAAATTGAATTTCCTGTCAAATTAATCATGGTATAATACTGGCAGAAGATGCGGAGAGTGCTGCAGCTGCCATGACTGTCCAAACCTCTCAGCTGAATGCGGTAGCAAGGAACTGGGAAGCATCAGCGCATCTAAAAATGGGGAAATTAGGAGATGCACTTGCATGTACTTCAATCTGATTTGATTTTAGACCGATGTTTACTAATAGAATTCTGTACTCTGTTCCTCGTCTCTCATTTGACACACATTACCTTTCCTCATTTGACACACATTAATTATTTGCTACACTTTTAATTGAAAAAGGTGAGGCAAAGTGAGAAAACTACAGCTGGCAATACGTGTTCCAATACACACTTGGAGTTCCCAACTGACTTAAGGAAGCAGTAGCGGGACATTTGGAAAAGCATGATTAATCAAGCAGAGTTAGCATGATTTTATGAAAGGGAAATCATGTTTGACAAATTTGCTGGAGCTCTTTGAGGATGTAACAAGCAGGGTGGATAAGGGGGAACTAGTGGATGTGGTGTATTTGGATTTCCAGAAGGCATTCGATAAGGTGTCATTTAAGAAGTTACTGCACAAGATAAAAGCTCAGTAATATATTAGCACGGATAGAGGATTGGCTAACTAACAGAAAACAGAGAGTCAGGATAAATGGGTCATGTTCTGATTGGCAAACAGTGACTAGTGGGGTGCCGCAGGGATCGGTGCTGGGTCCTCAACTATTTACAGTCTATATCAATGACGTGGATGAAGGGACTGAGTGTAATGTAACCAAGTTTGCTGATGATACAAAGATGGGTGGGAAAGCAAATTGTGAGGAGGACACAAAACATCTGCAAAGGGATATAGACAGGATAAGTGAGTGGGCAAAAATTTGGCAGATGGAGTACAATGTGGGAAAATGTGAGGTTATCCACTTCGACAGAAATAATAGAAAAGCAAATTATAATTTAAATTGAGAAAAATTGCAAAGTGCTGCAGTACAGAGAGACTTGGGGGTCCTTGTGCAAGTAATCAGGAAGGCAAATGAAATGGCCTTTATTGCAAGGGGGATAGAGTATAAAAGCAGAGAAGTCCTGCTACAACTGTGCAGAGTATTGGTATGGCCACCCCTGGAGTACTGTATACAGTTTTGGTCTCCGTATTTAAGGAAGGATATACTTGCATTGGAGGCTGTTCAGAGAAGGTTCACTAGATTGATTCCGGAGATGAGGGGGTTGACTTATGAAGATAGGTTGGGCCTATACACGTTGGAGTTCAGAAGAATGAGAGGTGATCTTATTGAAACATATAAGATAATGAGGGGGCTCGACAAGGTGGATGCAGAGAGGATATTTCCACTCATAGGGGAAACTAAAACTGGGGGACATAGTCTCAGAACAAGGGGCCGCCCATTTAAAACTGAGATGAGGAGAATTTCTTCTCTGAGGGTTGTAAATCTATGGAATTTTCTGCCCAGGGAGCTGTGGAGGCTTGGTCATTGAATATAGGTGGAGAAAGACAGATTTTTGAGCGATAAGGGAGTAAAGGATTATGGGGAGCGGGCAGGGAAGTGGAGCTGAGACCATGATCAGATCAGCCATGATCTTATTGAATCGCGGAGCAGGCTCGAGGGGCTGAATGGCCTACTCCTGCTCCTATTACTTATGTTATGTTCTTATTACTGAGAGGAATATGGCTGAGTGGCTGTTCCAGTGTACACTGAGTGTTACCTATTGAGTTAGACCCTGAAAGTGTAATGAATTCGGCTAGGTATGGAGAGTAGAATTTATTCAGGTACATACTGAGTATATTGCCCATTCAGGTAGATAAGAGTACTATAGATGACAGAGCTAACCTGATGATAACATTTTGGGTGTTGATCTTTTTCTTTTTCTCCCTCTCAACAACATTCTGTAGAGTCAGAAATGTTCCTGAAGTATTCAACTCCTGCAAGATGTCATTGATCACATCCGAGGCAAACTGCCTATTATCAGAATGAAAACAGTTAATAAAACAAATGGGAATATACCAAGGTATTATATACCCACTTTAAAGTAAAGCTATTTGTTACGAATTTGGGTTGCTATCTTAAACACGTGCTCGAAGGCCAACACCAGGCAAAGGGTTCCTTTGGTTTGGTTTGTATGCTGCTTTATTGCACAGTAGACAAAACAGAACACTGAGTATGATGAAATTCTTTGGTACAATCAGTACACTTTTTGGGCCCAAATTTCCCCATGAGTTGCACCGTTTCTTTTGGTGTAACTTGATTTTTCTGGTGTATCTTTTTAGTTGCAAATATGGCCATTTAATTTGCGCCAGTGTAAGTGAGTTAGTTAGATTTTTTGTTAGGTCCATTTTTTTTTTCAAAAGGGGGCGTTCCCAGCCACTTACACCATTTATGCCAATTTGGCCAGAAAAAAGTTGTACTAAACTAACTTAGGGCAGCGTATGTGTCCACGTTTGTCCGCACAGAGACCTTACTTACAGATAAGGAATCGGTGTATGTAACTACATTTAAAGCGCCATTAAGCACCAAACAAAGCACAAAAAGTAATAAGCAATTAATTAACAAATAAAATAGAAGGAACCCTACACCTAAAGCACCAAAATCAATCAGTAAATAACAAATAAAAAGTAGAACTCCTACCGTGGGCTGCCGATGAGGGAGCCCATTCGACCAAGGCTAGGGACGGTGTGCTTCAGCCCCTTCCACACAGCCTGCAGTTCACGTTTGCCTAAACGGCCTGCCAGGAGCTACTGCACATGTGTACAGACTCTAGCGTGCATGTGCAGAGGTCCCGGCACTGTCACGGCTCCGCTCCCCATCTTTCTTCTGCGCCACGCCAGCTCCACAGACGGCCTGAGAATCGGCCATGATCGCACGGAGTTTTTTTTTGCCGCTGTTCCTGAGGTAAAATGTCGGCGGGAGGCTCGGAGGTGCGCCGAAAAAACCGGATGGCCAAATTCGGGCCCTTTGTGCACTTTTATGCAAAAAGTAGAGAACACATGTTCCAATAGCCCACTTCAGAGAATCTTATTGAACATAAAAGGATATGCCTGCTCTCTGTTGCATGTCTTAATAACCAAAGCAGAGGTTGTTCTCCCCCACAGCTGCTTTGAGTGACCTCGGGTGCCAGTGTTGATTTTTAAAAGCTTCTTTTCAAAGACGAGCAGTGATCAAAAAAACTGTCAACATCAAGGTGAGGATGTCTCCTGAATGACCAGATAATGCTAACAAATAGGCCATTGTTTAAAAACTCTTCAAAACAACAGCCATCCCACATGTAAAACACTTCTAAAATGCCACTGGATTGACAAGGCAGCAAGGGAATGTCTGGAGTTGCTAACCTCTTTCGGGAAATTTCTCCTCAAAATGCATTTGAAGCCAGCTCAAGGCTGGGTCCTATTTATGGAAAACAATGGTCATACGATGCCGAACCATAACAGTATGAATAAAGAATAAACATAATGGGGTACATCTTTGTGTGCTAGTGTTGTTTTCAAATGGGGGGACGATTGAAAATAGTGAGGAGAAGGAACCATTTACAATATTGGTTAAAGTGGGATCCAGAAAGAGAAATTGGGTGATTAGGGGTCAAAGGAGCAGGAGAATAGGTGTGACTCATGGATGGGATAAGCTTGGAGAGGGGAGGAAGATGGGGGTACAGGGCTAGAGTATGAGGTGGTCTAGGGAGGGTTTAGATTCATGGGCAAGGGAAAGGAATGATAGCTGCATAGCAGCTGAACATATGGGGGCCGAAATTCAGGGTCTCAAAGAGACCCGTTAGTACCCGTTTGCAGCGGCCATTCCTAAAAATCGAATGGCCGCCGCTTTGGGGTCAACAGGCCTAAAGTCCTTACTCTACAGCATGAAACCACACGAGGCACATTCTGTCGACAAGGTCACTCTGTGACCTTAACTCTTTATTCGCAGGACTTCAAAGACGATGACCCTGCGTGGGACCTCCCTTTTTATACCTGTGTGGTCAGGTAAAGAGTGTCTCCCACAAGTTCACCCCTTGTGGTCAAGGTGTGCATCTAGATTGAGTGTATACAGTAATACAGTGGTGTTACATTGTGGTTACATACATGACATCACCTTCCCCCCCCCCCCCCCCCACCCCAAAGTCTTATTGGGATTATAGGTTTAGTCTTTCAGGTGGTCTACGCTCCCTCGTGGAGCGCCGCAGTTGGGGCTCTGGTTGTTGGACACTGACGTGAGTGTCTGTCACCTGTGGTGATTCCGGCCTGTCCGGGCTGACCTCAGGGACTGTGCATTCTTCTGATTGCTCTTGTTGCTCGTTCACTGGTGGTGTTGTGAGCTCCATCTCATGATCTTCTTCAGGTTCCTCCGTGTCGATGCTGAACCTTTTTTTTACTTGGTCCTGATGCTTATGGCATATCTGACCATTGTTGAGTTTTACCACGCTGACCGTATTCCCCTCTTTGTCAATTACAGTGCCCTCAAGCCATTTGGGCCTCATGGCGTGATTGAGGACGAATACACGGTGGTGGATGACGTGCATGAATTCAGAATGATGCGCTCGATCCATTTCGAGTACGCATCTACCACAATAAGGAACATCTTACCCATGAACGGGCCCGCGTAGTCAACATGAATGCGTGACCATGGCCTGGTGGGCCAGGGTCACGGGCTGAGCAGGGCCTCGCTGGGGGCATTACCTAGCTAGGCACAGGTCGTGCACCTGCGAACACAGTGTTCCAGGTCTGAATCAATTCCAGGCCACCAAACGTGTGACCGGGCAATGGCTTTCATCAGCACAATGCCTGGGTGCTCGCTGTGGAGTTCCCTGATGAATGCCTCCCTGCCCTTCTGGCGCATAACTACCCGGCTTCCCCATAGTAGGCAGTTGGCTTGGATGGAGAGCTCATCCATCCGTCTGTGGAACAGTCTGACCTCCTCAGGGCATGCTCCGTGTGCGGGCGCCCAATCCCCAGCCAGGACACATTTTTTAATCAGGGATAGGAGGAGATCTCTGTCTGTCCAGATTTTGATCTGGCAGGCTGTGATGGGGGAGCCTGCGCTGTCAAAGGCATCGACAGCCATGACCATCTCGGCACTTTGCTCCGCTGCCCCCTCAGTGGTGGCCAGTGGAAGCCTGATGAGCACGTCAGCGCAATTTTCAGTGCCGGGCCGGTGCCAGATGGAGTAGTCATAAGCAGCCAGCGTGAGAGCCCATCGCTGTATGCGAGCTGATGCGTTGGCATTGATAGCTTTGCTATCTGACAACAGGGATGTTAAGGGCTTGTGGTCCATTTCTAATTCAAACTTCCTACCAAAGAGGTACTGATGCATTTTTTTTACACCATAGACGCATGCAAGCGCTTCCTTCTCGAGCATCCCATATCCCCGTTCTGCTTGAGAGCGTGACCTGGAGGCATAAGCCACAGGTTGTAGTTGACCCTCAGCATTGCCCTGCTGCAACACGTACCCAACCCCATAGGACGATGCATCACATGTCAGAACCAATTTTTTACAGGGGTCACACAGGGTCAACAACTTGTTTGAACAAAGTAGGTTTCGCGCCCGATCAAAAGCCTGTTCCTGACAGTTCCCCCAAAACCAATTGCAACCCTTATGCAGGAGCACATGTAGCGGCTCCAACAACGTGCTCAAGTTTGGCAGAAAGTTCCCAAAATAGTTCAACAGTCCCAGGAATGAACGCAACTCCGATGTGTTGCAGTCCCGGATGCTCGTCGAATCGCCTCTGTTTTGGATTCGGTGGGCTGAATCCCATCTGCAGCAACCTTCCTGCCTAGAAACTCAACCTCAGGAGCTAAGAACACACATTTAGACTTCTTGAGTTGCAGGCCTACTCGGCCCAGTCGGCGTAGCACCTCCTCCAGGTTGTGGAGGTGTTCTTTGGGTGTCTCGACCCGTGATGAGGATATCGTCCTGGAATATGATCGTTCCAAGAATGGATTTAAGCAGGCTTTCCATGTTTCTTTGAAAAATCGCGGCCGCTAATCGAATGCCAAACGGGCACCTGTTATAAACAAACAGTTCCTTGTGCGTGGTGATGGTGGTCAGTAGTTTAGATTTGTCGGCCAGTTCCTGAGTCATATAGGCTGAAGTGAGGTCCAACTTGGTGAACAGCTTGCCACCTGCCAGCGTGGCGAAGAGGTCCTCTGCTCTCGGGAGCGGGTATTGATCTTGTAGGGACACCCGGTTGATGGTGGCCTTGTAGTCACCACAGATCCTGACAGAGCCATCTGCTTTTAGGATGGGAATGATGGGGCTCGCCCAGTCGCTGAATTCAACAGGCGAGATGATGCCCTCTCTCAACAGTCAGTCCAATTCGCTCTCTATCTTTTCCCGCATCACATATGGCACCGCTCTGGCTTTGTGGTGCTCTGGCCTGGCATCCAGGGTGATGTGTATCACTACTTTAGTGCCTTTGAAAGTCCCGACGCCAGGTTGGAATAGTGAATCGAATTGTTTTAGGACTTGTGAGCACGAACTTCGCTCCACAGATGACATTGCATGAACATCCCCCATTTCCAGTTCATCTCGGCTAACCATCTCCTCCCCAACAGTGCGAGACCATTGCCCGGGACAATCCAGAGCGGCAGCCGATTCACTAACCCATTGTGTGTGACAGCCAACTTTGCACTGCCTAGCACCGGAATGATTTCTTTAGTGTAAGTCCGTAATTGTGTCTCAATACATGCTAATTTGGGTCTACTGGCTTTAAGTGGCCATAGCTTCTCAAATTGCTGAACGCCCATGAGTGACTGGCTGGCCCCAGTGTCCAGCTCCATGCGTACAGGGATACCGTTTAATAAAACCCTCATCATCATTGGTGGCGTTCTGGTGTATGAACTGTGAATATTCGCCACATGGACCCGCTGAACCTCGGCGTCCATCGATTTGCCCCAAAAGTCATCCTGCCTCAAAGAACCCTCTTCTGGTCCATCCGCCTCATATATTAGTCTGGTTGCAGACTTCCTGCACAATCGAGCTAAGTGGCCACTGAGATTGCAGTTCCTGCAGACAAACTGTTGAAATCTGCAAGATCAGGCTGAGTGTTTTCCCCCACACCTCCAGCATGAGTTAAAGTTTCCATTGTTGGGAACAAAGGGACTATGGCCAGGCATTCCGCGCTGACTGTCCCTTTGACTGCTCTTAAGTACCCTATTAGTGGGTGTCAATGGCCCCATCCCGAGCCGCATTGTCCACTGCGATGGCGTGAATGTCCGTTCAGCCTGCCATTGTCTCTGTTGAAGTCCTACTCTGGAGTTTATTGCTGCCTGGGGAGTGTCGGACTGCCCCTGCCTGCCTGTGGGGCTCTGAGTCGCATTGATGATGTTGACTCCCTGATCCATCGCCATGTTAGAGGCAGAATTGCGCACGTATATTATTTTCATCTCTTCCTCCCCCGCCATGAAAGTTTGAGCCATCAACGCCGCCGCTTCCAAGGTCAAATCCTTGGTCTCAATTAATTTACGGAAAATTCCCGTATGACCGATGCCTTCGATAAAGAAGTCCCTTAGCATCTCCCCCCTGCAGGCGTCTGTGAATTTAGAGGCTGGCCAAACGCCGGAGGTCCGCTACAAAGTCTGGTATGCTCTGTCCTTCACGACGTCGGTGGGTGTAGAATCTGTGTCAGGCCATATGTATGCTACTCACCGGTTTGAGGTGCTCCCCGATCAATTTGCTCAGTTCTTCAAAGGTTTTGTCCGGCGGCTTTTCGGGTGCTAGTAAGTCCTTCATGAGCGCATAAGCCTTTGGTCCGCAGCTGGTCAAAAGATGAGCCCTTCGCTTGTCGGCCGCTACATCCCCCAGCCATTCTTTCGTAATGAAGCTATGCTGAAGCTTCTCGACAAAATCGTTCCTGTCTTCCCCAACACGGTACTGTTCCTCTGTGCTGCCGGTGGTCATTCTCGTGGGCCGTGAATTCCCGTTTCTCATTGCCAATGTAAAGTCCTTACTCTGCAGCATGAAACCACACGAGGCACATTCTGGGGACAAGGTCACTTTGTGACCTTAACTCTTTATTCACAGGACTCCAAAGACCATGTCCCTGCGTGGGACCTCCCTTTTTATACCTGTGTGATCAGGTAAGGAGTGTCTCCCACAAGTTCACCCCTTGTGGTCAAGGTGTGCATCTAGGTTGATTGTATACAGTAATACAGTGGTGTTACATTGTGGTTACATACATGACGAGGCCGACCTGATCTAAATTCAGGTCGGGGATTTTTCGGTATGGACCCTATCCCGCCCAAGTAGTTGCACTGCCAATGTTGAGCAATAAACAAATACTTACCCATCAATTTTCACCCGAATCCGTCGATCCCCCGCCGTGCGGTGCCACCGACAGGTTTCTCTATCGGTGCGCCATCTCTGCACTGAGTGTGGCCCGGCAGCGCAGCCGTCCTTAAAGAGGAGGGCCCACTGCTGTGGCCAGAATAGAATCATTTTTGCTGGCCGACTTGCCAATTGGCCGGCAAAATACTGCCCCTGGGTTCAGCCAGGTTGCCAACGGATAGCCTGGCACCCCCTCTTGGGTGCGAGACCACAGGCCCAGCCTAAACCCTCCCTGGTGGCCCAGTGGCCAAAGTTAAAAAATGATACTCTCTGTCACACGCGCTGTGATGTCACCATGACGCCACCGCTGATTGACAGCAGCTGAGGCCCCGGTGACCGACCTATTTTCAGCCAGTCAGCCTGGCTTTGAATCTAAGGCCTGCCCCTATTATGAGCCATTTCCTGTAGGACTTTGAAAAAAATTCAAAGTCCTGTAAATGGATCTACTTACCGTACCAGGAGTTCCAGCAGTATGTATCACTCCAAAACTCATAGGTGCACCTGAATTTCGGCCCAATGGTCTCTATCTTGCAAACAAAGAAATCCGTGCTCCTTGCATTTGTTGTTAGAGCTCAGGATGCAAAAGGGGCAGAGGAGTAGTAAAGAAAAGCCAGGATAATCCTGAATTATCCTGGAGTAGTGGCCATTTTGGCAGAGGCCTGATAGAGCTTGATGTGGTTAGTAATCCATCTCATGATGGATTACTACGCCAGCTATGTGCCAGGTCGATTTGTGTTTGGCTCTCTTGAACTTAGACCAAAAATGAAGTCTCGACTGGGATGGGTGATGGTGAAGGTTTTGAAAGGGAGAGGGGCATCAATGGTGGACATGAGGGAGTGGTGAGCAAATCAATGGCTGCAACGCTATCTGGGAGAATGGAGAGTGAAAGGTATAGGCTGTACGGAGTTTAATAGTATGGACTTGGAATAATGCTGAAGGAAATGGGGTTGAAGAAGGGCAAAATTATTTGGATGGTAAAGGATATAAAGAAGTAGTCGGTGATGCCCTTGTCTGATCGAAACCATGGACGTGTTTGGTTGATAAAACCAAATTCTAAAAGTATAAATACAAAACCAAATTCTAAAAATGTGGCTCCATACCTACATTTTGACCTGATCTATCGTAGTTTGTAGCAAAGGACATGGAAATATACTCAGACCAACAAAGATTACATTAAAGTATATTGACACCTACAAGTTAGTCCCTGGGACCTCACCTGTCAGCTTGCACCTTTGACAGATTATCAGCAGTAAGTGGACTCTGTTTCAGGGATGTGTTCAAGAGCTGACTACTCCTCTTCAGGTCCCCTGCAGCTTCCTGGATTTTCACCCCAAGCTCAACCATTCGTTCTGTTGAGACTCTTCCAGTCTCCTCCTTCTCACCCGACCTAGAAGACATCAGCTCCTGAAACTTTGACTCCACCTGCTTCTGACCCTTCAGTATCAGGTCAATTTCATTCCCTACAATCTGGACATGAAAAAAAATGAGATTTTCCTTTGGAGAAATAAAATGAAGTAATGCTCAGGTTTTCTAAGAACTATACAATTTTTAAAAGCATAATTTGCAAAAAATAAATCTGATCTTATTTGATTTTTGATTTTGTAACTGAACAAGCTATATTGTTTTGCAGGTGCTAGTTGAAAGGTCGTAAGTGATTGAAACAGCCCAGACTTTAACCATTAGAGCATTGTCCCAGACCTTTTCAGACATCAAGACATGCAGGGCAGGAACCATATTTGTGCCTTGTCTATCTTGACATACAGTGCTGCAATCAACGCTTAAACCTATGTGGACAACTTAGTTTGACTGTCCCATTTATACTTTAAATAAACTTTTTTTTTACAAGCCCTGGGCTAGAAAGAGGAGAACTCCTCCCAGAATACACTTACTGCTAGAAAGTGCACATGGTTACACAGGCTTGGGTTTAGCTAAGATGTTCATGTTTGAATCGCAGTTATCTTGTGATTTCTCTGAATGAGAGCCTGTAAGTATGGCTGGGGTGGGCAGTGGAATAACTCCAGCTTACTGAGCATTCTGTTCCAGTGTCGCTGAAAGCCATTTTCAATGCATTCTGAGATGATCAAACATGTGAAATAGGATTTTCCCTGAGAAATGTGCTTCTGATAGAACTGACATTTTCACAGATTCTGACACCAGAAGCTCACAAAAGGTGTAAACAGTTCGTGTTATACCAGATTATATACACCAGCATTACAGAAATTTAGTCTAAGTATTTGGGGCCCAAATTTGCTGAAACCCAAATTCAGCCTGTTTTTCGGCGGTCCCCGGGCGGTGCGTGATTTTTTATTGCCTGGTTCTGCTGGGGCCACTCGGGCAGGAATTTCATCCTGCTTTCATTGGCGATTGCGGGAGTTGAGTGCAGTGGACAGTGTGCGGCGGAGGAGGCCAATCGACTCAGGAATCTTCGGCTCCCGAGTTGTGCACACTTGCGCGCGGCTGTCAAGCTCCGCCCCCGAGAGGCCAGAGACTGCCGACCTGAGATCACTGGGGGGGGGGAAGAGAGATCGCTGGGGGTTGGGGGGGGAAGAGAGATGGTTGGGGGGGAGAGAGAGATCACTGGGGGTTGGGGGGGAGAGATCACTGGGGGTTGGGGGGGAGAGATCGCTGGGGGTGGGGGGGGGGAGAGATGGTTGGGGGGGAGAGAGAGATCACTGGGGGTTGGGGGGGAGAGATCGCTGGGGGTGGGGGGGGGGAGAGATCGCTGGGGGTGGGGGGGGGAGGGGAGAGATCGCTGGGGGTGGGGGGGGGAGAGATCGCTGGGGGTGGGGGGGGAGAGAGATGGTTGGGGGGGAGAGAGAGATCACTGGGGGTTGGGGGGGAGAGATCGCTGGGGGTGGGGGGGGGGGAGAGATCGCTGGGGGTGGGGGGGGGGGGAGAGATCGCTGGGGGTGGGGGGGGGGAAGAGATCACTGGGGGTTGGGGGGGAGAGATCGCTGGGGGTGGGGGGGGTGGAGAGATCGCTGGGGGTGGGGGGGGGAAGAGATCGCTGGGGGTGGGGGGGGAAGAGATCGCTGGGGGTGGGGGGGGGAAGAGATCGCTGGGGGTGGGGGGGGGAAGAGATCGCTGGGGGTGGGGGGGGGAGAGATCGCTGGGGGTGGGGGGGGAAGAGATCGCTGGGGGTGGGGGGGGAAGAGATCGCTGGGGGTGGGGGGGGGGAGAGATCGCTGGGGGTGGGGGGGGGAGAGATCGCTGGGGGTGGGGGGGGGAGAGATCGCTGGGGGTGGGGGGGGAAGAGATCGCTGGGGGTGGGGAGGGAAGAGTTCGCTGGGGGTGGGGAGGGAAGAGATCGCTGGAGGGGCGGGGAGGAGAGATCGCTGGGGCGGTGTAGAGAGATCGATGGGGGAGAGAGATATCGCGGGGGGAGGGGGGGAGAGATCGTGGGGGGAGGGGGGGAGAGATCGCGGAGGGAGGGGGGGGAGAGAGATCGGGGGGAGGGAGGGGGGGGAGAGAGATCGGGGGGGGGGAGGGGGAGAGAGATCGGGGGAGGGAGGGGGGAGAGAGATCGGGGGCAGGGGGAGGGGGGAGAGAGATCGGGGGGAGGGGGAGGGGGGAGATAGATCGGGGGGAGGGGGAGGGGGGAGAGAGATAGGGGGGAGAGAGATCGAGGGGGAGGGGGGAGAGAGATCGAGGGGGAGGGGGAGGGGGGAGAGAGATCGGGGGGGGGGGAGAGAGATCGCGGGGGAGAGAGGGGGAGGGGGAGGGGGAGAGAGATCGCAGGGGAGAGAGGGGGAGAGAGGGGGAGGGGGAGAGAGATCGGGGGGAGGGGGGAGAGAGATCGCGGGGTGGGGAGGGGGGAAAGAGATCGCGGGGTGTGGAGGGGGGAGAGAGATCGCGGGGGGTGGAGGGGGGAGAGAGATCGCGGGGGGTGGAGGGGGGGAGAGAGATCGCGGGGGGTGGAGGGGGGAGAGAGATCGCGGGGGTTGGAGGGAGGAGAGAGATCGCGGGGGGTGGAGGGGGGAGAGAGGTGGAGGGGGGTGGAGGGGGGAGAGAGATCGCGGGGGGTGGAGGGGGGAGAGAGATCGCGGGGGGTGGAGGGGGGAGAGAGATCGCGGGGGTGGAGGGGGGAGAGAGATCGCGGGGGGTGGAGGGGGGAGAGAGATCGCGGGGGGTGGAGGGGGGAGAGAGATCGCGGGGGGTGGAGGGGGGAGAGAGATCGCGGGGGGTGGAGGGGGAGAGAGATCGCGGGGGGTGGAGGGGGAGAGAGATCGCGGGGGGTGGAGGGGGGAGAGAGATCGCGGGGGGTGGAGGGGGGAGAGAGATCGCGGGGGGTGGAGGGGGGAGAGAGATCGCGGGGGGTGGAGGGGGGTGGAGGGGGGAGAGAGATCGCGGGGGGTGGAGGGGGGAGGAGGGGGGAGAGAGATCGCGGGGGGTGGAGGGGGAGAGAGATCGCGGAGGGGGGAGAGAGATCGTTGCGGTGGGGGGGCGCGGAAGGAGAGAGATTGCGGGGGGTGGGGAAGGAGAGAGATCGCGGGGGTGAGGAGAGAGATCGCGGGGGGAGGAGAGAGATCGCGGGGGGGGGTTGGAAGAGATCGCTGGGGGGGGGGGAGGGGAGAGAAATCGCTGGGGGGCGGGCGGGAGAGAAATCGCTGGGGGGGGGGAGGGGAGAAATCGCTGTGGGGGGGAGGGGAGAAATCGCTGTGGGGGGGGAGGGGAGAAATCGCTGTGGGGGGGGGGTGAGAGAGACTGTGGGGGAGGGGGGTGAGAGAGACTGTGAGGGAGGGGGGTGGGGGAGGGGGGTGAGAGAGACTGTGGGGGGAGGAGAGAGACTGTGGGGGGGGGGGAGAGAGAGACTGTGGGGGGGGGGAGAGAGACTGTGGGGGGGGAGGGAGAGAGACTGTGGGGGGGGGGAAGAGAGACTGTGGGGGGGGGGGGAGAGAGTCTTTGGGGGGGGGAGAGAGACTGTGGGGGGTGGGGTGAGAGAGACTGTGGGGGGGGTGAGAGAGACTGTGGGGTGGGGTTGAAGGAGAGACTGGGGGAGTGGGAGGAGGAGAGACTGGGGAGGGGGGAGGAGAGACTGGGGAGGGCGGGGGGAGGAGAGACTGGGGAGGGCGGGGGGTAGGAGAGACTGGGGAGTGGGGGGAGGAGAGACTGGGGAGGGCGGGGGGTAGGAGAGACTGGGGAGGGCGGGGGGGAGGAGAGACTGGGGAGGGCGGGGGGGAGGAGAGACTGGGGAGGGCGGGGGGGAGGAGAGACTGGGGAGGGCGGGGGGAGGAGAGACTGGGGAGTGGGGGGAGGAGAGACTGGGGAGTGGGGGGAGGAGAGACTGGGGAGTGGGGGGAGGAGAGACTGGGGAGTGGGGGGAGGAGAGACTGGGGAGTGGGGGGAGGAGAGACTGGGGAGTGGGGGGAGGAGAGACTGGGGAGTGGGGGAGGAGAGACTGGGGAGGGGGGGAGGAGAGACTGGGGAGGGCGGGGGTGAGGAGAGACTGGGGAGTGGGGTGAGGAGAGACTGGGGAGTGGGGTGAGGAGAGACTGGGGAGTGGGGTGAGGAGAGACTGGGGAGTGCGGGGGGGAGGAGAGACTGGGGAGTGGGGGGAGGAGAGACTGGGGAGTGCGGGGGGAGGAGAGACTGGGGAGTGGGGGGAGGAGAGACTGGGGAGTGGGGGGAGGAGAGACTGGGGA